>NC_081320.1:28817322-29119810 GCF_026419965.1 Kogia breviceps
CCCTTTTTTTTTGGGGGGGGGGAGTTCTTCTTTGTCTTTAATAGAAATTTTTCTTCTTAATAATTATTTTTTTATTTTAATAACTGTATTTTACCCTACTTTATTTTGTCTTCTCCCCTTTCTTTTTTCCTTTCTTCCCTCCTTTCTTTCCTATTTCCCTCCTTCCTTCCTTCCTCCCTTCCTTCCTTTATTCCCTCCTTCCTTCCTCCCTTCCTTTCTTCCTCCCTCCCTTCCTTTCTTCCTTCCTTCCCTCCCTTCATCCTTCCTTCCTTCCTTCCTTTCTTGCCTTTCTATTTTTTTTCTCCCTTTTGTTTTGAGCTGTGTGGATTAAAGGCTCTTGGCACTCCAGCCAGGTGTGAAGGCTGTGTCTCTGAGGTGGGAGAACTAACCTCAGGACACTGGTCCACAAGAGCCCTCTCAGCTCCATGTAATATCAAATGGCGAAAATCTCCCAGAGATCTCCATCTCAACACCAAGACCCAGCTTCACTCAAGGACCAGCAACGAACAGTGCTGGACACCCTATACCCAACAAAGAGCGAGACATGTCTACAGCCCCATCCATTAGCAGAGAGGCTGCCTAGAATCATAGTAAGGCTACCGACATCCCCATACACGACACCAGATGTGGACCTGCCCGCCAGGGAGACGGGATCCAGCCTCATCCACCAGAACAGGGGCACTGGTCCCCCCAACCAGGAAACCTGCTCAACCCACTGAACCAAACTCAGCCACATATCAATAATTACCTTAAATGTAAATGGATTAAATGCTCCCACCAAAAGACACAGACTGGCTGAATGGATACAAAAACAGGACCCACCAAAAATAGATAGAACTACGAACCTGCAGCCTGCAAAAGGGAGACCCCAAGCATAGTAAGATAAGCAAAATGAGAAGACAAACACACAGCAGATGAAGGAGCAAGATAAAAACACACCAGACCTAACAAATGAAGAGGTAATAGCCAGTCTACCTGAAAGAGAATTCAGAATAATGATGGTGAAGAGGATTCAAAATCTTGGAAATAGAATGGACAACTTGCAAGAAACAGTTAACAAGGACCTAGAAGAAATAAAGAGGAAGCAAGTAACAATGAGCAACACAATAAATGAAATGAAAAATACTCTAGATGGGATCAGTAGCAGAATAACTGAGGCAGAAGGACGGATAAGTGACCTGGAAGATAAAATAGTGGAAATAACTACTGCAGAGCAGAAGAAAGAAAAAAGAATGAAAAGAACTGTGGACAGTCTCAGAGATCTCTGGGACAACATTAAACGCACCAACATTCGAATCATAGGGATCCCAGAAGAAGAAGAGAAAAAGAAAGGGACTAAGAAAATAGTTGAAGAGATTATAGTTGAAAACTTCCCTAATATAGGAAAGGAAATAGTTAATCAATTCCAGGAAGGACAGAGAGTCCCATACAGGATAAACCCAAGGATAAACACGCCAAGACACATAATAATCAAACTGTCAAAAATTAAATACAAAGAAAACATATTAAAAGCAGTAAGGGAAAAACAACAAATAACACACAAGGGAATTCCCATAAGGCTAACATCTGATCTTTCAGCAGAAACTCTACAAGCCAGAAGGGAGTGGCAGGACATATTTAAAGTGATGAAGGAAAAAAACCTACAACCAAGATTACTCTACCTAGCAAGGTTCTCATTCAGATTTGATGGAAAATTAAAACCTTTACAGACAAGCAAAAGCTGAGAGAGTTCAGCACCACCAAACCAGCTTTACAACAAATGCTAAAGGAAATTCTCTAAGCAAGAAACATAAGAGAAGGAAAAGACCTACAAGAACAACCCGAAACAATTAAGTAAATGGTAATAGGAACACACATATCAATAATTACCTTAAATGTAAATGGATTAAATGCTCCCACCAAAGACACAGACTGGCTGAATGGATACAAAAACAGGACCCATATAAATGCTGTCTACAAGAGACCCACTTCAGACCTAGGGACACTTACAGGCTGAAAGTGAGGGGATGGAAAAAGATATTCCATGCAAATGGAAATCAGAAGAAAGCTGGAGTAGCAATTCTCATATCAGACAAAATAGACTTTAAAATAAAAACTATTACAAGAGACAAAGAAGGACACTACATAATGATCAAGGGATCGATCCATGAAGAAGATATAACAATTGTAAATATTTATGCACCCAACATAGGTGCACCTCAATACACAAGGCAAATACTAACAGCCATAAAAGGGGAAATCAACAGTAACACAATCATAGTAGGGGACTTTAACACCCCACTGTCACCAATGGACAGATCATCCAAAATGAAAATAAATAAGGAAACACAAGCTTTAAATGATACATTATACAAGATGGATTTACTTGATATTTATAGGACATTCCATCCAAAAACAACAGAATACACATTCTTCTCAAGTGCCCATGGAACATTCTCCAGGATAGATCATATATTGGGCCACAAATCTAGCCTTGGCAAATTTAAGAAAATTGAAATCATATCAAGTATCTTTTCTGACCACAACGCTATGAGACTAGATATCAATTACAGGAAAAGATCTGTAAAAAATACAAACACATGGAGGCTAAACAATACACTACTTAATAACGAAATGATCACTGAAGAAATCAAAGAGGAAATCAAAAACTACTTAGAAACAAATGACAATGGAGACACGACGACCCAAAACCTATGGGATACAGCAAAAGCAGTTCTAAGAGGGAAGTTTATAGCAATACAATCATACCTTAAGGAACAGGAAGCATCTCGAATAAACAACTTAACTTTGCACCTAAAGCAATTAGAGAAGGCAGAACAAAAAAAAACCCAAATTTAGCAGAAGGAAAGAAATCATAAAGATCAGATCAGAAATAAATGATAAAGAAATGAAGGAAACAATAGCAAAGATCAATAAAACTAAAAGCTGGTTCTTTGAGAAGATAAATAATATTGATAAACCATTAGCCAGACTCATCAAGAAAAAAAGGGAGGAGACTCAAATCAATAGAATTAGAAATGAAAAAGGAGATGTAACAACTGACTCTGCAGAAATACAAAAGATTATTAGAGATTACTACAAGCAACTCTATGCCAATAAAATGGACAACCTGGAAGAAATGGACAAATTCTTAGAAATGCACAACCTGCCGAGACTGAACCAGGAAGAAAGAGAAAATATGAACAGACCAATCACAAGCACTGAAATTGAAACTGTGATTAAAAATCTTCCAACAAACAAAAGCCCAGGACCAGATGGCTTCACAGGCGAATTCTATCAAACATTTAGAGAAGAGCTAACACCTATCCTTCTCAAACTCTTCCAAAAGATAGCAGAGGGAGGAACACTCCCAAACTCATTCTACGAGGCCACCATCACCCTGATACCAAAACCAGACAAAGACGTCACAAAGAAAGAAAACTATAGGCCAATATCACTGATGAACATAGATGCAAAAATCCTCAACAAAATACTAGCAAACAGAATCCAACAGCACATTAAAAGGATCATACACCATGATCAAGTGGGGTTTGTTCCAGGAATGCAAGGATTCTTCAATATATGCAAATCAATCAACGTGATACACCATATCAACAAACTGAAGGAGAAAAACCATATGATCATCTCAATAGATGCAGAGAAAGCTATTGACAAAATTCAACACTCATTTATGATAAAAACCCTGCAGAAAATAGGCATACAGGGAACTTTCCTCAACATAATAAAGGCCATATATGACAAACCCACAGCCAGCATTGTTCTCAATGGTGAAGAACTGAAACCATTTCCACTAAGATCAGGAACAACACAAGGTTGCCCACTCTCACCACTATTATTCAAGCTAGTTTTGGAAGTTCTAGCCACAGCAATCAGAGAAAATAAAGAAATACAAGGAATCCAAATAGGAAAAGAAGAAGTAAAGCTGTCACTGTTTGCAGATGACATGATATTATACATAGAGAATACTAAGGATGCTACCAGAAAACTACTAGAACTAATCAATGAATTTGGTAAAGTAGCAGGATACAAAATTAATGCACAGAAATCTCTGGCATTCTTATACACTAATGATGAAAAACATGAGAGTGAAATTAAGAAAACACTCCCATTTACCATTGCAACAAAAAGAATAAAATATCTAGGAATAAACCTACCTAAGGAGACAAAAGACTTGTATGCAGAAAACTATAAGACACTGATGAAAGAAATTAAAGATGATACAAATAGGTGGAGAGATATACCATGTTCCTGGATTGGAAGAACCAACATTGTGAAAATGACTCTATTACCCAAAGCAATCTACAGATTCAATGCAATCCCTATCAAATTACCACTGGCATTTTTTACAGAACTAGAACAAAGAATTCCACAATTTGTATGGAAACACAAAAGACCCCGAATAGCCAAAGCAATCTTGAGAACGAAAAATGGAGCTGGAGGAATCAGGCTCCCTGACTTCAGACTATACTACAAGGCCACAGTAATCAAGACAGTATGGTACTGGCACAAAAACAGAAATATAGATCAATGGAACAGGATAGAAAGGCCAGAGATAAACCCACACACATATGGTCACCTTATCTTTGATAAAGGAGGGAAGGAAACACAGTGGAGAAAAGACAGCCACTTCAATAAGTGGTGCTGGGAAAACTGGACAGCTACCTGTAGAAGTATGAAATTAGAACACTCCCTAACACCATACACAAAAATAAACTCAAAATGGGTTAAAGACCTAAATGTAAGGCCAGAGACTATCAAACTCTTAGAGGAAAACATAGGCAGAACACTCTATGACAAAAATCACAGCAAGATCCTTTTTGACCCATCTCCTAGAGAAATGGAAATCAAAACGAAAATAAACAAATGGGATCTAATGAAACTTAAAAGCTTTTGCACAGCAAAGGATACCATAAACAAGACCAAAAGACAACCCTCAGAATGGGAGAAAATATTTGCAAATGAAGCAACTGACAAAGGATTAATATCCAAAATTTATAAGCAACTCAGGCAGCTCAATAACAAAACAACAAACAACCCAATCCAAAAATGGGCAGAAGAACTAAATAGACATTTCTCCAAAGAAGATATACAGGTCGCCAACAAACACATGAAAGAATGCTCAACATCATTAATCATTAGAGAAATGCAAATCAAAACTACAATGAGATATCATCTCACACCGATCAGATTGGCCATCGTCAAAAACTCTAGAAACAATAAATGCTGGAGAGGGTGTGGAGAAAAGGGAACACTCTTGAACTGCTGGTGGGAATGTAAAATGATACAGCCACTATGGAGAACAGTATGGAGGTTCCTTAAAAAACTACAAATAGAACTACCATATGACCCAGCAATCCCACTACTGGGCATATACCCTGAGAAAACCATAATTCAAAAAGAGTCATGTACCAAAATGTTTATTGCAGCTATATTTATGATAGCCAGGACATGGAAGCAACCTAACTGTCCATCAACAGATGAATGGATAAGGAAGATGTGGCACATATATATACAATGGAATATTACTCAGCCATAAAAAGAAATGAAACTGAGTTATTTGTAATGAGGTGGATAGACCTGGAGTCTGTCATACAGAGTGAAGTAAGTCAGAAGGATAAAAACAAATACCGTATGCTAACACATATATATGGAATCTAAAAAAAAAAATGTCATGAAGAGATTAGTGGTAGGATGGGAATAAAACACAGACCTACTAGAGCATGGACTTGAGGATATGGGGAGGGGGAAGGGTAAGCTGTGACGATGTGACAGAGTGGCAGGGACATATACACACTACCAAATGTAAAATAGATAGCTAGTGGGAAGCTGCAGCATAGCACAGGGAGTTCACCTCTGTGCTTTGTGACCACCTAGAGGGGTGGGATAGGGAGCGTGGGAGGGAGGGTGACATAAGAGGGAAGAGTTATGGGAACATATGTATATGTATAACTGATTCACTTTGTTGTAAAGGAGAAACTATCACACTATTGTAAAACAGTTATACTCAAATAAAGATGTTAAAAAAAGAGGTATCTTGTATTCACACTTTTTTCCTTTTTTAAAGAAAAGAGAAAGGCATGGGAAAATGCTGAACATTAGGAATTTTAAAAGACACGCAAATCCAAATTACAAAAACCTCTCAGCTCACACCAGTCAGAAAGGCCATAAGCAAAAATTCCGCAAACAATAAAGGTTGAAGGGGTTGTGGAGAAGCCAGGTGGTAAGAGCCACTAATGAAAACACAATGGAGGTGCTTTGAAAAGGTAAACATTGAGCTACCAGTTAATAAAGCATACCCACTCCTGCACCTATCACCTGAGAAAATGAGAATCAGAAAGTCACAGGCTAGCAATCTGGCACTCCAGCAATATTTACCATAGCCAACACTTGGAAGCAATGAAAATGTCCATCAACAGAGGAATGTACAAAGAAGAAGTGGTCCATGTACCCAATGGAATATTACTCCAATAAAAAACATAAATTAAATTAAAAAAACAAACAAATGTAAGGAGATATAATTTTTGGGGAGTTTATCAGGGCACATTCCAGTCTAATTTATAACCGCGGCACACCACTGGCAGGAAGGTCTGTTTCCCTATGTACCGGGGGGGGGGAAGGTAGAAATGCTGTCGCCCTCTGGCTGTTACCTGCAACAGCAGCTTTACAATCTGTGCTAATGGTCACTTCATATGCACAAGTACTACAGGGCTGTAAATGAAACCTGCCCTCAAAATGTCTTGACGCAGGTAAAGGCCAAACATTTTCAAAATGTGGCACATAATTCAAGAAAACAATTTGAAGAAGTAAGCTGTATTCAGAGTTTAAAAAATAAAAGGACATGCCTGAAAGCTCAGTTTCAAGGGCTTATGAGACACATGCAAATCCAACCACAAAATGGTATCAGTTCACACCACTCAGAATAACCATCAGCCAAAAAACTACAAACAATCAATGCTGATGGGGTTGTGGAGAAATCCATACCCTCAATTTGTCTGGTTTTTTTGTGTGTGTGTGGTACGCGGGCCTCTCACCGCTGTGGCCTCTCCCGTTGCAGAGCACAGGCTCCAGATGCGCAGGCTCAGTGGCCATGGCCTATGGGCCCAGCTGCTCCGCGGCATGTGGGATCCTCCCGGACCGGGGCTCGAACCCATGTCCCCTGCATTGGCAGGCAGGTTCTCAACCACTGTGCCACAAGGGAAGCCCCCATACCCTCAATTTGAAGTGGGACATAACCTGGTAAGAGCCACTAATGGGAACACAATGGAGGTGACTGTTAAAGGTAAACATTGAGCTACTATATGATCCAGCAGCCCCATCTCTGGGCCTATAACCTAAGAAGACAGAATTGGAAAGACCCAGGCAGGCAAATCTGCATTGCAGCAGTATTACAATAGCCAGGACATGGAAGCAACCAAAACGTCCATCAACAGATGAGTGGACAAAGAAGAATTGGTACATGTACAGATGGAGTATTAGCCAAAGAAAAAAATGAAACAATGCCATTTGCAGCACCACAGATGAGTCCAGAAGTAATCACGCAAATAGTAGAAAGTGAGAAAGCAAAAGACACCTATCCTATGATATCACTTATAGGCGTTATCTAATAACTGACACAAATGTACATATTTCCACAAAGAAAGACACTCACAGACTTAGAAAACAACTATGCTTATCTAGACAGAAAGGTGTGGGGAATGTTTATTGCAGCTCTATTTACGATAGCCAGGACATGGAAGCAACCTAAGTGTCCATCAACAGATGAATTGATAAGGAAGATGTGGCACATATATACAATGGAATATTACTCAGCCATAAAAAGAAATGAAACGGAGTTATTTGTAATGAGGTGGATAGACCTGGAGTCTGTCATACAGAGTGAAGTAAGTCAGAAGGATAAAAACAAATACCGTATGCTAACACATATATATGGAATCTAAAAAAAAATGTCATGAAGAGATTAGTGGCAGGATGGGAATAAAACACAGACCTACTAGAGCATGGACTTGAGGATATGGGGAGGGGGAAGGGTAAGCTGTGACGATGTGAGAGAGTGGCAGGGACATATACACACTACCAAATGTAAAATAGATAGCTAGTGGGAAGCTGCAGCATAGCACAGGGAGTTCACCTCTGTGCTTTGTGACCACCTAGAGGGGTGGGATAGGGAGGGTGACACAAGAGGGAAGAGTTATGGGAACATATGTTTATGTATAACTGATTCACTTTGTTGTAAAGGAGAAACTAACACACTATTGTAAAACAGTTATACTCAAATAAAGTTGTTAAAAAAATGGATAAATTAAGATTAGTGTTACTACACGTATACCAATACATATTTTATACATATATCAAAAAGACTGACCATACAGCAAGGGAGGTATAAAGAACACTCTGTAATATTTTACATGGGAAGAGGATCTGTACATGCATAGACATATATAATGTACAAATGAACCAGGCTGTTTTCACCTAAGACAAACACTATTCTAATAATTACCCCAATTAAAAAAAATTAAAAACCAAGAAGAAGTAATGAGACATAAACTTATGGGGGGTTTTCCTGGCACATTCCATTCCAATTTTCAAGCTAGGAACACGACGTCCAGAAAGGCTCTGTTGCCCTAGGACCCAGATTTGGGAATGGAGAAATGCTGCCTCCTTGGGGCCGTTTCCCACAACAGCAGGTTTAAACCTAGTGCTAAAGGTCACTAAATATTCACCAAACTTGCAGGCCTGTAAATCACACCTGCCCTCCAAAAAAATCCTGGGGTCGAAAATTGGACAAAAATTCAAAAGAGGGCAACCTTCCAAGAAGACAATTTCAAGAGGTATGTTGTACTCACACTTTTTTCTCTTTTTTTAGCAGAAAAGAGAAAAGCGTCTCAAACTGATGAATTTTAGGAATTTTGAAAGACATGCAAACCCAAATTACAAAATCCTATCAGCTCACACCAGTCAGAATGGCCTTCAGCAGAAATGCTTCAAACACTAAATGCTGAAGGGATTGTGGAGAAATGCGTAAACTCTGTTCTAAGGGGGACGTGGTAAGAGCCACTAATGAAAACACAACGGAGGTGCTTTGAAAAGGTACACATTGAGCTACCATTTAATGAAGCATACCCACTTCTGGGCCTATCACCTGAGAAAATGAGAATCAAAAAGTCACAGGCTACGGGCTTCCTTGGTGGCGCAGTGGTTGAGAGTCCGCCTGCCGATGCAGGAGACACGGGTTCGTGCCCTGGTCCGGGAAGATCCCACATGCCGCGGAGCAACTAAGCCCGTGAGCCATGGCCGCTGGGCCTGCGCGTCCAGAGCCTGTGCTCCGCAACGGGAGAGGCCACAACAGTGAGAGGCCCGCATACCACAAAAAAAAAAAAAAAAAAAAAAAAAAAGTCACAGGCTGGCAATCCTGCACTCCAGCAATATTTACCATAGCCAACACTTGGAAGCAACGAAAAAGTCCATCAACAGAGGAATGCACAAAGAAGAAGTGGTCCGTGTACACAATGGAATATTACTCCAATAAAAAATATAATTAAATTTAAGAAACAAACAAAAGTAAGGAAACATCAGCATTTGTGGGTTTATCCAGGCACATTCCACTCTAATTTATAACTGTGGAACACCACTGGCCAGAAGGTCTGTTTCCCTAGTACCAGTGTGGGGAACATAGAAAGGCTGCCGCCCTCTGGCCGTTAGCTGCAAAAGCAGCTTTAAAGCCTGTGTTAATGGTCACTTCATATGAACAAGAACTGCAGGGTTGTAAATGAAAACTACCCTCAATATGTCTTGAGGGAGGTAATGGCCAAAAAATTGCAAAATGTGACACATACTTTAAGGAAACACTTGGAAGAACTAAGCTGTAATCACAGTTTGAAAAAGAAAAAGGACATGCCTTAAAGCTCAATTTAAATAGAGTATGAGACACATGCAAATTCAACCACAAAGAGGTATCAGCTCACACCATTCAGAATAACCATCATCAAGAGAACTATAAACAATAAATGCTGGTGGTGTTGTGGAGAAATGCATACCCTCAAATTTAAGGGGGGTGTAACCTGGAAAGAGCTAATAATGAGAACAGAATGGAGGTGCATTTAAAAGGTAAACACTGACGTACCATATGATCCAGCAGGTCCATTCCTGGACCTATAATCTATGACAGAATTGGAAAGACACAGGCATGTAAATCTGCATTGCACAGTATTACAATAGTCCAGATATGGAAGTAACCAAAAAGTCCACCAACAGATGGGTGGACAGAGAAGAACTGCTACTTGTAGAGATGGAATATTAGCTAGGGAAAAAATGAAACAATGCCATTTGCAGCACCATAGATGAGTCTAGAAGTAATCACACAACTTGTAGTAAGTGACAAAGGGAAAGACACATACCCTATCATTTCACGTATAGGTGTTAGCTAAAAATTGGTACCGATGAAGACATTTCCACAGAGAAAAGCAATCACAGATTCATTAAACCAACTTATGGTTCACCAAATGGAAAGGTGTGAGGATTGGATACATTAAGATATTGGGATTAACAGAGATATACAGACAAATGTGAAATATATAATCACCAAAGACCAAGAGAAAACTACTGAACATTGTGTCATAACCTACATGGGAAAAGGATCTGAAGAAGAATAGATATATGTGTATGTGTGAAAGAACCACATCTTGCACACCAAGAACACACAAAACACTGTAATCAAATTTGCTGTCAATAAAAAATACAAATTAAATTAAGAATACGAACAAGAAGTAATGAGACATAAACCTAAAGGGATTTTCCTGGCACTTTCCATTCTAATTTGCAACCTAGAACAGGACCTTATTAAGGCTCTATTGCCCTAGTAAACAGATTTGGTAATGGAGAAATGCTGCCTTCTTGTGGCCGTTTCACACAAATGCAGCTTGGAACCCAGCATAAAGGTCACTGAATATTCAAAATATTTGCAGGACTGTAAAGGACACTGGGCCCCAGAAAAAATTCTGAGGTCAGATATCGACCAGAAAATTCAAATGACGTCAACATTTCAAAAAGACAATATGAAGTGGCATATTTTACGCACATTTTCTCTTTTTCTTTTTGTTTAAAAAAATGCATGGGGGCTTCCCTGGTGGCGCAGTGGTTGGGGGTCCGCCTGCCGATGCAGGGGTCACGGGTTCGTGCCCTGGTCCGGGAGGATCCCACATGCCGCGGAGCGGCTGGGCCCGTGAGCCATGGCCGCTGGGCCTGCGCGTCCGGAGCCTGTGCTCCGCAACGGGAGAGGCCGCGGCAGTGAGAGGCCCGCATACCACAAAAAAAAAAAAAAAAAAATGCATGGAAAAATGGTCAATATCAGGAACTAATAAAGCCATGCAAATCCAATCTATAAAAACGTTCACCTCACAGCCGTCAGAATGATCTTCAGCAAAATAGTCTACAAAGGATGAATGCTGAAAGGCTTTTAGAGAACTGTGAACCCTCTAGCTGCTGGTGTGACGTAAACTGATAAGAGCCAGTAGTGAGAAGAGAATGGCACTGCGTTTACAGTTAAAAATTGAGCTACCATACGATCTGGTAGCCCAACTGCTGGTCTTATCACCTGAGAGCACCTGAGTCAAAAAGACACAGGCTGGGAATCCTGCACTACAGCAATATTTCCCATAGCCGAGACTTGGAAGCAACCAAAATGTCCATCAACAAATGAATGCACAAAGAAGAAGTGGTCCATGTACACAATGGAATATTAGCCATGGAAAGAAGGAAACAGTGCCATTTGTACCACCATAGAAGGACCTAGACATAATCATCCAACTTGAAGTAAGAAAGAAACTGAAAGACAGATATCCTATGACATCACTTCTAGGTGTTACCTAAAAATTGATACCCACGGACATATTTCCAAGACAAGGACACGCATGGATTAAGAAAACAAAATTATGTTTAACCAAATGGAAAAGCATAAGGAATGAATGAATTAGGATATAGGGGTTAACAGACATGTACTAACACATGAAATATATAATCACAAAATGCCTATGGAATATCAAGAGAGGTCTACTAAACACTCTGTAATAGCCTACACAGGAAAGGAACCAAAGATGAATAGCTAGATACATAGATATAATGAACCAGATTCTGTATACCTAGAACAAACACAATATTTTTATCCAATTTGCTCTGAAAATATATAAAATTAAATTTAAAAAACAAACAAGAGATAAGGAGACATAAGCTCATGGGTGTGTGCCCTGGCACATTCCACTCTAATTTGCAGCCTACTAACAGAATTTCCAGGAAGGCTCTGTTGCCTAAAAACCCAGATTGGAAATGTAGACATGCTTCTGCCTTGTGGCCTATTCCCACAAGAGCAGCTTTAAGCCCACAGCTAATGGTCACCTAACATTCAGAAGGACTCAGGGCTGTAAAGGACACTAGCCCTAAAAAATTTTGCTGAGGTAGGGAATGGACCAAAAAATTCATAACAGGCCAATTTTTCAAGAAGATAGTTTGAAGAGGTAAGTTTTACTCACTCTCTTTAAAAAAAGGAAAATGGATAAAAGCTCGACCTCAGGAATTATTAGACTCATGCAAATCTAATCTACAAAAAGGTTTCAACTCATACCAGTCGACTGACCATCAACAAAAAGGCTACAAACAATAAATGCTGAAGCGTTTTTAGAGAACTGTGTAACTTCTAGCTGCTGGTGAGATGTAAAGTGGTAACAGCCGATAATGAGAACACAAAGGAGCTGCGCTTAAAAGTAAAAATGGAGGTACCATTCGATCCAGCAGTCACACCACTGGGCCTCTCACTTGAGAAGAGCAGAATTGAGAAAACCCGGGTTGCAAAAGCTGTCCTGCAGCGTTATTCACAATAGCCAAGAGTGTGAAGCAGCGAAAAAGTCCATCAACAGATGAATGGATAAAGAAGTGGTCCATGTACACAATGGAATATTAGCCATGGAAAACAATGAAACAGTGCTCTTTGAGGCACCATAAGTGAGCTTGGAGATAATCACAGAACGTGAGTAAGTCAGAAAGCAAAGACCTATATCCTATGGTATCAGTTATAGGCATTATCTAATAACTGAAACAAATGAATATATTTCCACAGAGAAAGACACTCACAGACTTAGAAAATTCTATGCTTGTCTAAAAGGAAAGGGTGGGGGGAATGGATAAATTAAGATTAGTGTTACTATACATATAACAATAACTACTATATACATATGTCAAAAGACCAACCATCTAGCAAGGGAGGTCTACGGAACACTCTAATATTTTACATGGGAAGAGGATCTGTACGTGAATAGACATATAAAATGTACAAATGATTGTGTACACCTAGGACCAACAATATTCTAATCATTACCCCGATTACAAAACATAATACAACCAACAAGTAATGAGTCATAAACTTATGGACGTTTCTCCTAGCACATTCCATTCTAATTTACAAATTAGGAACACGACTTTCAGAAAAACTCTGCTGCCCTAGTACCCAGATTTGGGAATGGAGAAATGCTGCCTCTTTTTGGCCGTTTCCCACAACAGCAGCTTTAAACCCAGTGCTAATGGTCACTAAATATTCACAATCATTGTAGGCCTGTAAATGACACCTTCCCTCCAAAAATCTCCTGAGGTCGAAAATCGACCAAAAATTCAAAACAGAGCAACCTTCCAAGAAGACAATTTCAAGAGGTATATTATACTCACACTTTTTTTTTTCTTAACAGAAAAGAAAAAGGCATGGAAAATGATGAATTTTAGGAATTTTTAAAGGCATGCAAACCCAAACTACAAAACATATCAGCTCACAGCAGTCAGAATGGCCATAAGCAAAAATGCTGCAAACAATAAATGTTAAAGGGATTGTGGAGAAATGCGTAACCTAGGTTCTGAGGGGGACGTGGCAAGAGCCACTAATGAAAACACAATGGAGGTGCTTTGAAAAGGTACACATGGAGCGATTAGTCAATCAGTCACACCCACTGCTGGACCTATCACCTCAGAAAATGAGAAACAAAAAGTCACAGGCTGGCAATACTGCACTCCAGCAATATTTAACATAGCCAACACTTGGAAGCAATGAATAAGTCCATCAACAGAGGAATGCACCAAGAAGAAATGGTCCATGTACACAATGGAATATTACTCCAATAAAAATATAAATTAAATTTAAAAAACAAACAGAAGTAAAGAGACATCAGCTTTTGTGGTTTTATCCGTGCACATTCCACTCTAATTTATAACCAAGGAACACCACTGGCCACAAGGTCTGTTTCCCTAGTAACAGCGTGGGGAATGGAGAAAGGCTGCCACCCTCTGGCCGTTACCTGCAAACGCAATTTAAAGCCTGTGCTAATGGTCACTTCATATGAATAAGCACTGCAGGGCTGTTAATGAAATCTGCCCTCAAAATATCTTGAGGGAGGTAATGGCCAAAGAATTTAAAATGTGACACATACTTTAAAAAAACACTTTGAAGAACTAAGCTGTAATCACACTTTGAAAAAGAAAAAGGACATGCCTTAAAGCTCAATTTCAACGGATTATGAGACACATGCAAATTCAACCACAAAGAGGTATCAACTCACACCAGGAAGAATAACCATCAGCAAGAAATCTACAAACAATAAACGCTGAAGGTGTTTTGGAGAAATGCATACCCTCAACTTTAAGTGGGATGTAACCTGGAAAGAGCCACTAATGAGAACAGAATGGTGGTGCCTTTAAAAGGTAAACACTGAGCTACCATATGATACAGGAGGCCCACTCCTGGGCCTATAACATAAGAAGACAATATTGGAAAGACACAGGCAGGCAAATGTGCATCGCAGCGGTGTTACAATAGCTAAGACATGGAGGCAACCATAAAGTACATCAAGAGTTGAGTGGACAAAGAAGAACTGATACATGCACAGATGGAATATTCGCTAGGGAAAAAAGTGAAAAAATGCCATTATCAGCACCGTAGATGATTCTAGAGGTAATCAGGCAAATTGTACCAAGTTAGACAGCAAAAGACACATATCCTATAATATCACTTATAGGTGTTAGCTAAAAATTGATACCAATGAAGATATTTCCACAGAGAAAGTCAATCACAGATTCATTAAACAAACTTATGGTTTACCCAATGGAAAGGTGTGAGGATTGGATATGTTAGGATATTGGGGTTATCATAGATATACAAACACATGTGAAATGTATAATCACCAAAGACCTACAGCATACCAAGAGAAGCCTACTCAACATTGTGTCATAACCTACATGAGAAAACGATCCGAAGTAGTATAGATATATGTATATGTGTAAAAGAACCACATCTTGCACACCTAGAACAAACAAAACATTTTAATCAAATTTGCTCTGATAAAAAATAAAAATTAGGGCTTCCCTGGTGGCACAGTGGTTGAGAATCTGCCTACTAATGCAGGGGACATGGGTTTGAGCCCTGGTCTGGGAGGATCCCACATGCAGCAGAGCAACTAGACCCGTGAGCCACAACTACTGAGCCTATGCATCTGGAGCCTGTGCTCTGCAGCAAGAGAGGCCACGATGTGAGAGGTCCGCACACCGCGATGAGTGGTCCCCGCTTGCCGCAACTAGAGAAAACCCTTGCACAGAAACGAAGACCCAACACAACCAATTTATTTTTCTTTTTTTAAAAAAGAGAGCCCAAATAAGTCAGAAATGAAACAGATGATGTTACAACAGACACCACGGAAATACAAAGTATCCTAAGATACACACAGGGTAACTCAGGGCTCAGACTGGACAGAGCCCACTCTCCATTCCCCTGTACATGACTTACAGGAGCCTCGGGAACTGAGGAGGGGGTCCCTGAGGAGACACACAGGATAGAATACATTAGGCATTAACGTGACTGCATTCATCTTAAACGTGCCTGAACTACATTGACACGAAATGATTTTGTCCTGTATGTACATCGGCACCTCTAGTCGGAATTTCAGGTCTTTGGCTTCACCACCTCTACTGACAGCATTAGCTTCACCTGCTGTGGACCTTCTCCTATAGGATTTCTAGAACCACAAAGCATCAAAGCTTTACAGGACCCAGAGTCTGTTCGACTCCACTCAGAGTCTCAGAGTCTCAACTGCACTCAGAGACTCCACTCTTGGAGGGCACACTCAAAGTAGTGTGCACGTCAGGACCCAGGGGAAGGAGCAGTGACCCTGTAGGCAAATGACCAGACAATACAATAACTGAAATGAAAAATACACTAGAAGGAATGAGTAGCAGAATAACTGTGGGAAAAGAATGGATAAGTGACCTGGAAGACAGAAAGGTGGAAATCACTGCCATGGAACAGAATAAAGAAAAAGAATGAAAATAAAAGAAGACACCCTAAGAGACCTCTGGGACAATGTTAAACGCAACAACATTCGCATTATAGGGGTCCCAGAAGGAGAAGAGAGAGAGAAAGGATCCGAGAAAATATTTGAAGAGATTATAGTCAAAACCTTCCCTAGCATGGGGAAAGAAATAGCCACCCAAGTCCAGGAAGCACAGAGAGTCCCAGGCAGGATAAACCAAAGGAGAAAAATGCCGAGACACATAGTAATCAAATTGACAAAAATTAAAGACAAAGAAAAATGATTGAAAATGATTGAAAGGGGAAAATGGCAAATAACATACAAGGGAACTCCCATAAGGTTAACAGCTGATTTCTCAGCGGAAACTCTAGAAGCCAGAAGGGAGTGGCATGATAAATTTAAAGTGATGAAAGGGAAGAACCTACAACCAAGAGTACTCCACCCAGCAAGGATCTCATTCAGATTTGACAGAGAAATCAAAAGTTTTACAGACAAGCAAAATCTAAGAGAATTCAGCACCATGAAATCAGCTCTACAACAAATGCTAAAGGAACTTCTCTAAGTGGGAAACACAAGAGAAGAAGATGACCCACCAAGACAAACCCATAATAATTAAGAAAATAGTAATAGGAACATACATATCGATAATTACTCTAAACGTGAATGGATTAAATGCTCCAACCAAAAGACACAGGCTCGCTGAATGGATACAAAAACAAGACCCATATATATTCTGTCTACAGGAGACCCATTTCAGACCTAGGGACACAAACAGACTGAAAGTGAGGGAATGAAAAAATATATTCCATGCAAATGAAAATCAAAAGAAAGCTGGAGTAGCAATACTCATATCAGATAAAATAGACTTTAAAATAAGGAATGTTACAAGGGACAAGGAAGGACACTACAAAATGATCAAGGGATCAATCCAAGAAGAAGACGTAACAATTATAAATATATATGTACCCAACATAGGAGCACCTCAATATATAAGGCAACTGCTAACAGCTATAAAAGAGGAAATCGACAGTAACACAATAATAGCAGGGGACTTGAACACTTCACTTACATCAATGGAGATCATCCAGACAGAAAATTGATAACGAAACACAAGCTTTAAATGACACAATAGACCAGATAGATTTAATTGATATTTATAGGACATTCCATCCCCAAACAGCAGATTATACGTTCTTCTCAACTGCACATGGAACATTCTCCAGGATAGATCACATCTTGGGTCACAAATAAAGCCTCAGTAAGTTTAAGGAAACTGAAATCATATCAATCAGCTGTTCCGACCACAATGCTATGAGATTAGAAATCAATTCCAGGGGGAAAAAAAAACGTAAAAACACACAAACACGTGGAGGCTAAATAATACGTCACTAAATAACCAAGAGATCACTGAAGAAATAAAAGAGGAAATCAAAAACTACCTAGAGACAAATGGCAACAAAAACACGATGATCCAAAACCTTTGGGATTCAGCAAAAGCAGTTCTAAGAGGAAAGTTTATAGCGATACAAACCTACCTCAAGAAACAAGAAAAATCTCAAATAAACAATCTAAACTTACACCTAGAGGAAGTAGAGAAAGAAGAACAAAACCCTAAGTTAGTAGAAGGAGAGAACTCATAAAGATCAGAGCAGAAATAAATGAAATAGAAACAAAGAAAACCACAGGAAAGATCAGTAAAACTAAAAGCTGGTTCTTTGAGAAGATAAACAAAAATGATAAACCTTTAGCCAGACTCAAGAAAAAGAGGGAGAGGACTCAAATCAATAAAATTAGAAATGAAAAAGGAGAAGTTACAACAGACACCACAGAAATACAAAGCATCATGGGAGACTACTACATGCAACTTTATGCCACTAAAATGGACAACCTGGAAGACATGGCCACATTCTTCAAAAGGGATAACCTTCCAAGACTGAACCAGGAAGAAATAGAAAATAAGAACAAACTTATCCCAAGCAATGAAATTGAAACTGTGATTAAAAATCTTCCAACAAACAAAGGCCCAGAACCAGAGGGCATCACATGTGAATTCTACCAAACATTTAGAGAAGAGCTAACACTCAACCTTCTCAAACTCTTCCAAAAAATTGCAGGGGAAGGAACACTGCCAAACTCATTCTATGAGGCCATCATCACCCTGACACCAAAACCAGACAAAGATACTACAAGGAAAGAAAATTAGAAGCCAATATCACTGATGAATATAGATATAAAAATCCTCAATAAAATACTAGCAAACAGAATCGAACAACACTAAAAGGATCATACACCATGATCAAGTGGGGTTTATCCCAGAGATGCAAGGATTCTTCAATATACACAAATCCATCAATGTGATACACCATATTAACAAATTGTAGAATAAAAACCATATGATCATCTCAATAGATGCAGGAAAAGATTTTGAGAAAATTCAACACCCATTTATGATAAAAAAAAAAAAATTTCTGCAGAGTGTGGGCATAGAGGGAAACTACCTCAACATAATAAAGGCCATATATGACAAACCCACAGCAAATATCATTCTCAATGGTGGAAAGCTGAAAGCATTTCCTCTAAGATCAGGAACCAGACGAGGATGTCCACTCTCATCACTATTATTCAACATAGTTTTGGAAGTCCTAACCACAGCAATCAGAGAAGAAAAAGAAATACAAATTGGAAAATAAGAAGTAAAATTGTCACTGTTTGCAGATGACATGATACCATAGATAGAGAATCCTAAAGATGCCACCAGAAAACTACTAGAGCTAATCAATGAATTTGATAAAGTTGCAGGATACAAAATGAATGCACAGAAATCTCTTGCATTCCTATACACTAACAATGAAAGATCAGAAAAAGAAATTAAGGAAATATCCCATTACCACTGCAACAAGAAGAATAAAATACCTAGGAATAAACCTACCAAAGGAAGTAAAAGACCTGTACTCAGAAAACTATAAGACACTGATGAAAGAAATCAAAGATGATATAAACAAAAGGAGACATATACCATGTTCTTGGATTAGAAGAATCAATATTGTGAGAATGACTATACTACCCAAAGCAATCTACAGATTCAATGCAATCCCTATCAAATTACCGGTGGCATCTTCTACAGAACTAGAACAAAAAATCTTAAAATTTGTAGGGAGACACAAAAGACCCTGGATAGCCAAAGCAATCTTTAGAGGAAAAAAAAAAAAAAAGAGCTGGAGGATTGAGACTTCCAGACTTCAGACTATACTACAAAGCTACAGTAATCAAGACAATATGGTACTGACACAAAAACAGAAATATAGATCAATAGAACAGGATGGAAAGCACAGAGAAACACACGTACCTATGGTTAACTAATCTATGACAAAAGAGGCAAGGGTATACAATGGAGAAAAGACAGTGTCTTCAGTAAGTGATGCTGGGAAAACTGGACAGCTACATGTAAAAGAAGGAAATCAGAACACTCCCTAACACCATACACAAAAATAAACTCAAAATGGATTAGAGACTGAAATGTAAAACCAGACACTATAAAGCCCTTAGAGGAAAACTTAAGCAGAACACTCTATGACATAAATCACAGCAAGATCCTCTTAAACCCACCTCCTAGAGAAATGGAAATGAAAACAAAAATTAAAAAATGGGACCTATGGGGCTTCGCTGGTGGCGCAGTGGTTGTGAGCCTACCTGCCAATGCAGCAGACACAGGTTCGTGCCCCAGTCCGGGAACATCCCACATGCCCAGAGCGGCACGGCACGTGAGCCATGGCCACTGAGCCTGCGTGTCCGGAGCCTGTGCTCCACCACGGGAGAGGCCACAAGAGTGAGAGGCCCGTGTACTGCAAAAACAAAAACAAAAAAAGGGACCTAATGAAACAAAATCTTTTGCACAGCAAAGGAAAATATAAACAAGACGAAAAGACAACCATCAGAATGGGAGAAAATATTTTCAAATGAAGCAAATGGCAAAGGATTAATCTCCAAAAAGCAGCTCATGCAGCTCAATATCACAAAAACAAACAACCGAATCCAAAAATGGGTGGAAGACCTAAATAGACATTTCTCCAAAAAAGACATACAGGTTGCCAACAAACACATGAAAGGATGCTGAACATCACTAATCATTAGAGAAATGCAAATGAAAACTACAGTGAGGTATCACCTCACAACAAGTCAGAATGGCCATCATCCAGAAATCTACAAACAATAAATACTGGAGAGACATTTATTGGATAAAAGGGAACCCTCTTGCACTGTTGGTGGGAATGTAAATTGATATAGCCACTAGGGAAAACGGTATGGACGTTCCTTAAAAACTAAAAATAGAACTACCACACGACCCAGCAATCCCACTACTGGACATTTACCCTGAGAAAACCATAATTCAAAAAGAGTCATGTACCACAATGTTCATTGTAGCTCTACTTACAATAGCCAGGACATAGAGGCAACCCAAGTGTTCATCGACAGATAAGTGGGTAAAGAAGTTGTGGCACATATATATAATGGAATATTACTCAGCCATAAAGAGAAACGAAATTGAGTTATTTGTAGCAAGGTGGATGGATCTAGAGTCTGTCCTACAGAGTGAAGTAAGTCAGAAAGAGGAAAACAAATACCATATGCTAACACATATATATGGAATCTAAAAAAAAGTTCATGAAGAACTTAGGGGCAGGAAAGGATTAAGGACACAAACGTAGAGAAAGGACTTGAGGATACGGGGAGGGGGAAGGGTAAGCTGGGACAAAGTGAGACAGTGGCATGGACATATATACACTACCAAATGTAAAATCGATAGCTACTGGGAAGCAGCCACATAGCACAGGAAGATCAGCTCGGCAATTTGTGTCCACCTAAAGGGGTGGGATAAGGGGGTGAGAGGGAGGTGCAAGAGGGAGGCGATATGGTGTTATATGTATACGTATCGCTGATTTTTTTATACAGCAGAAACTAACACAATTGTAAAGCAATTATACTCCAATAAAGATGTAAAAGAAAAAAAAAAGCCCAGAGATAAACCTACACACCTATGGTCCACTAAACTATGACAAAGGAGGCAAGGATATACAATGGAGAAAAGACAGTCTCTTTATAAGTGGTGCTAGGAAAAATGGACAGCTACATGTAAAAGAATGCAATTAGAACACTCCCTAACACCATACGCAAAAATAAACTCAAAATGGATTAGAGACTGAAATGTAAGACCAGACACTATAAAACTCTTAGAGGAAAACATAGGAAGAATACCCTTTGACATAAATCACAGCAAGATCTTTTTTGATCCACCTCCTAGAGTAATGGAATAAAAAACAAACAAATGGGACCAAATGAAACTTAAAAGCTTTTGCAAAGCAAAGCAAACTACAAACAAGATGAAAAGACAATCCTCAGAATGGGAGAAAATATTTGCAAACGAATCAACAGACAAAGGATTAATCTCCAATATATATAAACAGCTCATGGAACTCAACAGTAAAAAAAAGCAAGCAACCCAATCCCAAAATGGGCAGATGACTTAAACAGACATTTGTCCCAAGAAGACATACAGATGGCCAAGAAGCACATTAAAAGCTGTTCTACATCACTAATTATTAGAGAAATATAAACCAGAACTACAATGAGGTATCACCTCACACCAGTTAGAACGGACATCATCAGAAAATCTACAAACAACAAATGCTGGAGGTGGTGTGGAGAAAAGGGAACCCTCTTGCACTATTTGTGGAAATGTAAATTGATACAGTCACTATGGAGAACAGTACGGAGGTTCCTTAAAAATCTAAAAATAGAATTCCCATATGACCCAGCAATCCCACTACTGGGCATATACCCAGAGAAAACCATAATTCAAAAAGACACATTCACCACAATGTTCATTGCAGCACTATTTACAATAGCCAGGTCATGGAAACAACCTAAACGCCCATAGACAGACGAATGGAAAAGATGTGGTACATATATAAAATGGAATATTACTCAGCCATATAAAGGAATGAAATTGGGTCATTTGTAGAGACGTGGATAGATCTACATACTCTCATACAGAGTGAAGTAAGTCAGAAACAGAAAAAACAAATATTAACAAATATTAACGCATACATGTGGAACCTAGAAAAACGATACAGATGAACCGGTTTGCAAGGCAGAAATAGAGACACAAATGTAGAGAACAAATGTATGGACACCAAGGGGGGAAAGTGGAGGGGTGGTAGTGGTGGGATGAATTGTGAGACTGGGATTGACATATACACACATATGTATAAAATAGATAACCAATAAGAACCTGATGTATAAAAAATAAATTAAATTAAATTCAAAAATTAAAACAATAATATTTTAAAAAGAGAAAAAAGCATTTTCCTTCCCATAGACATATTTATATGAATAAATTATTTCCATGTTTATATCTATAAATGCAAGAAGAGGAATAAAACCTACCTTGAACCAAAAAAGAAGAAATACATAACCCACTGGTCATACAGAGGAAAACCCTATCAGGGCACTTGCTCCAGTGGCGAACAATTCTGAAGTTGGTCAGAGGTGGGGAATCGTCTCCCATGCAGCCAGCAGCACCCCCACAAGGAGCGTCCTCATTGCAAAGCTGGGGGACGGTGCCGAGGCATCTCTGAGTAAACGTGAGCTGAGCCCCAGGCTAGCTGCTACTGAACTGTTCCCACTCTTCCCAGGTAAAAATGTGTGCAAGTACTTGAAAGCCTAGAGGAAGGGCCGTGGAGCCACAACAGCCACGGTACACAGGCCGACTTGGTGCCTGGAGGTCAGCCAGGCTGGTCCTGGCCCCAGGCACTCTTATGGAAGCTTTCTATTTCCCTGCCTGACGTACCCCTCCTGTCCCAGCCCTCACTGTTTTTTTTCCCTTCCTCACCTTTGCCCGGGGAGAAATTCCAGCGGCAGGTATGGGTAATACATCCTCTTCTTTAGCAGGTGGCAGCCTGGCAACTCCTTCAGAAAGTCCAGCAGAGCCCCACTCACACTGGGGCACCCACAGAGCCGCAGGCCCTACTCCCTCCCACAAGCCCAGCCCTGAGACTGCTGACAGGGCAGAGAATATGACGTCAGGTACAGCTGCAGGGACTCTTGCTGCCTGGAGGGGTGTTTATATTGACCTCAGCCCAGGCACAGCTTAGAAGGGCTGGCCGGCCAGGTCAGGCTGCCCAGGTCAGCCAATCCTCGCCTCTCAGGGGCTCACAGTTGCAGAAAATGGGCCTTGCTGCACCAGCCAGGTCCAAGGAACAGGTGTGGCGTCCTGAGGGTCAGGATAGACAAGGGGCTGCAGCTCTAGCTTGTTTTCTAATCATTTTATCTGGTCCATGAGTGAGAGACAACTTCAAGAAGACCCTCTCTTAATGAGAGGAACCCAGGAGTCAGGGAGAGGAGGGGTGGTGGGTGGAGACAAAGGCCTGGTGCCCCGGTTGCAGTGGAAGCTTCTGGAAGACCTGGCAGAGGGAGGCCGCACAGAGTGAAGGTCAGGGTCACAGACCTGTCCGAGCCGCTGTTTGTTAGTTCAAGTTCTGCTCTGAGGTGCTCTGGGGCAGCTCTGACCAACAGGTGAGCTGGGGGTGCTCTGCAATGAGGGCTATGGGCACAGTTCCTGTGTGCCCAGCCCTGCCGGTGTACCTGCCCAGGTGAGCTCCGTATCCTGGGAGGGGCCTGACCACAAGAGCCCCGTGGGCTGCAGGGTACCTGCCCAGGTGAGCTCCATATCCTGAGATTGGCCTGACCACGAGAGCCCCATGGGCTGCTGGCGACCTGGTAAAGGATGTCAGGACAGTCAGTGAAGCCACCGAGGATATATATCCAGTAGTTCCTAATTCCTACACACTGCTGGTCATTCTACCATCCACCAGAACATGCTATTCTGTATTAGACTTCAATATGCCTTCTTCTGTATTCCATTATCCCAGAGTCACAAGAAGTTTTGGCTTGTGAGTGGCAGGACTCAACATACAACAGAAACAATACCGCTGAGGCGTCCTGCCCCAAGGGTTCAAAAATTCCCACACCATCTTTGGGGAAACGTTAGCTAAAGACCTAAAAGTTCTACCTCTGGAAAAGGGAACCCTCCTTCAATAGGCAGATGACATTCTGATCGTCAGCCCTACTAAGGAGGTCTCTGAACTACTTAGCCAATAAAGGATAGAAGGTGTCCAAGAAAAAGGCTAAAATATCACAGACTAAGGTGACCTGCCTGGGCTTCACTCTCACAGAAGGTCAGAGAAGGCCATCCCAGGAAAGGGAAGAAGCCATTTGCAGCCGTACCCCTTCTAAAACTAGAAGACAGCTTAGGGGTTCCTGGGGAGGCCAGGGTTTACTGCATCTGGATCCTAACTACAGTCTAATAGCTGGGCCTCGATATGAAACACTGAAAGGAAAAGATGATGATCCTTTTGAATAGAATCCAGAAGTGGCCATTGAAGAATGGAAAGAGCAGTCAATTCAGACCCTTGCCCTGGAACTCCCTAATTTAACTAAACCCTTTGACCTTTACATTCCCAGTCGAAGGTGAATCGCCCTTGGAGTATCAGTGAAAAAACTGGGACCACTTGAAATGGAACAACGCAAGAATGCCCTCCAGGTAGGAGAAACTACGGTCACCAAGGGCTTGGCCCGCCACCTCATCCGGCCAGGATACTGGGGGTATCGAAAAACCTGGAAATCAGCAGCCTGCAAGGCCAGGTCCCTCCCAAGAGAAAAGGACCCCACGTGGTGATCCTAACCACCCACCAGGCCCTGAAGTTGCAGGGATTGCTCTGTGGGCACACTGACCTCGAGTGAGGAGGCCCTCCAACTCCAGCCTCCAGAGAGACAACCGGGGGCAACAGACCCCCATGACGACTCGTGTGACCATCACTTGACCTGGAGCTTCTCTCAGAAAACAACAAGAGTGTGCCCCAAAAGAGCAGACTACTGCTTGCAGGACTTACTGCACCCAGAGCAGAGCTAATAAGCTTGGCGGGGAAACCGTAAATAACGCTGTCACCATAGAAAAGCCTACAGACACCGCGGTGACGGCAGCCAATGAGACCGGCTGGACTCCTGGCTACTTCAAAAGGCCGTTGACTCAGTGGGCGTCATGGTCCTGGATCATCACCGGCCCTGGACTGTCTGGGAGTTGAGCAGGCAGGGCTCTGACACCTGGTGCTGTTTGTACGTTAATTCAGGGGCCTAATTGAAGAAAGCGCAGACTGCTGGTCAGAGCATCTAGGCTGGCAGAAACCCTCAGCCTAATGTGGCCAAACAAATGTGGGGTGGGGTAAAGCTGCCACCCCCCAGCAACTCTGCACATCTCTTTCCTGGACCCTCAAAAATCATTAGAATCTAAGCACTTCCAATGCTGGTGCTCAGGCAGACAAGCAGTGAGAGAGGAGGCCTGGGGACAATCAACCTCACCTGGAGGCTGCCAGGGAGCAGTTCTGCCCCTCCCCCACAGGTATGAGGACTCCCAACTCAGCACGAAGCAGTTGCAGAAGAGGGGTCTGCACCCTCAGCCCCCCAAGAATGAGGAACGGGACAAAAGGCAGAGGAGGGGTTTGTCGCCGGCAAAGCCCACTAAAAATTCCTGGGAGATAAAAATAGAATCTGGGCAATAAAATAAAATCTAACCTTTTTTTTCCTTTGTGCTTTGTCTAATTTCACATGCTCCTAGGTTTCCACATGCAGAGGTCCCACACCCGGCACTTCAGACCCGATTTCCTACTGCAAAATGGCTGGGCCGACACCTCAGCTCTGGGGGCCCTGTGCAGACTCAGTGACATAGAGCCTGAGCTCCAGCCAACCCGGGCCGTGGAGAGCTCTGCCCCCTCCCTCCCGCTGACGCTGCCGGGATCCCTACCCAGCAGCCTGTCCCACAGCCCACGGGGGAGCGCACGCTCTCACCTCTCCATTCTCTGATCAAAATATAAAGTTTCCTTTGCTTCTGAAGCAAACTCAGTCTCGTTCTTTTGGCTCCAGTGACCCTGGGCAGGGGGACCCTTGTTGGGACCACTCTGTAGGATCAGTAACAGAAATTGAGAACATTGTACCTTCAATGAACAGATGTGTGAGCCAAACTGTAATTAACATAGAGCAGTGTGTAAGGCTCGTGTAAAATAAGATGTTTCTAACACTTCCATTTGATATTTCCATCACTTTATTATAAGCAAGTTCAGTGGAGGGCTTTGTCTTATTTGTCAGGTCAACATTAGAGAAATGACGTGATTTCTTTCCAACGATGTACAATACATCTAATAATCTTGCCTGAAGCTTCAATCTTGTTTTGATTGCTTTTCCATTGAAAATGATACCTCTCCTTCAACTCCCCCATGTCTGAGAAGTATAAAATCTTAGAACGTATTATTACCAAAGGGGAAACGCGGGAGGAGGGATAAATTAAGAGTTTAGGATTAACACATACAAACTGTGATGTATAAAATAGATCGTCAACAAGGAACTTCTGTATAACACGGGGAACAACATTCAATATTGTGTAATAACCTATAAGGGGAAAAATCTGCAAAAGAATACATAACTATATCTACATCATCTATCAACGATAGATAAAATGTAACCTAAAGGAGGTCGATGGTGAGCTCTTCTGCCCTGAAGATTTCAATCATCTAAAGCTCGGACTCTGCCTACTGCCCAAGGCCCTTAATGATCATACATGTACCCGTAGCTTAAAAATTTCCCAATTTGGGGTTCGGGGAGACACTGATTTGGAAAAATCCCTGGTGTTCTCCTTACATGAAAGGGGCTCTACCTACAGCTAAAACATGCCTGACACCCAGAAGATGGTACACCGTTTGATCGGGAAGAGTTTGGAAATGACACGTCATCTCCTCAGCTCCTGGTAGTCGGGTTCACCCCTGCAGCCTTTTTTCTAACAAGCTCCCCACTTGAAGAATCAGCACATTTAACCTCCTGTTTTGTACAGTTAGGAATTTGTAAGGAGGATGAACGGGAAGAGGGGGAACTAATGAGAGACCAGCTCTAGGTGTTTGGACAGGCACATGCCACTCTAATTTCCAATCAGGAAGAAGAATTAACCAAAGGCTCAGCCTGCCCCCTGGAACCACAATAGGGCCTGTAGCAATCCTGTGGTTTTGTGGCCAGTTCCCAAAAGAGGACTTAAAAATGGAGCTCAGGAGCACTGCAATTCACAAACCTGCAGGGTTATAAATGATAATGATCTTCCAAAAATACACTGAGGTAAGGCAACAAAAAAGATTCTAAAGCAAGGCAAAATTTCAGGAAAAAGTTTTCAAGAGGTACGTTGGAGTCGCCTTTAAAGCACATGAAAAGTGGCAGAACTTCGCAAATGATGCAGTTGGCCAAAACATGTATTTTTCCTAAATATATTTAGCAAAAATGCATACACTCTTTTTGGCCAACTAAACAAGCAGGACATGCAAATCAGCACTACAAAGAAGTCTCACTTCCCATCTGTCAAAAGGGCCATCCTGGAAAAGTGTAAAAACCAGAAATGCAGGACAGGCCATGGAGAAAAGGGAGTCTTGTGACACTGATGAGCGGGATGTAAATTGCCAACGGCCACTCTGGAGTAGTGTATGGTGTTTCCTAAAACATCTAAAAAACAGAACTACAATGCATAGGGCACTTCCACTCATTGGCGTATATATTCAGAGAACCAAAAATCGACAGAACACGGGCACCTCAAAGTTTAGGGCTGCTTGGTTTGCAAGGACCTCGGCTTGGGTACACTGAAAATATCCTAGGAAAGAGAAAAATGGGTAAACAAGTTGTGGTACTTATGTACAATGGAATATAACTCAGCCATGAAATCAATATCATAAGGCTACTAACAGCATAATGAGTATATTTAGGAACGATGATGTTAAGTAAAATAAGTCAGACAGAAAAAGAAACTTATGATAACATATCACTTACCGGGGTTTTCGAAAAATTGCTACACATGAACTGAATTACAAAACAGAACATAGAGTTACACATTTAGAAAACACACTTATGGCTGCTTAAGGGGAAAGGTGAGGTGGGGTGATGCA
Organism: Kogia breviceps; assembly: GCF_026419965.1. Taxonomy (NCBI): domain Eukaryota; kingdom Metazoa; phylum Chordata; class Mammalia; order Artiodactyla; family Physeteridae; genus Kogia; species Kogia breviceps. Next base: position 28,845,680 of record NC_081320.1, read on the forward strand.
TAAAACGAGAGTTTCAAATGAGCACAGATACCGTTCCATAAACCAAATATGTAATAGACATGACCTACTCATTGCTCAATGAACTGGACTCAACACATCCTATTCACTGCAGAAGAATACATCTGCCTAGTAAGAATCTTAAAAAGTATTTATTGGGCTTCCCTGGTGGCGCAGTGGTTGAGAGTCTGCCTGCCGATGCAGGGGACATGGGTTCGTGCCCTGGTCCGGGAAGATCCCACATGACATGGAGCGGCTGGGCCTGTGAGCCATGGCCGCTGAGCCTGCGCGTCTGGAGCCTGTGCTCCGCTACGGGAGAGGCCACAACAGTGAGAGGCCTGCGTAACGAAAAAAAAAAGTATTTATTGATATCTCTCTGTAAGTGAATCAGCTGGGTGTAAAACGGCATAAACACAGCATTGAAAATCAGCTGAACCCCATTAAAAATAAATTATAAAAAAATAAAAATTAAAAAAACAAACAGTGAAAGAGAGAAACATTCTTACAAAATTCTTTCAGGGGCTGTGATGAAACCCTGATTGACCACATCTAGACACACAACTGGATGAGACATAAGGCTGGACACTCTTGGGGCCAAGAGGATTGGTGAGGTTGGGTGAGCAAATGCAGACCCTTTAAAGTAATACTGCGTGGTACCCATTCCATGGGTCCCAACTCTCCAGGTTCAAGGGAATCTTCCTACAGCTAAAACATGCATGGGAAACTCATAGGATGGTACATTGTGTGATCGGGAAATGTTTCTAAAACACATCTCATTTTTCATCCCTGGTGCTCGGGTTTGCCATTCCAGCCGCTTTATTAACAATCTCCGCACTTGGAGAATCAGCACCTTTATTTAACCTCCTGTTTCGTACAGTTTGCAATTTGTCCAGAGGATGAACGGGAAGAGGGGGAACCAATGAGAGACCAGCTCTAGGTGTTTGGACAGGCACATGTCACTCTAATTTCCAATCAGGAAGAAGAATTAACCAAAGGCTCAGCCTGCCCCCTGGAACCAGAAAAGGGCCTGAAGCAATCCTGTGGTTTTGCGGCCAACTCCAAAAAGGCGAGTTGAAAAATGGAGCTCAGGGGCACTGCAATTCACAAACCTGCAGTGTTATAAATGATAACAATTGTCCAAAAATATACTGAGGTAAGGAAATGAAGAGGATTTGAGATCAAGGCAGTATTGGAGGAAACAGTTTTCAAGAGGTAGATTGGAGTCGCCTTTAAAGCACCTGAAAAGCGGCAGAATTTCAACAATGATGCAGTTGGCCCAAAAGGGCGTATGCGGTTTTTTCCTGAATATATTCAGGGAAAAAACGCATAAGCCCTTTTGGGCCAACGAAACAAGCGGGCAATGCACATCAGTACTACGAAGAAGTCTCACTTCGCATCGGTCAAACGGCCATCGTGAAAAAGTGTAAAACCCAGAAATGCAGGATAAGCCATGGAGAAAAGGGAGCCTTGTTATGCTGGTGGAAGGGATGTAAATTGCAAACGGCCACTCTGGAGAAGTGTATGGTGTTTCCTAAGACATCTAAAAAACAGAGCTACAGCGCAAAAGGCACTTCCACTCATGGGCGTGTATCTTAGCCCCGACCCTGCGGCGGAGTCTGGATCCGGGCCAGCCACCGCCAGAGCGTCTGGTGTGCCGCTGCCTTCCAGAGCCGCCTTCTGGCCGCCCTAGCCCCGGCCAGGCCGGCGGGGAGCGCCCCCTCTGGCGCGCGCTGTGGTGGGAGGGGCCTGAGGAGGTGGGGGCCTGCAGCGGTGCCCGGCCGGGGCGGAGGCGGCCTCAGCCCCGGGCGACTAAAGGAGAAGGCGGGGCGGGAGGCAAAAAGCGTACAGCACCCAGTATTCTCAGGTGGTCTCCCATCCAAGTACTAACCAAGCCCGACCCTGCTTAGCTTCCGAGATCAGGCGCGTTCAGGGTGGTATGGCCGTATGCAGGGTTGGGGACCGCGGGCTGCCTCTTGAGGCCCAGCTTCTCTGGCGCGTGCGCCTTACCGCCAGCCCCGCGGCCAGCCCGCCCTGGCAGGGCCCCGCTGCCCGCCCAGCCAGGGGAATGGAGGTCTCGGGTACCGCGGGGTGGTGGAGGGGTTGGAGACCTCCCAGCCCACGGCGGGAGGGACCCAGCAAACCCTTTGGCGCTTGGCGCCCCGCCCCAGATCCCGCTCGTCTCTCACAGGGATGTGGCCCTGGAACATGTCCGGGGACGTGACAGGAATCATCTTAGCCAACTCAACCCCAGACATTGTGCTCCAGGATACATGCTATGTAGTAGCACACTTCCATGACCTAATGTCCATGGGAGCAGTCTTCACTATTATGGGAGGCTCCTACACGGATTCCCACTATTCTCAGGTTTTACAGTTAACTCAGCATGAGCAAAAATTCACTTCACAAGTATATTTGTAGTAGTAAATATGACTTCCTGCAGCACTTTCTTGGCCTCTCAGGGATGTCACTACATTAGTCTGTGTGCCCTGAGGCACACACAACATGAAATATGTTGTCTTTAGGCTCATTCATCTCAGTAGCAGCAGTAATGCTAATACTCTTCATATTTTGAAAAGCATTTGCGTCTAAACAAGAAGTCTTAGCAGTGGAAACTCCTACTCCTAACCTAGAATGGTTACACAAATGCTCTCCACCATATCCTATGTTTCAAGAATCCTATCTATGTAAGTGTAAAATAAGGAAGGACTCAAGTCCTTTTCAACCAGTTTCAAGCCAACACCATAACAATTATGCCTTTCTCAATAAATGAGATAAAAGTAAAAAGTAATGTAGATTGGTCAAAGTTAAATTATAGGATAAAATCCTGTTTATCACTATGGCATATAAATTTCATCTAGGTTCTCAAGATACAACATCACCGATTATGGAAGAACTTTTACATTTTCATCATCACACATTAATAGTGATTTTTAAAATAAGTTCTCTAGTCCTCTATATTATTTCACTAATATTGACATCTAAACTAACTCATATACATACAATAGATGCACAGGTAGAGAAAATGTGAACAATTTACTAGCCATTATTGTAATCTTAATTGCCCTATCATCATTGTAAATCCTCTACATGATACATGAAATGAATAACTCTTTCAAACCATAAAAAACTATGGGTCAGTAATGATACTGAAGCTACAAATACACAGATAATGAAGATTTAAATGTTGACTTCTCTGTAATCCCCACATCGGAGCTAAAACCAGGAGAATAAATACTGATAGAAGTCAACAACTGAGTAGTTAGAGATAGTCGTTGAATATTAGTTTCATCTGAAATTGTTGTACGCTCCTGAGCTGTTCCTTCTCAGGCCTAAAAAGAGCTGCTATCCCAGGACGCCTAAATTAAAGAATCCTAATACCAACAGGACCAGGCCTATGTTGTGGACAAGGGAGCTCGTTTTTGTGAGTTCAAGACTGGACAGAGTGATATGGCTGAGATATGGAGTGAATCTGGAGCCCATGGGGATGCACTTTGCAAGCTCCAGGATAGGAATGGGGCCTCTAGGGTGCCACGCCACCCACCATGCCCTCCCAAGCAGGATCTTGGCAACATTCTCTGTCAGTGATGAGGCAGCCCTAGCACTTGTCACGCCCTGATGTTGTGTCCTATGTGGGCCCCATGCTCCTGGGACCACACCCCACACTCTTCAGGTCCATGCTACAGGGTCCTTCGTGCCTCAGGAGTAGAGACCACAGAGCAAGCAGTTCCCGCCCCAACCAGCAGGAGGAGGGGAGGAGAGCAAGGGCACCAGGGGAATCTCACTCAGACAACAACAGCCCAGCGGTGCCAGTGGGGGCAGTGATGATGCAGATGAGGCACAGACCAAGAGATGGGACCAGAGGACCCAAAAGGCAGCTGGTCAGGTCCTGGCTCATCTGCACCCCGGACACCTTTGTCCCTCATACACCCCCTTCCTCATACACCCTCTCCTTAAATGCAAATTCTTCAGATGCAAACAGGCAGAGCTTCAGACTACAAGTCAGCTCTTCCAAAATGACCCGTGAGCAAACACTGCAGGATTCCACTCCAGTGGGTGCCCTGGAGTCGACAACTCAGGGACTGAAGTGGATATGGGGGCCAGGGCAGCGGGAGGGAATGGAGAGGGAGACTCTCATGGTTGTGGAATTTGGGTTTTGCAAGATGAAAAGTTCTAGGGGTGGTGGTGATGGCTCCACGAGAAAGTGAATAGATCTGATGCCTCAGAAACGTGCACTTAAAATGGTGATGATGGTAAAGGGTACGTGACGTGTTTTATTTCACTTAAAATAAATTCTTAAAATTATGTCTTGTTAATTGAGATTCCATTTTGACTCCTCTTCATCACAGATGTTGGAGGCCCAGACACAGTCTCCTACCTTAGGGGCCATCACGGTACCCTCACAGAGCATGTGGGAGACCATTCTTGGGGGGGGGGCGCTAGTCTGTGCTCAGCTGACCTCTGTCCAGGGGGACCCAGGCCGTGGTGACCCCCATAGATTAGGCATATGATATGCTATGATATTAATAGGATACCACCAAGTGTTGTCACTCACCAGAACACAGAGTAGCAGCACACTCAAACATGACTGACCTCATATGATTGTGACCAGATTAAGAGAAGTAAAGGAACCACAGGTTAACTAGGGCAACACCGTTAATGCAGTTTGGAAATCTCAAAGGGGACAGGACGCAGTGCAGGCAAAGAGCACATATGCAGTCTCCCCGTACATGTGATCCTGACCCATGAAGATGTGGTAAGACGCACACAGTCCCCGCACCCTATACCTGGGGTCACACATCCACACTCACCAGGGTGACACACCTCCCCAGACCCTGCACCTAAAGTCACACTTTCTCTCTCAACAGGTGACCCCTCCTCCCCAGACACCTCCACCTGGGTCACATGTCCATAGTCCCAGGGTGACCTCACCTCCGCAGACCCTGCACCTGGGGTCACACGTCCCCTTGGTCAGGACACCATGGCTCTGCTGGTGGCTCCCCTAATGTGGAAACAAGCTGGGTTCCTGGGACCTCCTGGGATGGGAAAAAGTGTCAGGTGGGTCTCCTCTCACCACACTTGTCCCAGAGAACTCCTCTTTTCCCTTTGGTTCTGTGTGATTTTAACTGTTTTTAAAGCTTTCATGCTAGAGTTGAACACACGACCTTGGTGCTGGCAGGCTCAGTCCTTTCTCGTCTCACCTACATATTGAGAAAACTCACAGGGCAGCAGGGCTGAAAGCCAAGGGGCAGCTCTGGACACTGCTGAGTAGGGACAGTAGACTGGAAGGAGAGGTCAGCAGCAGCCTCGGCTGTTACCCATCGGCCTTTTGCCCACTCTGAGGTATCCGGCAATCAATTCACCAGCTAAACCTGCCTCTCTATGCACCATGTACATGCTGGTGAATTGGAATTATTGCCAGGTAGCCCTCCTGAGGATTCTCCACGAGCCCCAGGGAAGGTGAGCCTTGCAGGGATTAAGACGAAGGCCCCGACCATAGCACTGACCCTTGGGAGGACCAGGTCACCACACTCAGAAGAGAAGCTGTTATGTAGACAAGCCCACCTCAGCTCCAGACCCCGGACATCTAAGCACTGACCTTCAGATGCAGGCATGGAGCTTCCCAGTGCTGAGGCCAGGCCGGGTCTCTACCCAGGTCCCTATAGTCCTAGCACAGACATGGTCAGGTCGAAATGTTCTTATCATAGACAACACATGGTTAGCTCTAAACATAATCAGTAGACGGGACATGCAGAGGTCTAAATGTACCACATAGACAAAACTTGATCATGTTTAAACTAGCTTAGGGCTGATCTCATAGGAGGTACAGATCATACACATGGGTCTCTCATCTTTGGACACCCACATCAGGAAACTGAACAAAATCTTTGTCATTAATCATTTCAACAGGCAAAACAGAAATGTTACCAATTTCTCTGGCCACCTGATGGTCAGGATCCACGGGTGAGCCGTGAACTTCTTCTTATAGTGCAGCCCAGTCTGCTGCAAGGACAGACAACAAGTGGCCTGATTCCAGACTCCCAGGCTTCCAGAAGGAGGTGGCCACACTGGAAGCCCAGGCAGGACAGTCCTGCATGTTCCGGGCCGGGAGATCCGGTCTGTCCATTCCGCTGGCCGATTCCAGGCAGGGCGCTCAGGGCCGCTGAGAGCCCTGCACTCAGGTCCTGCTTCCCTGCAGCGTGTGCGTCTGTGTGTGTGTGTAGAGGGGGCGGTGGCTGATGGCTCCCTTGGCTTCCGGTCAGGTGACCTCATGCCCTGGGGCTGACAGCCAGCATGGACACTGAGCTGTCTTCGAGGGGAGGCACGGGGAGAAGTAGGGACACAGAAGCCATTGGAGAGGAGAACCCACCGTGGAACTCCTTGCACACTGGCTCGCCCCACCCGGGGACCCGCCTGCCCATCGTGGGCAGCAGGTCACACCCCAGCCCCCCACTCCTGAGGGCAGGGCACCTGCTCTTCCCACAGCACAGGGTCTCACATGAAGGAGACCCAGTGGGGACTGTCACTGTCACTGCCCCACTCCTGATACTGTGTTTGGGGAGAATGAACCCCTTTGACTGGGCGATGGGACCCTGTGAGGAAAGAGGTGGTGGCCCCATCCAAGTCGGGGCCTGGCTGAGAGATGGGAACACAGGAGCCAACTGCAGGGCCTGGAGGCCAGGCTAACTGGAGGGGCACCCCCAGCCTTGGCTGGGCTCTCCAACTGTGACATTGTAGCTTTAGGGGACCTGGAGCAAGTGAGTGAATGTAATGGGGGTCTAAACTGGACCCTGAATGGGGCTTAAAGAAGGTATGAAGGATGTTACTGAGGTAGTGACAGTCATTGGAAGACTAACTCTGTGTCAGGCCATCCTGCTCCATCCATTTAAATCCCTGAGATCTGTGACCTTTACGTGGCTATGCAGGATTGTTAGAGCAGGTACGTGTGGACATATCTGGAGCACAATTCAGTCTGCAACCAACTTGCAAGTGGTTCCAGCAAACACAAAGGTGTGCACCCAGGCAAGCGCAACACACACACAAACATATGCACGTGCACAGCACAAATATATTCACACACTAGCATATGAACACACATGCATGCATATGCCCATACACACACTAATGTGTGCAAGTGCACATAACTATGCACATGCACAGCATATATATGCAAACAGTCACATGCACACGCATAGCACACACACAGGGAATAAAGTGAATCGGTAAAGCATTCATTCCTGGACACAAGTGAAGCTGACATGTATTTTTGCCTTTTCTTAGCTTTGATGTTTTTCACAATAAAAAGTTTATGAAAGGGGCTTCCCTGGTGGTGCAGTGGTTGAGAATCCGCCTGCTGATGCAGGGGACATGGGTTCGTGCCCCAGTCCGGGAGGAGCCATATGCCACAGAGCAGCTGGGCCTGTGTGCCATGGCCACTGAGCCTGTGCGTCCAGAGCCTGTGCTCTGCAACAGGAGAGGCCACAACAGTGACAGGCCCACGTACCACAAAAAAAAAATGTTTAAGAAAAAAGTTAATGGCAAATGACTTTTTTTTGCGGTACACGGGCCTCTCACTGCCGTGGCCTCTCCGTTTCAGAGCACAGGCTCCGGATGCGCAGGCTCAGTGGCCATTGTTCACAGGTCCAGCCACTCCGTGGCATGTGGGATCTTCCCAGACCGGGGCACAAACCCGTGTCCTCTGCATCCACAGGCAGACTCCCAACCACTGCGTCACCAAGGAAGCCCACAAATGACTTTTGATTCATAGGACTTTCTGACGTTATTCCACAAATATTATGACAGGAGAAATGAATATAGATATTACATGTGTCCACTAATGGATGAATGGAGAAGAAAAACATGGTCTATCAATACAAGGGAATGTTATTCATCCTAAAAAGGAAGGCAATTCTGACACAGGCTGCAGCAGGGATGAGCCTTGCAGGCATTATGCTCAGTGATGGAAGATAGACACACACAAAAAGAAACAGTGCTTGATCCACTCATACAAGGCCCCTAGAGCAGTTGGAAACATAGAGACAGAAAGTAGGATGTTGAGTTCTAGGGGCTGAGGGAGGGATGATGGGGAGTGTGTGTTTAAGGGGGACTGTTTCAATTTTGCCAAATGAAAAAGCTGGAGGACGAGGCGGTCAGGTTTGCACAACAGTGCGAATTACTTCTTGACCCTGAAATGTGCACTTAAAAATGGTTGAGATAGTAAAGTTTACGTTATGTGTATTGGACCACAATTTTTAAAACTTTTATAAAACTACATGAAATAGTCCATGAATACTACAAGATGCACAACTTCTCTAACACCTGAGGGATTAAAACCGTAAGAAAAATACTGTGCATACACCTACCAGAATGGCAGACATGAAAGACATAGTATCAAATATCAGCAGGATGTGGACCAATGGAAAGCCTGGTACGCAGCGGGGGAACGCAACCACTTCTGAGACAATCGGGCCTCAGATAGCGAAGTCCCTGCACAACACAGACCCGCAGTGCTCCTCCCAGCTGAACACAAACCCACCAGCCCTGCACCAGAACACATGGACATGGACTCCGCAGCCACAGGAGCCAAACCTGAAAGAACCTGAAGGCCACCACAAGCGGATGCAGAAATGAACCATGCACGCCCCTATGAAGGGATACTCCACAGCAATGGAGTACATTTTGTTTAAAGGTAGTAAAACTATAAAAATTATTTTTGAAAAAAAACTATAGTCACAGATGAAAGAATCTATAGTTCTGGCACCTAGGGATTGTCAAATCCTCCTAAAAATGGATTGTTGTGGAAATGTTTATTATAAGGAAATTGACATATTCTCTAGGAAGGATGGCGTGAATGGGCCTGCTACATTTTCTACATTGAAGACATATACAGGTTTTGATTCTACTTCTGTTAAATCAAGTGGGGCTTCATTGGATTTCTGCTACTGCGGAGATAATCAAATTCGGGGTAGGGGTCAGGATAAAATTAGCTATAGGTGTTCTTGTGTAATAATTACTGTTGAAAGTGTAAATGATCCATTTATTAGAAAGACTGAGAATAGGATAACTGCTACATTACTTCGTATGAGATTGTCTGTGCTATTGTCCCTAGAGCTCCAGTGAGTGAGTATTTTGAATGTGAAGCTCATCCAGATCTGAGGATGGAATAAATGGCTAGGTGTGATATGACTAATATAAATAATATGACTACATTCATATTAATTAGTGGATAAAATATGGGAAGAGGAATTCATTTTGTGAGAGCCAGGGTTAAGGCTAGCATTGGAGCAATAATATATAAATAGATGATGTTGATGGACATAGTGGTTCTTTAAAAAGTAATTTGAATACCTCAGCAATGGGTTGTAATAATCCATGGGGGCTGATGATTTTTGGCCCTTTCTGGATCTGTATATAGCCAAGGATTTTCCATTTAGTTAATATGAGTAATGCTATGGTGAATTAAATTGGGTAATTTGTGAAAGAATGTTGATTATACACATATTCTTAAGAAGAGGACTTGAACCAGTGCACATAAAGGTTTCCGTATTACATAAGTGTCGGGCTCTGCCACCATAACAAACCCTGATCTACAGTAAGGTATGTATAAATTAATTGAATGTAGATTATATCATCATTTAGTTTGAAGACATTTTGTAAAGTAAGCCGAATTGCTCTTGTCCTTTCATACTGGAAGAAATCTGCAATAGACAGAAACCAACAAGGATGACTCCAGTGTGAACTCAGATCACGTGAGAATTTAATCGTTGAACAAAGAGAAAATTAATAGCAGTTATACAATTGAAATGTCGTGATCCAGCATCAAGGACATAAACCATATTGCCGATAAGAACTCCAGAATACAATTCCACTGTTATCCCTAGTACAACTTGTTCCATTGATCAGCGTTTTAGAAGAACAGGTGATAAACCATTTTGACTAGTTGGTCTACATTTTAATCACTCAGAGGTGGGTTTATTCTCCAAAAAATAAATGGCGCACGGGCTCAAGACACACCGGGTTCAGTAGTTGTGGCACTCTGGCTAAGTAGTTGTGGCCCACAGGCTTAGTAGCTCGGTGGCACGTGGGATCTTCCCGGACTGGCGATCGAACTCGAGTGCCCTGCACTGGCAGATGAATTCTTAACAACTGCAAGACCAGGGAAGTACCAGAATCGCAGTCACCCTTCTAATATACCTTAAGCCCAAAGAATCCATGGAAAACTGTTACAGAAAATAAGACAATAAAATATTGTAAGGACTCTAACAGAAGCAATAGTACTCAGTTCATATAGACACATCCCAAGCAGTTCCGAAGTATATTAAAATGGAGGCTGCAATTTAAAAGGAAGATGAATTATACCCACAAACTCCCAATCTGTCCTGAAACGTTGCAATCTGAAACCCTATTGTAGGAAGCAGAAGATTCCAGGAGACATTCTGCCAATGAAGGACTCTAAACCCTCTGGTTGGAGAAGGAATTCTGGAAGGAAGGTATCCTCACCCAAGGAGAGCAGGTTGCTATACTTCTCTCACATCATATCCCTGTAAAATTCCTCCTGATCTTGGTCCAGGCTTTCTCACTCCTCTTGAGAGAAATCGATGGCCACATCCTGGAATATCAGCAGTCCTTGAAATTAAAAGTACACATGCCCTGTGGCCACGGAAAGAGTTCATAATGTGACCCAAGAAGAAAACAGCAAGTTAAGAAAACTGGTTTTGATTTAGAAGAGTGTCTTCCATTATTCAATTTTATATATATATATATATATATATATATGTATACATATATAATATATATATATATTTTTACAAAGTAACTTTCTCTACCTTATTTCTAAGTACAAGAAAAGAGTATGGCATGTGATCCACAAAACCAGTATAGAGACTATACTTATCTGGAAAAGAAATGATAAAATGATGGTTTCAAAAGAGGCATATGCATTTTTGAGTCTTTTATTTATATCAAAGTGGATAAAATGTGTGTATTTCTCAGACAGAGAACACATGTCGAGGTAGAAATATACCTTTCAACTCTTCACGGGTATACAAGTTCACTGGAGAGATTGTAAAAGTGCAGATTGTGTTTCAGTAGGTTCGGTGGGCCTGAGTTTTATTTTTTTAACAAGCTCAATTTAAACTAGTGATGTCACAGTCTCTGATTCATTAAGGACAATTGTGAAGAGCAGAGACATAATTAGAAACGTAAAAATTCATATTTAACTTTGAACTGAAAGAGTTTTATGGATTTTACACATTTAATAGGATAGTTAGCACAGCAACAACAATCATTTGTGAATATTTACTATAGACTGTATCTTTCTAACATTTTTGTGTAGGATTCCAGGAAAAAGGCCTGGGCTGTGGCCACAGTGGGCGGGGCCCCAGGCCGGGCACCTCCAGGACCCCGGATGGGGCCCCGCAGTCCTGGTGGCTCCTGCCCTGGGCGCCCCCCTCCCTCCCGGAAGGCATCAGGTCGGAGGGCCCCATCCCCTGCGCCCAGAACAGAGCCAGCGTTTCCGCAGAGCTGGAACTCCCTGCTCGGGGTGTCTTCCCTCAGCCGTCAGGGAACTGCCCTGGAGCCTGAGGGGAGTGCGGCCTCACTGAGGCTGCTGGCTCTGAAGGGGCCCTGGCAGATGAAGTCGCGACAGTCGTGGGGACGGCGGGCCGGGTAAGTGGGCGCGGACCCTCCGCCTGGTCCAGTGCCCGGGATGCCGCGCAAGACCAGTTTCTGAGGGGCAGGGTTTTGCTGCCACCCGCTGCTGCTGTGCAGAAAGAGCTGACCCCAGCGTCTGGTCCCAGGAAACTTTGGTCCCTCCTCTCGCCCCCACCCTCGGCCTGGCTCACGGGGTCTTGGGGACGTGGGGAGGGGCTCGGCCTGAGCGTCCTGAGGGGAAACGGGGCAAGGGAGGTGCAGGTTCCGGCTGCGGCCGAAAACTCCTCCCGAGGCTCACAGGCCCCTTATTCAGCGGAGCCCCTCTGCACTCCTTCCTCCCTGAGCTAAAGTACCCTGGGGAGCAGGCAGGGCGGGGGACTGGCACAAGTAATGGGGAACATCCAAAGGTGATTGTTAACTAAGGAAAACCAGCTCTCCCAAGGTGAGGAATGCAGTGCTTTTCTTTGTATGGGAAGATGCCAGAGTCTGGGCTCACTGAAATCCTTCCTTTGATATGCACCTCAGCTCTCTGGGGCCAGTATTCTGTATTTGCATATGCTGAGTTCCTCAGGGCCCGCCAGCTCCCATTGGAGGGCTGCAAGTGCTGATGACTGTGAGGTCCTTTGTTTACTGAGATGGCAGGGAATATTCCCTTTCTCACAGGCTTGAGGGGCAGACAGTAAAAAAGAGTCAGAGAGTCTCACTCGGCATGTACTTTGGTTTACATATAGGTAATATTTATACTTAATTGTGCTAATAGAGTTTCTCAATTCCAATCACCTTGTATGCCTGCCCTCTAGGTATTAATTTCAGCAATATCCTAAGATAAACGCTTATAGAATTGACTTAATCCAGTTAGAGAAGATAATAATTTTTAAAGGAAACCCAATAGAAATATAACAACGAAAGCTTTACCACTAAAGGCTGGGTCTGGAACAATGTAAATAAATGTTCCATTGTTAAAATAGTGAAAGATGTATTCAATAGAAATATCAACAAAAATGACAAATAGTAAGGGTAGCAGAATGATAAAATGTTCTATCTTTATCATTCAAGTGGCAGAAAATCATTTATTAGTAGGCACTGGGGCCAGAAGATGCCTGAATTTATATCCTAGGCATATTTGTGCAGTTGTTTCAACAAGTAACTGAAAGACAAAATGGAAAAACAAGGAGGTTTGTGCCTGTGATCATGTTGATGTGAAACCAAGGATGGCCACCTTGTGCCAGGTGAGTTAAGTTTACCTGGCAGGTAGGCTGCAGAGCTCCTGAGAAGTCAGGGTTGGAAGTTTTCTGCTGGGTGCCCCTTAGGTTCTGTGACTCGATTGATTGTGAGTCATGTTTCGGGAAAGACCTGATCACAGGAAAAGGGTGGGAACAGAGTGATTTGGGGAGCAGCTAACCACATTCATCACAGCTCATGGCCTGAATGAATTTTACAGAAACAGGAAAAGAAATGCTTCTTATGGAATCAGAGAATGTGAGCGCTGGACAATCCCAGGAAATGAGGAACACCCATCCCATTTTCCAGATGGGCAAACAGAGGTCCAGCAAGGTGAAATCCCTCACCCACGTTTCACCCGTCTCTCCTCCCCACTACCTGGTTCATGAAAGCAGGACTCTTCCTGTCTTGATCACTGCTGAACCTCCAAATGGGCCAGGCATCTAGCGGCTGCTCCAAAAATTTCTGTTGACTGTAGGAACATTGCTGTTTCTTTCTTTCTCACTCTTATTCAGGATTGGGCCAAGAACTCCCCAGGTTGCAATGTAATTGGATAAATGTAGATATTAGTTGAGTTTTGTTGTGATGAGGACTTAGGCTATGAAGGTAACAGACTTGGTTCATAACTCGGTTCTGTCACTGAAGAGCTGTTTGGCTGTGGGAAAATTACTAAACCTCTCTGAGCTTATTTCCTCATTTGTAAGGTGGGGATAAATCTACCTGAGCCAGCAGAGCACCTGCATGAGAGATGTGCACGAAATACCGGTCTTTCTCACTCTCCCACGGCATCTCTCTGTTCTTCCCAGAGAAGTTGTATAGAAGGATATAATTCTTTTAAAAAATAATTAATTAATAAATTAATTTTTGTCTGCGTTGGGTCTTCGTTGCTACGTACGGGATTTCTCTAGTTGCAGCGAGTGGGGGCTACTCCTTGTTGTGGTGTGCGGGTTTCTCACTGCGGTGGATTCTCTTGTTGCACTTGTTTTAGAGCACTGGTTTTAGAGGTGTGGGCTTCAGGAGTTGTGGTCTGCAGGCTCAGTAATTGTGGCGAATGGGCTTAGCTGCTCTGCGGCATGTGGGATCTTCCCAGACCAGGGCTCGAACCCATGTCCCCTGCCTTGGCAGGCAGATTCTTAACCACTGCATCACCAGGAAATTCCCAGAATCGAAGTTTCCCTTCTAATATACCTTAAACCGAAAGAATCCATGGAAAACTGTTACAGAAAATGAGAAGCAATAGTACTCAGCTCATAGAGACACATCCCAAGCAGTTCCGAAGTATATTAAAATGGAGGCTGCAATTTAAAAGGAAGATGAATTATACCCACAAACTCCCAAACTCTCCTAAAACGTTGCAATCTGAAACCCTATTGTAGGAAGCAGAAGATTCCAGGAGACATTCTGCCAATGAAGGACTCTAAACCCTCTGGTTGGAGAAGGAATTCTGGAAGGAAGGTATCCTCACCCAAGGAGAGAAGGTTCTTATACTTCTCTCACATCACATCCCTGTATAATTCCTCCTGATCTTGGTCCAGGCTTTCTCACCTCTCTTGAAAGAAATCAATGGCCACGTCCTGGAATATCAGCAGTCCTTGAAATTAAAAGTACACGTGCCCTGTGGCCACGGAAAGAGTTCATAATGTGACCTAAGAAGAAAACAGCAAGTTAAGAGAACTGGTTTTGATTTAGAAGAGTGTCTTCCATTATTCAATAATATATATATATAGATATGTATACATATATATAATATATATATATTTTTTACAAAGTAACTTTCTCTACCTTATGTCTAAGTACAAGAAAAGAGTATGGCATGTGATCCACAAAACCAGTATAGAGACTATACTTATCTGGAAAAGAAATGATAAAATGATGGTTTCAAAAGAGGCATATGCATTTTTGAGTCTTTTATTTATATCAAAGTGGATAAAATGTGTGTATTTCTCAGACAGAGAACACATGTCGAGGTAGAAATGTAACTTTCAACTCCTCATGGGTATACAAGTACACCAGGGAGGTTGAAAAAGTGCAGATTGTGTTTCAGTAGGTTCGGTGGGCGTGAGTTTTATTTTTTTAACAAGCTCAATTTTAACTAGTGATGTCACAGTCTCTGATTCATTAAGGACAATTGTGAAGAGCAGAGAGATAATCAGAAACGTAAAAATTCATATTTAACTGTGAATGAAAAGTGTTTTATGGATTTTACACGTTTAATAGGATAGTAAGCAAGCAACAACAATCATTTGTGAATATTTACAATAGACTGTGTATCTTTCTAACAATTTTGTGTAGGATTCCAGGAAAAGGGCCTGGGCAGTGGCCACAGTGGCCGGGGCCCCAGGCCGGGCTGCACCTCGAGGACCCCCGATGGGGCACTGCAGTCTTTGCCCAAACTAATGAACAGTTGAAAGTCAAATGTAATACTTCATCAGACGACGTAAAAATGCTTGCTCGCTGGCAAGGATTGTAGAGAACACAAATAGACCCAGAGCAACCCTTGCCAAAAGAGAATATTGTGCTCAATGTACAGCCATAGCTCTTTTCCATATGAGCAAACAGTCAGGAGGATAAAAGAACTTGGTCAAACTCACACAAGTAAGTAGGACAGAATCTGGTCTGTCTGTCCTAAGCGTTGTGTTCTTTAACCACCAGGCTAGCTTTTCTCAGATCTGATTCATGCATACTGTAACCATATAGCTCTGTTTGCCTTGAATCTTCCCTGTTTATAGGTATGCCTGCTGCCGTTTTAAATACGGCCCACTCTGACTCCCCAAAGCAACCGAGAAGGCACAATCATTTGGTCACGATATACATGGACCACTGTGCTGGGACTACCCAGGAAGCTTATTTAAATAGTGCAACTTAGGGCTTCCCTGGTGGCGCAGTGGTTGAGAGTCCGCCTGCCGATGCAGGGGACACGGGTTCATGCCCCGGTCCTGAAGATCCCACATGCCGCGGAGCGGCTGGCTCTGTAGGCCATGGCCGCTGAGCCTGCACTCCGCAACAGGAAAGGCCACAAGAGTGAGAGGCCCACGCACCACACACACACACACACACACACACACACACACACACACACACACACACACACACACACACACACACACAAGTGGCAACTTCCTGAGCCCTACTCCAAATCTAGATAAGTTTTCTGAGGGTTGTCTCAAGAATCCAGGTACAAGTCTTTTTAAGTGCTTTTGTGGAACTCCCCAGGTGAGTCTCTCACTCTCCTAAGTTAAGAAACCGTTTATTGGGCCTTCCCCAGATGCCCAGCCAGGTCCTGTTAAGGTTGGAGTCCCCGCACCACATCACAGGGATGCTCCCGGCCAAGTCATCTCTGGAGCCTTGGAGAATCTGAATGGTCTCATGCTGGCCCACCTGCCACGACAAACCTCCTCCAGAGCATTCCCCTTCACACTTCACCTTCTACCACTCCCAAAGGCAGTCTGCTCCAATGAGGCCTGACTTTGTCTGTCCTAACGGGCACCCGCTGATTCAAGCACTTTAGGAGAACAAGGTGCTGTGCTTCTCAACCAGGGTGGCCCAACCTCTAAAATGGTAGTCCAAGCAGTCTCTACCTCCAGGGCACATCCCCTCTGCAACAGCCCAAGTACACGAATGTCCCATCTTTGCTTTTTCAAGGTCGGCAACAGGGAGTCCCCGCCTAAAGAAGGTTCTCTCTCATTGCCACACTATCCAAGGCTGCCCCAAATGTGCTTCTTTCCTGTTGGCCTGCTCAGGCTAAGGGCAGAATCGTCTCTTTCCTTCTCTGAGACGGACCAAATCGTCTTAGTAACACTTCTTCACGGTGTTGACCATGTCTTTCACGGGGGCTGCTGCTGAGCCTTTCTCTCATCCTTTCATGGTGGAGAGAGAGAGAGAGGATTCTAATGATTTTTACCTCTAGGGGAGAGGGCGAGTGTCATGATTATGTGATCATTCTGTATTATGTCTTTTCGACAGGAATTTGTTTGGACTTTCACATTAAAGTGGGCCCACCATTCCCGCTTTGTGGGGTCATTCAGCACCCTCATTTTGCACCTTTAACATCTCTCTCAGTATCACCTTGGAAATGTTTGAAACGGCATGAGTTTGTCCTCACGTTCCTATCAGCTGGGAATCCGGGGCCCCAACATGAACCTAACCATTGAGCGCAACACCTCTCCACGACCTGTGTAACACTGGGTAGGCCCCTTCACCTCTCGGGTTTTTGAAGCCCTCGGGTGTAAAAATGGGAGGGTTCTATGAATCTATATTTGGGGCAGGACAAGGTCGAGAAGAGTGTGTCTCTGCTATTCTTCTTCCAAAGTGGAATGTCTGCACTCTCTTCCCCATGGGTCCACATGTCACTTGTCTTTCAGGCCCACTGCCAAGGAGCCTTCCCTGATTCCCCAGCCCACACAAATCTCTGCCTCTTAGGGTCAGGGCCGTACAACCTAGCTGCCTCCTAACGTTCATCTTGCCTCTCAAGCCGATCTCACGATGTGGGTCTCTCTTGCCCTCCTGTGGCCCCTGGGGCTGTGCCAGCCCACCGGCACGCCCCATGTGGGGTGTTTACTAGACTAGGGCATGGGTGGGGAGGCCCCGGTGTGAGGGCCCAGGCAGAGTACCTCTGCCTCCACCCTGCTCTCCTCCACAGAACTGCCCCTCCTCCTCAAGCCTGACCCCCAAGTCACAGGTTCCATACGATGACCTCACTGGCTAGTGAGCACCTCACCGGCATTCCACAGTTTCCATGGCAGTGTAACTGTGCAAACAAAGTTTGCTGCCCTCAGAGAAACTTCCCTACTGATTCTCCACCAGAGACCAGTCTCTTTGGTTGTCTGAGACAGAATGTGTGACCGGATCCTCTACACATATTCCAACCTGTGCTCTGTTCCCTGGCTGGGCGGTGCAGGAGGAACAGCGAGACCGGGCATCTGCGGAACAGGCGTGGGGTACACACAACCTCACCTGGCTGCCACGTGTTTCTGTGGCTCTTGCCCACTACGTACACCCGAGTGCTTTCCCAGATGTAAGTAATACCAGTGACCTGGGACACCGTCAGGGTCCCACAGTGCTCACTGCTGAGGACAAGTGAAAGGTCAACCCCGGACTACTGTGCAGGAAGCTTGTGATCTTTATAAATATAGCCTTCCGCTTTGGGCTACAGGATGCTTCCATTCAGACCCTTTCCTGATGGGCCTCTTAGCAAAAGACAAGTGCGTTGTTGTGGGCAAGTGGTAAATGGAGCAGTTTGAGGAAGAGGGCCACTCTTGAACCACACCTTCAAACCCAGGCACCTCTGTGCTGGCACGGAGACATCGAGATCGGTCCCCTCAGACACATCCCATACTGAGCTGCTGAGTACTAGGGGAGACGGTGGTGCCATAGTCATGGGAAGGACGGAAGAACCAAGGGGCAGGGGGTGATGAAGTGCTAGTGAGACCGGAGGGCTGAGGAGATGGTGCCCCAGGAGGCTGGGTTGATGTGAGCCTAGATATGGTACCCAGAAGCCGGGTTCTGAGTCTCCTGTTCACTCTGCCTCAGTAGTGGACCTCGTGCTACTCTAGATACAAGGATCCCAGGGCGAGAGTTCAGTGTGTTTCAAACAGGCAGTATACATGGGGCCCAAGAGGGGTGGCCAAGGTGGGAGTGGTCCTGAACCAAGTTATATTAGATGATTGTTTTCGAAATCTTGAAAGGCATTTCCATGAAAGCCTCAGAAATGACAGACAGCAAGAAATGGTTGGTTTCTCTGTTGTGGAAGGGACAGATGGAGAGGATCATGAGTGCAATGACTTTCGGGTTCTACTGTTTTCCCTGGAAACGGTGAAGAGACTTCCTCATGTGCTGCAGCCGTAGGCTCCAGGAATTGCCTTTGCAGCCAGTTTCCCTTCTCCAGGGACTCAGAGAGGTGATGGGCCAAGGCTGTGTTTTGGATGTCCAGGAGATGAAAGGTCTTCGGCCAGAAACTGGGAGAGACTTGAGACAGGGAAATCCTGCCAGGAGACTATGTACAGCCGAAGGGACTGATCACTTGATTTTCTTTGCAGCAGCAGCGGCTCCCGTTTCTCCTCCGACACCTGGTCACTACCACGTCCTCTACCGGGGATGTGAAGAAACGCAGTTGGGCTGGCATGGGGAGACCTACTGCCTGGCTGGTGGCTACCGGGCCTACGGGGACGTTCCTTTGGCCACACCAGCAAAGGTGCAAGCCGAGAAGCCAGTCGCCAGACGAGCTCTGAAGAGAAAGTGTGCTCCAGAGGAGTTGGACAAAGATCTCCGCTGCTCCAGACCAAAAATCCGGCGATTGCAGGAGTCAAGCAGCTTACTAGGATTACAAGGTGCTGTGAATCTCAAGCAGAGTGGCCCCACCTCTGGGCACATCCCCTCTGCAACAGCCCAAGTACACGAATGTCCCATTTTGGCTTTTGCAAGGTCGGCAACAGGGAGTCCCTTCCTAAAGAAGGTTCTCTCTCATTGCCACACTATCCAAGGCTGCCCCAAATGTGCTTCCTTCCTGTGGGCCTGCTCAGGCTAAGGGCAGAGTCATCTCTTTCCTTCTCTGAGTCGGACCAAATCGTCTTAGTAACACCTCTTCACGGTGTGGACCATGTCTTCACGGGGGATACTACGGAGCCTTTCTCTCATCCTGTCATGGTGGAGAGAGAGAGATAGAGGATTCTAATGAATTTTACCTCTAGGAGAGAGGGCGAGTGTCATGATTATGTGATCATTCGGTATGATGTCCTTTAGGCAGGAATTTGTTTGGACTTTCACGTTAAAGTGGGCCCACCATTCCCGCTTTGTGGGTCATTCAGCACCCTCATTTTGCACCTTTAACATCTCTCTCAGTATCACCTTGGAAATGTTTGAAACGGCATGAGCTCGTCCTCACGTACCTATCAGCTGTGAATCCGGGGGCCCAACATGAACCTAACCATTGAGTGCAACACCTCTCCACGACCTGTGTTAACACTGGGGAGGCCCCTTCACCTCTAGGGTTTTTGAAGCCCTCGGGTGTTAAAATGGGAGGGTTCTATGAATTTATATTTGGGGCAGGACAAGGTCGAGAAGAGTGTGTCTCTGCTTTTATTCTTCCAAAATGGAATGTCTGCCCTCTCTTCCCCATGGGTCCACATGTCACTTGTCCTTCAGGCCCACTGCCAAGGAGCCTTCCCTGATTCCCCAGTCCACACACATCTCTGCCTCTTAGGGTCAGGGCGGTACAACCTAGCTGCCTCCTCACGTTCATCTTGCTTCTCAAGCCGATCTCAGGATGTGGGTCTCTCTTGCCCTCCTGTGGCCCCTGGGGCTGTGCCAGCCCACCGGCACGACCCACGTGGGGTGTCTACTAGACTAGGGCATGGGTGGGGAGGCCCCGGCGTGAGGGCCCAGGCAGAGTACCACTGCCACCACCCTGCTCTCCTCCACAGAACTGCCCCTCCTCCTGAAGCCTGCCCCTCAACTCACACGTTCCTTATAGGACCTCACTGGCTAGTGATGACCTCACAGGCCTTCTCACAGTTTCCATGGCAGGGTAACGATGCAAACGTGCTGCTGCCCTCAGAGATACTTCCCTACCGGTTCTCCACCAGAGACCAATCTCTTTGGTTGTCTGAGAGAGAATCCCTCACCAGACCTTCTGCATTTACTCTAACCTGTCCTACGTTCCCTGAGAGGGCAGTGCACGAGGTACACTGAGACCAGGCATCTGTCCAAGAGGCATGGTGTACGCACAACTTCCCCCGGCTGCCACATGTTCCCTGGGGCTTGCCCAGCACATACACCTGAGCACTTTCCCAGCTGTAACGAATACCAGTTACGTGGGACACCTTCAAGGACCCACAGTGCTCACTGCTGAGGACAAGTGAAAGGTCATCCCTGGACAAGTGTGCGGGAAGGTTCTGATCTTTATCAAAGGAGCCTTCCCCTTTGGGCTACAGGATGCTTCCATTCAGACCCTTTCCTGATGGGCCTCTTAGCAAAAGACAAGTGCGTTGTTGCTGGCGAATGGTAAATGGAGCAGTTTGAGGAAGAGGGCCACCCTTGAACCGCACCTTCAAACCCAGGCACCTCTGTGCTGTCGTGTAGACATCTAGCTCGGTCCCGTCAGACACATCCCATACTGAGCGGCTGAGTACTAGGGCCGACGGTGGTGCCCTATTGATGGCAGGAACGGAAGAACCAAGGGGGCGTGATGAAGTGCTAGTGAGACTGGAGGGCTGAGGAGATGGTGTCCCAGGAGGCTGGGTTGATGTGAGCCTAGACATGGTACCCAGAACCCGGTTCTGAGTCTCCCGATCACTCTGCCTCAGTATGTGGCCTTGTTCTTATCGAGATAAAAGGATCAGAGGACTAGAGTTCCGTGTGGTTGAAACAGGCACTGTAAAAATGGGACCCAAGAGGGGTTGCCAAGGTGGGAGGGGTTCTGATCCAATTTACATTAGATTATCTTTTTCCAAAACTTGAACGATATTTCCATTAAAGCCTCACAAGTGACAGACTGCAAGAAATGTTTTCTCTGTTGTGGAAGGGAGAGATGGAGAGGATCATGCTTGCAATGACTTTCGGGTTCTACTGTTTTCCCTGGAAAAGGTGAAGGGACTCCCTCATCTGCTGCAGCCGTAGGCCCTAGGAATCGCTTTTGCAGCCAGGGTCCCTTCTCCAGGGACTCAGAGAGGTGATGGGCCAAGGCTGTGTTTTGGATGTCCAGTAGATGAAAGGTCTCTGGCCAGAAACTGGGAGAGACATGAGAGAGGGAGATTCGGCCAGGAGACTGTGCACAGCAGAAGGGACTGATCACTTTTGATTTTCTTTGCAGCAGCAGCGGCTCCCGTTTCTCCTCGTACAGCTGGTCACTGCCACGTCCTCAACCGAGGGTGTGGGGAAACGCAGTTGGGCTGCCATGGGGAGACATACTGCCGCGCTGGTGGCTACTGGGCCTACGGGGATGTTCCTTCGGCCACGCCAGCAAAGGTGGAAGCGGAGCAGGAGCCAGTCGCCAGACGTGCGCCCAAGAGAAAGCGCGCTCCGCAAGAGTCGGACGAAGATCTTTGCTCCCGACCCAAAATCCGGCGATTGTAGCATGGTGCCAGGAGGCGGACTCCACAGAATCTTGCTGGCTGAGCCATTCTCAAGAGAGGGCCATGGCAAAGCTCACAAGGTTCCCACCCGCCCCCCCCCAACGCACCATTTCCTGCCCCCGAAGCAAGAACAGGATGGAGAGTCAAGCAGCACGCACCCTGCCCCGAGGTTCACATGCTCCTTTATTCCCAGCCCCTTCTGTCCCCAGTGGGGTCCCCTAATGCTCGGCAAAGTGTTTTTCTGTAACAGATTTCTAAAGGTCGCCACAGCTCAGACTTAGGTCACTACCCCTGTGCTGGGCACTCCTGCCACCCGGGAAAGGTTCCAAAGGTGGAGCAGCTCCAGGGGGTGCCAACGATCAGAGCAAAAACTTGAGAGGCTGGGGATGAAGGAGTTTGGGCACAGTCCCTAAAGCATCTCAGTGGTTGAGCTTCTGTGAGAAGGCACATCCCCACTGTGTGGGGAGGTGGTGGGGGGAAGGGGTCCCTAGAGGAGGCAGCTAGGGGGAGGGCCTGAGGCTGGAAATGGGGAATGGCGTGCGGCCTCTGAGCGAGCACAGGCACTTAGCCCTTGAGGTTTCTGGGAAAGCTAGAGCCACAAGGGCCACGAGAGAAGGCAAGTGGAGCAGCAGAAGCCAGGTGCCAGATCTCTCCTCAGAACCTATACTTCTCCACGAGGCCGGGCCTTCCACGCTGAGGTAGGAGCGATCCTGGCCAGAAGGACAGCCAGCGGCAGCTCTGGGAGGAAGGGTGCTGCACTGGGGGCTCTGCTGCCATGGAAATGACTTCATTTCCTTCCACTCAAATACCGTACGGACTGGGTTCCTGCTCTGGTGAGTACAAGGGTCACTGACTCTCCCCAGAAGGTTGTTCAGTTCACATCCCCAAAGTCCCTCTATTCGGGCCCTGGGGGGGTGTAGCAACTCCTGAGGGCGCTCTTTCCTGAGGCTGGCTGACCGAAGTGGGGGAGGTTCCTGATAGGTCCCAGGTGCTGGTTGAAGTCCCCAGAGAATGGTCATGAAGGCTGGAGAGTCAAGTAGGTGGAGAGAGAAGGCCGGGGGCAGAGGGCCCCTACCTGAATCCAGAGCTCACAAGGTTATTACCCCCCACCATTTCCAGAAACTATCTCTTCCCCCATACCAGCCCCAATGGCCCGGTACCGGGAAACCGGGAGCCCAGAGCACTTGTGGCCACACAGACACTCGCACGCAGCCCTCGGCGTGGGCGGGGCCTGCTGCAGGCGGATGGGGACAAGGTGTGCTCCCGGGAGGCCTTGGACTGAAGGTGGCCCCCTGAGAGAAGCACCCCAGCTTGGACAGGAAGTTTAGAGGCAGGGGACAGCAACCTAGGGCGCCCCCTCGGAGCAGTGGGAGTGGGAAGAGGGCCGGGGGCAGAGGGCACCCGTGATGGGAGGCCAGTGGGCTCTCAGCAGAGGCCAGCTGAGCCCGCGGGACCTGCCTCTGAGCAGGGGCCGGGAGGGCAGTGCTGCCCTGTGGCTTCCGGGCTTCGTGGATCATGGCTCTCCGCACACGGGTCGTAGGGTCCTCTGACCCTGTATCGCCTCCCTCACCCAGGGCCCCTCGCAGGGCTGCGCCGCTGGGTGGCCTGTGTCGACGGGCACAACCCCATCGCCCGCCCCTCTCAGACCCGCCGCCTCTGCCCGCCTGCCTGGCCCTGTGCAGCTTGCGACCCGGGGGGCCTCGAGGGTCCCCGCGCACTCCGCCAGCAGCCTCTGCTGGGTCTGCTGCTCCTGCTGGGTCTGCTGCTGCGGCCGGTAACCCGTGTGCACACCACGCCGGCCACCTCCAGCACCCCAAGTCCGCGGGAGCGCACGCGGGCCCTGATGCGGGACTTCCCGCTTGTGGACGGGTGGCTGCAGTGTGTGAGGGCTGCTTGGGGCCGTTGTGGGCCTAGCCTGGCCCTGGGCAGCAGAGGAGGTCCGGAAGTGTCCACACAAGCGTGGTGTGAGGCTCCCTCAGGCTGCCCCAGGCCAGGCAATGTATCCTGCCTGATCCCAAGACCTAAGGGGCCCACCCATTTGCCTTGACCTCCCTCCAGCCACAACGACATGCCCCTGGTCCTGAGGCTGTTGCACCACAATGGGCTCCAGGCTGTTAATCTAAGCAAGTTCAGCCACGGCCACACCACCTTGGACGGGATGAAAGACGGTCTCGTGGGTGCGCAGGCACCAAGGGGACACACAAGGTATCCCCGTGGCTGCTGGGGAATAGTGGGGTAGTTTGGGGGCCTCCGAGACCACAGGTTAGTCACATTGGAACTATGTTACCATAGTGACCTAGAAAGTGCCATGCCATGGATGCTGGGGGCTACAGGGGTCACCGTGAGCCACCCTGACGGGCATCCAAGTACCACAGAAAAAAACAACGCGTTACAGGTGACTTCTGGGCACAGTGAGCGCTGTGCCAGCTGAGGAGGCGATGAGAAGCCCAAGGAGTTCCAAGCCCCAAACCAAGCCCTGGCCTTCCCTCACTTCTGGTCAGCCTACGTCCCACGCCAGACCCACCAACGGGATGCCGTGCGCCTCACCCCGGAGCAAATCGACCTCACCCGCCTCACGTGTGCCTCCTATTCTGCGCTGGAGCTTGTGACCTCAGTTAAAGGAACACGGGGGACTTCCCTGGTAGTCCAGAGGTTAGGACTCCACGCTTCCACTGCAGGGGGCTCGGGTTGGATCCCCGCTCACCGGGGAAGAGGCTCAGGTTCAAGGGCTCCTGCTTTGAACCATCTTCTACTCAACATGTAGAAAACAAAGCCTTGATCTGCCCTCCTAAGCCTTGTCCTCTCTCTCCAATTATGGATTCAACAGACACTTACTGAGCCCCTAAGATATGTCAAGCACTGGTAGGCACTGGACATAACCTGATGAGACAGGAGGGAAAGGTTCAGTAGAACACAGGGTTATAGAAAAGGCACTTAAAATATGTGAGAAATTCAAACTGTGTATGGTGCTATGAAGGAGCAGTTATGTAAGGCTGTGGGAGTCTACGTCAGCAGGAAAGAGACGGATGCGGCTTGAGGAGGGCCTCCCTTAAGAAATAAACTCTGGGGACTACCCTGGTGGTGCAGTGGTACAGAATCCGCCTGCCAACACTATTTACGGTGGCCAGGACAGGGAAGCAACCGAAGTGTCCATCGAGAGACGAACAGATAAAGAAGATGTGGCACATATATACAATGGACTCTTACTCCGCCATAAAAGGAAATGAAACTGAGTTATTTGTAGTGAGTTGGATAGACCCAGAGTCTGTCATACAGAGTGAAGTAAGTCACAAAGAGGAAATCAAGTACCGTATGCTAATACATATATATGGAATCTAAAAAAAAAAAGGTTCTAATGAACCTAGGGGCAGGGCAAGAATAAAGACGCAGATATAGAGAATGGACTTGAGGACTCGGGGAAGGGGAAGGGTAAGCTGGGAGGCAGTAAGAGAGTAGCATTGACAAATATACAATACCAAATGTAAAATACCTGGCTAGTGGGAAGCAGCTGCACAGCACAGGAAGATCAGCTCAGTGCCTTGCAACCACCTAGAGGGGTGGGATCAGGAGGGTGGGAGGGAGATGCAGCAGGGAGGGGATGTGGGGATGTACTTATGCATGCAGCTGATTCCCTTTGTTATACAGCAGAAACTGACACACCAGCATAGAGCAATTATACTCCAACAAAGACGTTTAAAAACAAAAACAAAACAACAATCCGCCTGCCAAGGCAGGGGACACGGGTTGGCTCCCTGGTCCAGGAAGCTCCCACATGCCGCGGAGCCAGTAAGGCCGCGAGCCACCACTACCGAGCCCACGTGCCACAATTAGTGAGGACC
The DNA here is from genome assembly GCF_026419965.1 of Kogia breviceps. Lineage (NCBI taxonomy): Eukaryota > Metazoa > Chordata > Mammalia > Artiodactyla > Physeteridae > Kogia > Kogia breviceps. The sequence goes on from NC_081320.1 coordinate 28,871,454, forward strand.
GCGTTCACAGAACCTGTGCTCCGCAACATAAGAAGCCACTGCACTGAGAACCCCGTGCACCACAAGGAAGAGTAGCCCCGGCTTGCCGCAACTACAGAAAGCCCGCGCCCGGCAACGAAAACCAAACGCAACGAAAAATAAATAAATAAGTAAATTCATTCATTAACCAAATAATCAAAAGTTATATTAAAAAAAGAAACAAACGAAAAGTAAAAATCTCTGCTGGGAATTCTACGGTGGTCAGGTGGATAGGACCCCATGCCTCCACTTCAGGGGGCCCGGGTTCAATCCCTGGTTGGGGAACTGAGATCCTGCAAGCTGGCATCGCAGCCCAATTAAAAATGCAATAAAATAAAATATACCTAAATAAAACAAGAAAGCATCTCTGATTCAAGGTCTAAAGGCTGAGAAGGTGTTTATCGGGCCAGTATGTGGGCAGAAAACGTTTCCCATTTCAGTAAGTAGCACCTCCATTTACCCAATTACACACCCTTGACCCACATTCCCCACATCCAATTCATCACTAACTCCTATTCACCTCCAAGCCATCACTAACCTTCCAAATAGGACTCTAACCTGCCTGCTTTACTCCACATCCAAGGCCACCACTGTGCACAAAGCCAGTCTCCTAATGAGTCTCCCCAAATCCAGTCCTGCCCCCTCCTAGCCATTCTCTTACACTAGCCAGTATGGTGTCTGAAAAAGGCATCTCTGCCAACCCCACTTCTCTCTTTATACCCTGCAATGGCTTCCCACCAAGTTTAGGATCAATCCCAAACAGATGATGGACTGCAGGCTGAAAGACAACAAGGAGGTAGGGAGGGTGTCAGGTTAGAAAGAGGGATGAAGGGTCTGGACAAACAGCGAAAAGGGCTGAAAAGAAAATGATCAGCACTTGCACAACAGTCCTGATGCAGGCAGGAAAAATGCAGCAATAGTGAAGGCATACCAATAGCCACTTTTGATTTCTGCAATGCCCTTTGCAGTTCCCCACGTGCTTCATTGATAACTGTGATTCTCAAACCTAGCTGTACATTAGAATCATCTGGGGACATTTGAAAATCTACCAATGGCCAGGCCTCACCCTAAGCCAATTACATCAGAATATACAAGTTCACTGGGGCAGGAATTTTGTCTGTGTCGTTCACTGGACATATGAAAAGTAAGTGGCACATACATGCTGCTCAGAAAATAGTTCCTGAATGAATGAAGGAAGGAAGGAAGGAAGGAAGGCACCACTATCACCTGAGATCCAAGGAAGAATTCTTTTCAAACCTTAGGGAGTCACCTGGCAATGACAGTTACCATGGCAGCCGTGGGAAACACAATACCAAGTGACACTAACACTCCTAGGAACCCACACTGGTTTCCACAGTAAGTAAACCTTTCTCGTTTCTAAAGGACTATACTGGGAAATACGCATCTCAGTAACAGCTTGAGGTTACTCAATGTCTGCTGGGAGCAGGAGGAAAAGACAAGGGCCTTACACACTATCGAAAGCCATGACAGGAAGAAACTAGGGGCCACGGGCAGAGACAGACAGGCTCCGACAGGCTCCAATCCCTGTGACATTCCGAGGTGATCCCATTGGAAGGGCTCGAGCACGAGAAAGCAGCCACTAACCAGCTACCCTGTCTCAGATATTTGGAGAAAGTCAATGCAAATACATACCTATGCATTATTCCTTTCTGATCATTCTTTCAGTGTATCCTTTCGGGGTTTGTGCAAAGCGAATCTTTGTTTGGTACCTGAAAAATGAGTGGCACATGTCAATGGATGAAACATGTCAGAGCAGACCTCCAAGGAGCTCTGCAGCTCAAGAACGAGGAGCTCCGAGTCCTGGGAAAGAATTGTGAAAGTAGTGTAGAATCACAAGATCTTAGAGCATCCTTTATATCAGCACCCCCTCTCTATCATATCACCAATCAGTGGGCATCAGCCTATACAGGAACTCTTGAACTCTGCAGTGACAGACAACCCCGAACTCTCTAGACAGATCAAGGCATTGCTCGTTGCTACAGCAGTCTATATCGAATTCACAATCTGACTCCCTGGCACCCATCACTCCCAGGCTGCCTTCTGGAATGGGACACCCCAGGGCACACCTCATCTCTTTTCCATCTGGCACATTTCCCAAACCCATGAGGACAATGTTGTTCTTCCTAAACTACTCTTTAGGAAGAGAACTTTAGGGCTCCCACGTCACCCTCCTAAATCACTCCTTCCTGTGTTTAGGACTTTCAGGAGCCCCCAAGGGTTTCGCACCCCAAGGACATGACAAGCATTGGCATCAACGTGCCTGCTACAGATTCTGGGAAAGGGGCAGGGCCACACAACAGTCTGGCAAATGTGACTGACTACCTGACGTGAGAGTACATCGGACAACCTCAGCCTCTCTTCAGTCCTCAGCCTCTATCCAAGGTTTCTCCATAGCACACTATTGACATTTTGGGCCAGCTCATTCTTTTGGGGTGGTGGGGAAAGGCTGTCCTGTGCCTTGTACGATATGTGGTACCATCCTGGCCTCTACCCACTAGATGCCTGCAGCACCGCCCCGACCAGATGTGAACCAAGGAAAATGTCTCCAGCCATTGTCAAACGTGCTGGGGGAAGGGTGAGGGCAAAATCACCCTCACTCAAGAGCCACTGCTCTATCCCATGGCGCTGTTCACCCATGAGTACTCAAAACACTCTCCTCTTCTGGCTTAACAGGTAACCCTCCAGAAAGTCTATCGTGTATCAAAATGCTATACGAAATTGAATAGTATTTATCTCTATAACGGTATCTCCTGACACCAAAGGAATACTCTTTCTCCAGAGGTTAAGAACCTCCCAGGTGCTTAATCCACATTTACCTTATCTCCTACCCCAGGCACTGGAAATGACAGAAATGATCTGACACCCATTTTCGGGATCCGTTCAAGAAGTACCAGTAGTGTAAGGCTTTCTGGCAACCTGAACAACCGAACTCACGTAGAATATCCTGCCTGACCCTGGCTTTGTGAGACAAGCCGCAAACCTGTAGCAGGACCCTCCTCGCTGCTATTTACGGAATCGAGGTAGCTGACTGGAAAGCCGGTGGAGGTGAACAAGCCAAGAAAGCAGTGGGCTCAGCATGAGAAGCTGGAAACGGTGACAAGGGAGGGGAGAATGAGCCTCAGCTGAAAAGAAAGGGGAAAAGTACCAAGCGATGAGTTCTCTTGACTGAAGAGAAGATACGCTGAAGGCCATCAGCTTGCCCTCGGGGCCGCCCTCAGCTCTCTGGGGAGCTCTAAGGGAAGGGTGAGCCTGGATCTAGGACTCCGGACTCCTGGTGTCGGCCCCCAGGCCTGACCATTCACTCAGACTCTCAATAAATAACTTGTATTCAAAGACCTTGCACGGGGACCCCATCTGGGAAAACATCGCCACACCCTCATAAGTTACAGGGGGAGACCCGAACTGGCCAAGCCATGACAGGAGCTGTGAGGGTGACAAAAGAGCATTGCAGGGATCCGACATCGGATCACCACAAGCCCTCCGCCCTCCTGGCTCCTAATGCCAGGGCCCCATCACCGTGTATCCTCGGACCCCCGTCCTGCCTCCAACGCGCACCCTTCCCCAAGGTTGGCCGGGACCTGGAGTCACCAGCCCCTGTTCGGACCTACCCACTTCGCCGCTGCTGAGCTCTACACATCCCGCTCCTTCCACACGCTTCGCCAATTCCGCGGCCCTGACTGAGCCGCGCCAGCCACCGACCGCCAGAACTTGGCGTGCCCGTGAAGTCACTGTCGTGCGCCTCTCCCGCAGCAAGGGGAATAGGGCTCTGGCACCCTGGCTGCGGCTCTTGTCGCTTGTGGCTCGGTTGCTTCTGGCGCTTCGCCGGGAACTCACGGTCCGCGGTCCAAACGAGCCCCGGCCCGTGGTGCGCATCCCGCGGGCTCTACAGTGGCAGCAGGAAGAGCAGCAGAGCGGGCAGCGGAGCCCCCCGCGACCGGTGCTGGTGCGACCCGGGCCGCTGCTGATCTCCGCGTGGCGGCCCCAGTTGAACCAGCCGGTACGCCTCACGGTGGGCCCTTGTCAGCCCGCGCCACTGGCTTCGCGCGGCTGGAAGAATCGCCGCGCCCACGAGGACCAATTCTCAACATGTAGAAAACAAAAATAAAGCCTTGATCTTCCCTCCTAAGCCTTGTCCTCTGTCTCCAATTAGGGATTCAACAGACACTTACTGAGCCCTAAGATATGCCAAGCACTGGCAGGCACTGGAGAAAAAATGATGAGGCAGGAGGGAAAGGATCAGTAGAACAGAGGGTTATAAAAAGGGAGCTTACAAATGTCTGTGAAATTAAAACTGTGTATGGTACTCGAAAGGAGCAGTTACGTAAGGTTGTGGGAGTCTGTGTCAGCACGGAAGAGACTGGTGGGGCTTGAGGAGGGCCTCCCTTAAGAAATAATCTCTGGGGACTTCCCTGGTGGTGCAGTGGTTCAGAATCCACCTGCCAGCACAATTTACAGTAGCCAGGACCGGGAAGCAACCTAAGTGTCCATCGACAGACGAATAGATAAAGAAGATGTGACACATACATACCATAGAATATGACTCAGCCATAAAAGAAATGAAACTGAGCTATTTGTAGTGAGGTGGATAGACCTCGAGTCTGTCATACAGAGTGAAGTAAGTCAGGAAGAGAAAAACAAATATCGTATGCTACCACATATATATGGAACCTATATATATATTTTTATATGTATGTATATAAAGGTTCTCATGAACCTAAGGGCAGGGCAGGAATAAAGACGCAGATAGAAAATGAACTTGAGGACACGGGGAGGGGGAAGGGTAAGCTGGGATGAAAGAAGAGTAGCATTGACATATATACAATACCAAATGTAAAATACCTAGCTAGCGGGAAGCAGCTGCACAGCACAGGGAGTTCAGCTCAGTGCCTTTCGACCACCTAGAGGGTTGGGCACAGGAGGGTGAGAGAGAGAGACGCAGGAGGGAGGGGATATGGGGATATAGGCATGCATAGAGCTGATTCACTTTGTTACACAGCAGAAACTGACACAGCAGGGTAAAGCAATTACACTCCAACAAAGATGTTTAAAAACAAAAACAAAAACAAACAATCCGCCTGCCAAGGCAGGGGACACGGGTTTGCACCCTGGTCCGGGAAGGCCCCACATGCCGCGGAGCCAGTAAGCCTGCGCGCCACCTCTACCGAGCCCACGCGCCAGAACTACTGAGGACCGCGTGCATCATAGAGCCCATGCTCCGCAACATGAGAAGCCACTGCACTGAGAAGCCCAGGCACCACAACGAAGAGTAGCCCCTGCTCGCCGCAACTACCGAAAGCCCACGCGCGGCAATGAAGAACCAATGCGACCCAAAATTCATTCATTCATTCATTCATTAACCAATTAATCAAAACTTATATTAAAAAAGAAAGAAACGAAAAGTAAAAATCTCTGCTGGGAATTCCCCGGTGGTCCAGTGGTTAGGACCCCGTGCCTCCACTTCAGGGGGCCCGGGTTCAATCCCTGGTTGGGGAACTGAGATCCTGCAAGCTGGCATCGCAGCCCAAATAAAAATGCAATAAAATAAAATATAACTAAATAAAACAAGAAAGCATCTCTGATTCAAGGTGTAAAGGGTGAGAAGGTGTTTATCGGGCCAGTATGTGGGCAGAAAACGTTTCCCATTTCAGTAAGTAGCACCTCCATTTACCCAATTACACATCCTTAACCCACATTCCCCACATCCAATTCATCACTAACTCCTATTCACCTCCAAGCCATCACTAACCTTCCAAATAGGACTCTAACCTGCCTGCTTTACTCCACCTCCAAGGCCACCACTGTGCACAAAGTCAGTCTCCTAATGAGTCTCCCCAAATCTACTCCTGCCCTCTCCTAGCCATTCTCTTACAGTAGCCAGTGCGGTGTCTGAAAAAGGCATCTCTGCCAACACCACTTCTCTCTTTATACCCTGCAATGGCTTCCCACCAACTTTACGATCAATCCCAAACTGATGATGGACTGGAGGCTGAAAGACAAGAAGGAGGTAGGGAGGGTGTCAGGTTTGAAAGAGGGATGAACGGTCTAGGCAAACAGCGAAAAGGGCTGAAAAGAAAATGATCAGCACTTGCACAACAGTCCTGATGCAGGCAGGAAAGAAAATGCAGGAAGAGTGAAGGAATACCAATAGCCACTTTTTATTTCTGCAATGCCTTTGCAATTCCCAAAGTGCTTCATCGATAACTGTGATTCCCAAACCTCGCTGTACATGAGAATCATCTGGAGAGATTTTAAACGCTACCAATGGCCAGGCCTCACCCCAAGCCAATTAAATCAGCATAGACATTTCACTGTATTGCATTTTATTCCCTGCCCCCAAACATCCATTTAGACCCAGGAGAAGGAAAAGGGGATGTGACTAGCAATAGAGAGAAATTTTCTGCACAACAATGGCCATGGCAAGCTTAGGCGCTTTGGGTGAAATCTCTCTGGGAAGAACTGGCAGTGGAAGAAAAAGCCAAACTGACACACAAGTATTGCCTGGTGTGCATTTCCAGCCTCTGCCTTCTTTCTCATCTCTTGGTGGCAGGTGGAGGAAGTGGAGAAAAGGTGAAACTTCTTTATAAACCGGCAGAAGGTTATAGCATCCTCTCACTATCTCTGCATAGGTTCTAGTCTCTGCAGCACTACAGAAGCTTTGCCCAAAGTAATGAACAGTTCAAAGTCAAATGTAATACTTTATCAGACGACTTAAAAATGCTTGCACACTGGAAAGAATTGCAGAGAACACAAATGGACCCAGAGCAACCTTTGCCAAAAGAGAATAGTGTGCTCAATGTACAGCCATAGCTCTTTTCCACATGAGCAAACAGTCAGGAGGATAAAGAACTTGGTCAAACTCACACAAGTAAGTAGGACAGAATCTGGTCTGTCTGTCCTAAGCGTTGTGTTCTTTAACCACCAGGCTAGCTTTTCTCAGATCTGATTCATGCATACTGTAACCATATACCTCTGTTTGCCTCGAAACTTCCCTGTTTATACGTATGCCTGCTGCCGTTTTAAATACGGCCCACTTGGACTCCCCAAAGCAACCGAGAAGACACAATCATTTGGTCACTCTATACATGGACCACTGTGGTGGGGCTGCCCAGGAAGCTTATTTAAAAAGTGCAGCTTAGGGCTTCCCTGGTGGCGCAGTGGTTCAGAGTCCGCCTGCCGATGCAGGGCACACGGGTTCATGCCCCGGTCCGGGAAGATCCCACATGCCGCGGAGCAGCTGGCTCCGTGGGCCATGGCCGCTGAGCCTGCACTCCGCAACGGGAAAGACCACAACACTGAGAGGCCCACGCACCACATACACACACACACACACACACACACACACACACACACAGACACACACACACAAGTTGAAGCTTCCTGAGCCCTACTCCACATCTAGATAAGTTTTCTGAGGGTTGTCTCAAGAATCCAGGTACAAGTCTTTTTAAGTGCTTTTGTGGAACTCCCCAGGTGAGTCTCTCACTCTCCTAAGTTAAGAAACCATTTATTCGGCCTCCCCCAGGTGCCCAGCCAGGTCCTGTTAAGGTTGGAGTCCCCGCACCACATCACAGGGATGCTCCCAGCCAAGTCATCTCTGGAGCCTTGGAGAATCTGAATGGTCTCATGCTGGCCCACCTGCCACGACAAACCTCCTCCAGAGCATTCCCCTTCACACTTCACCTTCTACCACTCCCAAAGGCAGTCTGCTCCAATGAGGCCTGACTTTGTCTGTCCTAAGGGGCACCCGCTGATTCAAGCACTTTAGGAGAACAAGGTGCTGTGCTTCTCAACCAGGGTTGCCCAACCTCTAAAATGGTAGTCCAAGCAGTCTCTACCTCCTGGGCACATCCCCTCTGCAACAGCCCAAGTACACGAATGTCCCATCTTTGCTTTCTCAAGGTCAGCAACAGGGAGTCCCCTCCTAAAGAAGGTCCTCTCTCATTGCCACACTATCCAAGGCTGCCCCAAATGTGCTTCCTCCCTGTGGGCCTGCTCAGGCTAAGGGCAGAGTCATCTCTGAGTCGGACCAAATCGTCTTCGTAACACCTCTTCACGGTGTTGACCATGTCTTTCACGGGGGCTGCTGCTGAGCCTTTCTCTCATCCTTTCATGGTGGAGAGAGAGAGGGGATTCTAATGATTCTTACCTCTAGGGGAGAGGGCGAGTGTCATGATTATGTGATCATTCGGTATGATGTCCTTTCGACAGGAATTTGTTTGGACTTTCACGTTAAAGTGGGCCCACCATTCCCACTTTGTGAGGTCATTCAGCACCCTCATTTTGCACCTTTAACATCTCTCTCAGTATCACCTTGGAAATGTTTGAAACGGCATGAGTTTGTCCTCACGTTCCTATCAGCTGGGAATCCAGGGCCCCAACATGAACCTAACCATTGAGCGCAACACCTCTCCACGACCTGTGTAACACTGGGTAGGCCCCTTCACCTCTCGGGTTTTTGAAGCCCTCGGGTGTAAAAATGGGAGGGTTCTATGAATCTATATTTGGGGCAGGACAAGGTCGAGAAGAGTGTGTCTCTGCTTTTATTCTTCCAAAATGGAATGTCTGCCCTCTCTTCCCCATGGGTCCACATGTCACTTGTCCTTCAGGCCCACTGCCAAGGAGCCTTCCCTGATTCCCCAGTCCACACAAATCTCTGCCTCTTAGGGTCAGGGCCGTACAACCTAGCTGCCTCCTAACGTTCATCTTGCCTCTCAAGCCGATCTCAGGATGTGGGTCTCTCTTGCCCTCCTGTGGCCCCTGGGGCTGTGCCAGCCCACCGGCATGCCCCACGTGGGGTGTCTACTAGACTAGGGCATGGATGGGGAGGCCCCGGCGTGAGGGCCCAGGCAGAGTACCTCTGCCTCCACCCTGCTCTCCTCCACAGAACTGCCCCTCCTCCTCAAGCCTGACCCCCAAGTCACAGGTTTCATACGATGACCTCACTGGCTAGTGAGGACCTCACAGTCCTTCTCACTGTTTCCATGGCAGTGTAACTGTGCAAACAAAGTTTGCTGCCCTCAGAGAAACTTCCCTACTGGTTCTCCACCAGAGACCAATCTCTTTGGTTGTCTGAGACAGAATGTGTGACCGGATCCTCTACACATATTCCAACCTGTGCTCTGTTCCCTGGCTGGGCGGTGCAGGAGGAACAGCGAGACCGGGCATCTGCGGAACAGGCGTGGGGTACACACAACCTCACCTGGCTGCCACATGTTTCTGTGGCTCTTGCCCACTACGTACACCTGAGTGCTTTCCCAGATGTAAGTAATACCAGTGACCTGGGACACCTTCAGGGTCCCACAGTGCTCACTGCTGAGGACAAGTGAAAGGTCAGCCCCGGACTAGTGTGCAGGAAGCTTCTGATCTTTATAAATATAGCCTTCCGCTTTGGGCTACAGGATGCTTCCATTCAGACCCTTTCTTGATGGGCCTCTTAGCAAAAGACAAGTGTGTTGTTGTGGGCAAGTGGTAAATGGAGCAGTTTGAGGAAGAGGGCCACTCTTGAACCACACCTTCAAACCCAGGCACCTCTGTGCTGGCACGGAGACATCGAGATCGGTCCCCTCAGACACATCCCATACTGAGCTGCTGAGTACTAGGGGAGACGGTGGTGCCATAGTCATGGGAAGGACGGAAGAACCAAGGGGCAGGGGGTGATGAAGTGCTAGTGAGACCGGAGGGCTGAGGAGATGGTGCCCCAGGAGGCTGGGTTGATGTGAGCCTAGATATGGTACCCAGAAGCCGGGTTCTGAGTCTCCTGTTCACTCTGCCTCAGTAGTGGACCTCGTGCTACTCTAGATACAAGGATCCCAGGGCGAGAGTTCAGTGTGTTTCAAACAGGCAGTATACATGGGGCCCAAGAGGGGTGGCCAAGGTGGGAGTGGTCCTGAACCAAGTTATATTAGATGATTGTTTTCGAAATCTTGAAAGGCATTTCCATGAAAGCCTCAGAAATGACAGACAGCAAGAAATGGTTGGTTTCTCTGTTGTGGAAGGGACAGATGGAGAGGATCATGAGTGCAATGACTTTCGGGTTCTACTGTTTTCCCTGGAAACGGTGAAGAGACTTCCTCATGTGCTGCAGCCGTAGGCTCCAGGAATTGCCTTTGCAGCCAGTTTCCCTTCTCCAGGGACTCAGAGAGGTGATGGGCCAAGGCTGTGTTTTGGATGTCCAGGAGATGAAAGGTCTTCGGCCAGAAACTGGGAGAGACTTGAGACAGGGAAATCCTGCCAGGAGACTGTGTACAGCCGAAGGGACTGATCACTTCTGATTTGCTTTGCAGCAGCAGCGGCTCCCGTTTCTCCTCCGACACCTGGTCACTACCACGTCCTCTACCGGGGATGTGAAGAAACGCAGTTGGGCTGGCATGGGGAGACCTACTGCCTGGCTGGTGGCTACCGGGCCTACGGGGACGTTCCTTTGGCCACACCAGCAAAGGTGCAAGCCGAGAAGCCAGTCGCCAGACGAGCTCTGAAGAGAAAGTGTGCTCCGGAGGAGTTGGACAAAGATCTCCGCTGCTCCAGACCAAAAATCCGGCGATTGCAGGAGTCAAGCAGCTTACTAGGATTACAAGGTGCTGTGATTCTCAAGCAGAGTGGCCCCACCTCTGGGCACATCCCCTCTGCAACAGCCCAAGTACACGAATGTCCCATTTTGGCTTTTGCAAGGTCGGCAACAGGGAGTCCCTTCCTAAAGAAGGTTCTCTCTCATTGCCACACTATCCAAGGCTGCCCCAAATGTGCTTCCTTCCTGTGGGCCTGCTCAGGCTAAGGGCAGAGTCATCTCTTTCCTTCTCTGAGTCGGACCAAATCGTCTTAGTAACACCTCTTCACGGTGTTGACCATGTCTTTCACCGGGGCTGCTGCTGAGCCTTTCTCTCATCCTTTCAGGTGGAGAGAGGGAGAGAGAGGATTCTAATGATATTTACCTCTAGGGGAGAGGGCGAGTGTCATGATTATGTGATCATTCGGTATGATGTCCTTTCGACAGGAATTTGTTTGGACTTTCACGTTAAAGTGGGCCCACCATTCCCACTTTGTGGGGTCATTCAGCACCCTCATTTTGCACCTTTAACATCTCTCTCAGTATCACCTTGGAAATGTTTGAAATGGCATGAGCTCTTCCTCACGTTCCTATCAGCTGTGAATCCGGGGGCCCAACATGAACCTAACCATTGAGTGCAACACCTCTCCACGACCTGTGTTAACACTGGGGAGGCCCCTTCACCTCTAGGGTTTTTGAAGCCCTCGGGTGTTAAAATGGGAGGGTTCTATGAATTTATATTTGGGGCAGGACAAGGTCGAGAAGAGTGTGTCTCTGCTATTCTTCTTCCAAAATGGAATGTCTGCCCTCTCTTCCCCATGGGTTCACATGTCACTTGCCCTTCAGGCCCACTGCCAAGGAGCCTTCCTTGATTCCCCAGTCCACACAAATCTCTGCCTCTTAGGGTCAGGGACGTACAACCTAGTTGCCTCCTAACGTTCATCTTGCCTCTCAAGCCGATCTCAGGATGTGGGTCTCGCTTGCCCTCCTGTGGCCCCTGGGGCTGTGCCAGCCCACCGGCACGACCCACGTGGGGTGTCTACTAGACTAGGGCATGGGTGGGGAGGCCCCGGTGTGAGGGCCCAGGCAGAGTACCTCTGCCTCCACCCTGCTCTCCTCCACAAAACTGCCCCTCCTCCTGAAGCCTGCCCCTCAACTCACAAGTTCCATACGATGACCTCACTAGCTAGTGAGGACCTCACAGGCCTTCTCACAGTTTCCATGGCAGGGTTACGATGCAAACGTGCTGCTGCCCTCAGAGATACTTCCCTACCGGTTCTCCACCAGAGACCAATCTCTTTGGTTGTCTGAGAGAGAATCCCTCACCAGACCTTCTGCATTTACTCTAACCTGTCCTACGTTCCCTGAGAGGGCAGTGCACGAGGTACACTGAGACCAGGCATCTGTCCAAGAGGCATGGTGTACGCACAACTTCCCCCGGCTGCCACATGTTCCCTGGGGCTTGCCCAGCACATACACCTGAGCACTTTCCCAGCTGTAACGAATACCAGTTACGTGGGACACCTTCAAGGACCCACAGTGCTCACTGCTGAGGACAAGTGAAAGGTCATCCCTGGACAAGTGTGCGGGAAGGTTCTGATCTTTATCAAAGGAGCCTTCCCCTTTGGGCTACAGGATGCTTCCATTCAGACCCTTTCCTGATGGGCCTCTTAGCAAAAGACAAGTGCGTTGTTGCTGGCGAATGGTAAATGGAGCAGTTTGAGGAAGAGGGCCACCCTTGAACCGCACCTTCAAACCCAGGCACCTCTGTGCTGTCGTGTAGACATCTAGCTCGGTCCCGTCAGACACATCCCATACTGAGCGGCTGAGTACTAGGGCCGACGGTGGTGCCCTATTGATGGCAGGAACGGAAGAACCAAGGGGGCGTGATGAAGTGCTAGTGAGACTGGAGGGCTGAGGAGATGGTGTCCCAGGAGGCTGGGTTGATGTGAGCCTAGACATGGTACCCAGAACCCGGTTCTGAGTCTCCCGATCACTCTGCCTCAGTATGTGGCCTTGTTCTTATCGAGATAAAAGGATCAGAGGACTAGAGTTCCGTGTGGTTGAAACAGGCACTGTAAAAATGGGACCCAAGAGGGGTTGCCAAGGTGGGAGGGGTTCTGATCCAATTTACATTAGATTATCTTTTTCCAAAACTTGAACGATATTTCCATTAAAGCCTCACAAGTGACAGACTGCAAGAAATGTTTTCTCTGTTGTGGAAGGGAGAGATGGAGAGGATCATGCTTGCAATGACTTTCGGGTTCTACTGTTTTCCCTGGAAAAGGTGAAGGGACTCCCTCATCTGCTGCAGCCGTAGGCCCTAGGAATCGCTTTTGCAGCCAGGGTCCCTTCTCCAGGGACTCAGAGAGGTGATGGGCCAAGGCTGTGTTTTGGATGTCCAGTAGATGAAAGGTCTCTGGCCAGAAACTGGGAGAGACATGAGAGAGGGAGATTCGGCCAGGAGACTGTGCACAGCAGAAGGGACTGATCACTTTTGATTTTCTTTGCAGCAGCAGCGGCTCCCGTTTCTCCTCGTACAGCTGGTCACTGCCACGTCCTCAACCGAGGGTGTGGGGAAACGCAGTTGGGCTGCCATGGGGAGACATACTGCCGCGCTGGTGGCTACTGGGCCTACGGGGATGTTCCTTCGGCCACGCCAGCAAAGGTGGAAGCGGAGCAGGAGCCAGTCGCCAGACGTGCGCCCAAGAGAAAGCGCGCTCCGCAAGAGTCGGACGAAGATCTTTGCTCCCGACCCAAAATCCGGCGATTGTAGCATGGTGCCAGGAGGCGGACTCCACAGAATCTTGCTGGCTGAGCCATTCTCAAGAGAGGGCCATGGCAAAGCTCACAAGGTTCCCACCCGCCCCCCCCCAACGCACCATTTCCTGCCCCCGAAGCAAGAACAGGATGGAGAGTCAAGCAGCACGCACCCTGCCCCGAGGTTCACATGCTCCTTTATTCCCAGCCCCTTCTGTCCCCAGTGGGGTCCCCTAATGCTCGGCAAAGTGTTTTTCTGTAACAGATTTCTAAAGGTCGCCACAGCTCAGACTTAGGTCACTACCCCTGTGCTGGGCACTCCTGCCACCCGGGAAAGGTTCCAAAGGTGGAGCAGCTCCAGGGGGTGCCAACGATCAGAGCAAAAACTTGAGAGGCTGGGGATGAAGGAGTTTGGGCACAGTCCCTAAAGCATCTCAGTGGTTGAGCTTCTGTGAGAAGGCACATCCCCACTGTGTGGGGAGGTGGTGGGGGGAAGGGGTCCCTAGAGGAGGCAGCTAGGGGGAGGGCCTGAGGCTGGAAATGGGGAATGGCGTGCGGCCTCTGAGCGAGCACAGGCACTTAGCCCTTGAGGTTTCTGGGAAAGCTAGAGCCACAAGGGCCAGGAGAGAAGGCAAGTGGAGCAGCAGAAGCCAGGTGCCAGATCTCTCCTCAGAACCTATACTTCTCCACGAGGCCGGGCCTTCCACGCTGAGGTAGGAGCGATCCTGGCCAGAAGGACAGCCAGCGGCAGCTCTGGGAGGAAGGGTGCTGCACTGGGGGCTCTGCTGCCATGGAAATGACTTCATTTCCTTCCACTCAAATACCGTACGGACTGGGTTCCTGCTCTGGTGAGTACAAGGGTCACTGACTCTCCCCAGAAGGTTGTTCAGTTCACATCCCCAAAGTCCCTCTATTCGGGCCCTGGGGGGGTGTAGCAACTCCTGAGGGCGCTCTTTCCTGAGGCTGGCTGACCGAAGTGGGGGAGGTTCCTGATAGGTCCCAGGTGCTGGTTGAAGTCCCCAGAGAATGGTCATGAAGGCTGGAGAGTCAAGTAGGTGGAGAGAGAAGGCCGGGGGCAGAGGGCCCCTACCTGAATCCAGAGCTCACAAGGTTATTACCCCCCACCATTTCCAGAAACTATCTCTTCCCCCATACCAGCCCCAATGGCCCGGTACCGGGAAACCGGGAGCCCAGAGCACTTGTGGCCACACAGACACTCGCAGGCAGCCCTCGGCGTGGGCGGGGCCTGCTGCAGGCGGATGGGGACGAGGTGTGCTCCCGGGAGGCCTTGGACTGAAGGTGGCCCCCTGAGAGAAGCACCCCAGCTTGGACAGGAAGTTTAGAGGCAGGGGACAGCAACCTAGGGCGCCCCCTCGGAGCAGTGGGAGTGGGAAGAGGGCCGGGGGCAGAGGGCACCCGTGATGGGAGGCCAGTGGGCTCTCAGCAGAGGCCAGCTGAGCCCGCGGGACCTGCCTCTGAGCAGGGGCCGGGAGGGCAGTGCTGCCCTGTGGCTTCCGGGCTTCGTGGATCATGGCTCTCCGCACACGGGTCGTAGGGTCCTCTGACCCTGTATCGCCTCCCTCACCCAGGGCCCCTCGCAGGGCTGCGCCGCTGGGTGGCCTGTGTCGACGGGCACAACCCCATCGCCCGCCCCTCTCAGACCCGCCGCCTCTGCCCGCCTGCCTGGCCCTGTGCAGCTTGCGACCCGGGGGGCCTCGAGGGTCCCCGCGCACTCCGCCAGCGGCCTCTGCTGGGTCTGCTGCTCCTGCTGGGTCTGCTGCTGCGGCCGGTAACCCGTGTGCACACCACGCCGGCCACCTCCAGCACCCCAAGTCCGCGGGAGCGCACGCGGGCCCTGATGCGGGACTTCCCGCTTGTGGACGGGTGGCTGCAGTGTGTGAGGGCTGCTTGGGGCCGTTGTGGGCCTAGCCTGGCCCTGGGCAGCAGAGGAGGTCCGGAAGTGTCCACACAAGCGTGGTGTGAGGCTCCCTCAGGCTGCCCCAGGCCAGGCAATGTATCCTGCCTGATCCCAAGACCTAAGGGGCCCACCCATTTGCCTTGACCTCCCTCCAGCCACAACGACATGCCCCTGGTCCTGAGGCTGTTGCACCACAATGGGCTCCAGGCTGTTAATCTAAGCAAGTTCAGCCACGGCCACACCACCTTGGACGGGATGAAAGACGGTCTCGTGGGTGCGCAGGCACCAAGGGGACACACAAGGTATCCCCGTGGCTGCTGGGGAATAGTGGGGTAGTTTGGGGGCCTCCGAGACCACAGGTTAGTCACATTGGAACTATGTTACCATAGTGACCTAGAAAGTGCCATGCCATGGATGCTGGGGGCTACAGGGGTCACCGTGAGCCACCCTGACGGGCATCCAAGTACCACAGAAAAAAACAACGCGTTACAGGTGACTTCTGGGCACAGTGAGCGCTGTGCCAGCTGAGGAGGCGATGAGAAGCCCAAGGAGTTCCAAGCCCCAAACCAAGCCCTGGCCTTCCCTCACTTCTGGTCAGCCTACGTCCCACGCCAGACCCACCAACGGGATGCCGTGCGCCTCACCCCGGAGCAAATCGACCTCACCCGCCTCACGTGTGCCTCCTATTCTGCGCTGGAGCTTGTGACCTCAGTTAAAGGAACACGGGGGACTTCCCTGGTAGTCCAGAGGTTAGGACTCCACGCTTCCACTGCAGGGGGCTCGGGTTGGATCCCCGCTCACCGGGGAAGAGGCTCAGGTTCAAGGGCTCCTGCTTTGAACCATCTTCTACTCAACATGTAGAAAACAAAGCCTTGATCTGCCCTCCTAAGCCTTGTCCTCTCTCTCCAATTATGGATTCAACAGACACTTACTGAGCCCCTAAGATATGTCAAGCACTGGTAGGCACTGGACATAACCTGATGAGACAGGAGGGAAAGGTTCAGTAGAACACAGGGTTATAGAAAAGGCACTTAAAATATGTGAGAAATTCAAACTGTGTATGGTGCTATGAAGGAGCAGTTATGTAAGGCTGTGGGAGTCTACGTCAGCAGGAAAGAGACGGATGCGGCTTGAGGAGGGCCTCCCTTAAGAAATAAACTCTGGGGACTACCCTGGTGGTGCAGTGGTACAGAATCCGCCTGCCAACACTATTTACGGTGGCCAGGACAGGGAAGCAACCGAAGTGTCCATCGAGAGACGAACAGATAAAGAAGATGTGGCACATATATACAATGGACTCTTACTCCGCCATAAAAGGAAATGAAACTGAGTTATTTGTAGTGAGTTGGATAGACCCAGAGTCTGTCATACAGAGTGAAGTAAGTCACAAAGAGGAAATCAAGTACCGTATGCTAATACATATATATGGAATCTAAAAAAAAAAAGGTTCTAATGAACCTAGGGGCAGGGCAAGAATAAAGACGCAGATATAGAGAATGGACTTGAGGACTCGGGGAAGGGGAAGGGTAAGCTGGGAGGCAGTAAGAGAGTAGCATTGACAAATATACAATACCAAATGTAAAATACCTGGCTAGTGGGAAGCAGCTGCACAGCACAGGAAGATCAGCTCAGTGCCTTGCAACCACCTAGAGGGGTGGGATCAGGAGGGTGGGAGGGAGATGCAGCAGGGAGGGGATGTGGGGATGTACTTATGCATGCAGCTGATTCCCTTTGTTATACAGCAGAAACTGACACACCAGCATAGAGCAATTATACTCCAACAAAGACGTTTAAAAACAAAAACAAAACAACAATCCGCCTGCCAAGGCAGGGGACACGGGTTGGCTCCCTGGTCCAGGAAGCTCCCACATGCCGCGGAGCCAGTAAGGCCGCGAGCCACCACTACCGAGCCCACGTGCCACAATTAGTGAGGACCGCGTTCACAGAACCTGTGCTCCGCAACATAAGAAGCCACTGCACTGAGAACCCCGTGCACCACAAGGAAGAGTAGCCCCGGCTTGCCGCAACTACAGAAAGCCCGCGCCCGGCAACGAAAACCAAACGCAACGAAAAATAAATAAATAAGTAAATTCATTCATTAACCAAATAATCAAAAGTTATATTAAAAAAAGAAACAAACGAAAAGTAAAAATCTCTGCTGGGAATTCTACGGTGGTCAGGTGGATAGGACCCCATGCCTCCACTTCAGGGGGCCCGGGTTCAATCCCTGGTTGGGGAACTGAGATCCTGCAAGCTGGCATCGCAGCCCAATTAAAAATGCAATAAAATAAAATATACCTAAATAAAACAAGAAAGCATCTCTGATTCAAGGTCTAAAGGCTGAGAAGGTGTTTATCGGGCCAGTATGTGGGCAGAAAACGTTTCCCATTTCAGTAAGTAGCACCTCCATTTACCCAATTACACACCCTTGACCCACATTCCCCACATCCAATTCATCACTAACTCCTATTCACCTCCAAGCCATCACTAACCTTCCAAATAGGACTCTAACCTGCCTGCTTTACTCCACATCCAAGGCCACCACTGTGCACAAAGCCAGTCTCCTAATGAGTCTCCCCAAATCCAGTCCTGCCCCCTCCTAGCCATTCTCTTACACTAGCCAGTATGGTGTCTGAAAAAGGCATCTCTGCCAACCCCACTTCTCTCTGTATACCCTGCAATGGCTTCCCACCAAGTTTAGGATCAATCCCAAACAGATGATGGACTGCAGGCTGAAAGACAACAAGGAGGTAGGGAGGGTGTCAGGTTAGAAAGAGGGATGAAGGGTCTGGACAAACAGCGAAAAGGGCTGAAAAGAAAATGATCAGCACTTGCACAACAGTCCTGATGCAGGCAGGAAAAATGCAGCAATAGTGAAGGCATACCAATAGCCACTTTTGATTTCTGCAATGCCCTTTGCAGTTCCCCACGTGCTTCATTGATAACTGTGATTCTCAAACCTAGCTGTACATTAGAATCATCTGGGGACATTTGAAAATCTACCAATGGCCAGGCCTCACCCTAAGCCAATTACATCAGAATATACAAGTTCACTGGGGCAGGAATTTTGTCTGTGTCGTTCACTGGACATATGAAAAGTAAGTGGCACATACATGCTGCTCAGAAAATAGTTCCTGAATGAATGAAGGAAGGAAGGAAGGAAGGAAGGCACCACTATCACCTGAGATCCAAGGAAGAATTCTTTTCAAACCTTAGGGAGTCACCTGGCAATGACAGTTACCATGGCAGCCGTGGGAAACACAATACCAAGTGACACTAACACTCCTAGGAACCCACACTGGTTTCCACAGTAAGTAAACCTTTCTCGTTTCTAAAGGACTATACTGGGAAATACGCATCTCAGTAACAGCTTGAGGTTACTCAATGTCTGCTGGGAGCAGGAGGAAAAGACAAGGGCCTTACACACTATCGAAAGCCATGACAGGAAGAAACTAGGGGCCACGGGCAGAGACAGACAGGCTCCGACAGGCTCCAATCCCTGTGACATTCCGAGGTGATCCCATTGGAAGGGCTCGAGCACGAGAAAGCAGCCACTAACCAGCTACCCTGTCTCAGATATTTGGAGAAAGTCAATGCAAATACATACCTATGCATTATTCCTTTCTGATCATTCTTTCAGTGTATCCTTTCGGGGTTTGTGCAAAGCGAATCTTTGTTTGGTACCTGAAAAATGAGTGGCACATGTCAATGGATGAAACATGTCAGAGCAGACCTCCAAGGAGCTCTGCAGCTCAAGAACGAGGAGCTCCGAGTCCTGGGAAAGAATTGTGAAAGTAGTATAGAATCACAAGATCTTAGAGCATCCTTTATATCAGCACCCCCTCTCTATCATATCACCAATCAGTGGGCATCAGCCTATACAGGAACTCTTGAACTCTGCAGTGACAGACAACCCCGAACTCTCTAGACAGATCAAGGCATTGCTCGTTGCTACAGCAGTCTATATCGAATTCACAATCTGACTCCCTGGCACCCATCACTCCCAGGCTGCCTTCTGGAATGGGACACCCCAGGGCACACCTCATCTCTTTTCCATCTGGCACATTTCCCAAACCCATGAGGACAATGTTGTTCTTCCTAAACTACTCTTTAGGAAGAGAACTTTAGGGCTCCCACGTCACCCTCCTAAATCACTCCTTCCTGTGTTTAGGACTTTCAGGAGCCCCCAAGGGTTTCGCACCCCAAGGACATGACAAGCATTGGCATCAACGTGCCTGCTACAGATTCTGGGAAAGGGGCAGGGCCACACAACAGTCTGGCAAATGTGACTGACTACCTGACGTGAGAGTACATCGGACAACCTCAGCCTCTCTTCAGTCCTCAGCCTCTATCCAAGGTTTCTCCATAGCACACTATTGACATTTTGGGCCAGCTCATTCTTTTGGGGTGGTGGGGAAAGGCTGTCCTGTGCCTTGTACGATATGTGGTACCATCCTGGCCTCTACCCACTAGATGCCTGCAGCACCGCCCCGACCAGATGTGAACCAAGGAAAATGTCTCCAGCCATTGTCAAACGTGCTGGGGGAAGGGTGAGGGCAAAATCACCCTCACTCAAGAGCCACTGCTCTATCCCATGGCGCTGTTCACCCATGAGTACTCAAAACACTCTCCTCTTCTGGCTTAACAGGTAACCCTCCAGAAAGTCTATCGTGTATCAAAATGCTATACGAAATTGAATAGTATTTATCTCTATAACGGTATCTCCTGACACCAAAGGAATACTCTTTCTCCAGAGGTTAAGAACCTCCCAGGTGCTTAATCCACATTTACCTTATCTCCTACCCCAGGCACTGGAAATGACAGAAATGATCTGACACCCATTTTCGGGATCCGTTCAAGAAGTACCAGTAGTGTAAGGCTTTCTGGCAACCTGAACAACCGAACTCACGTAGAATATCCTGCCTGACCCTGGCTTTGTGAGACAAGCCGCAAACCTGTAGCAGGACCCTCCTCGCTGCTATTTACGGAATCGAGGTAGCTGACTGGAAAGCCGGTGGAGGTGAACAAGCCAAGAAAGCAGTGGGCTCAGCATGAGAAGCTGGAAACGGTGACAAGGGAGGGGAGAATGAGCCTCAGCTGAAAAGAAAGGGGAAAAGTACCAAGCGATGAGTTCTCTTGACTGAAGAGAAGATACGCTGAAGGCCATCAGCTTGCCCTCGGGGCCGCCCTCAGCTCTCTGGGGAGCTCTAAGGGAAGGGTGAGCCTGGATCTAGGACTCCGGACTCCTGGTGTCGGCCCCCAGGCCTGACCATTCACTCAGACTCTCAATAAATAACTTGTATTCAAAGACCTTGCACGGGGACCCCATCTGGGAAAACATCGCCACACCCTCATAAGTTACAGGGGGAGACCCGAACTGGCCAAGCCATGACAGGAGCTGTGAGGGTGACAAAAGAGCATTGCAGGGATCCGACATCGGATCACCACAAGCCCTCCGCCCTCCTGGCTCCTAATGCCAGGGCCCCATCACCGTGTATCCTCGGACCCCCGTCCTGCCTCCAACGCGCACCCTTCCCCAAGGTTGGCCGGGACCTGGAGTCACCAGCCCCTGTTCGGACCTACCCACTTCGCCGCTGCTGAGCTCTACACATCCCGCTCCTTCCACACGCTTCGCCAATTCCGCGGCCCTGACTGAGCCGCGCCAGCCACCGACCGCCAGAACTTGGCGTGCCCGTGAAGTCACTGTCGTGCGCCTCTCCCGCAGCAAGGGGAATAGGGCTCTGGCACCCTGGCTGCGGCTCTTGTCGCTTGTGGCTCGGTTGCTTCTGGCGCTTCGCCGGGAACTCACGGTCCGCGGTCCAAACGAGCCCCGGCCCGTGGTGCGCATCCCGCGGGCTCTACAGTGGCAGCAGGAAGAGCAGCAGAGCGGGCAGCGGAGCCCCCCGCGACCGGTGCTGGTGCGACCCGGGCCGCTGCTGATCTCCGCGTGGCGGCCCCAGTTGAACCAGCCGGTACGCCTCACGGTGGGCCCTTGTCAGCCCGCGCCACTGGCTTCGCGCGGCTGGAAGAATCGCCGCGCCCACGAGGACCAATTCTCAACATGTAGAAAACAAAAATAAAGCCTTGATCTTCCCTCCTAAGCCTTGTCCTCTGTCTCCAATTAGGGATTCAACAGACACTTACTGAGCCCTAAGATATGCCAAGCACTGGCAGGCACTGGAGAAAAAATGATGAGGCAGGAGGGAAAGGATCAGTAGAACAGAGGGTTATAAAAAGGGAGCTTACAAATGTCTGTGAAATTAAAACTGTGTATGGTACTCGAAAGGAGCAGTTACGTAAGGTTGTGGGAGTCTGTGTCAGCACGGAAGAGACTGGTGGGGCTTGAGGAGGGCCTCCCTTAAGAAATAATCTCTGGGGACTTCCCTGGTGGTGCAGTGGTTCAGAATCCACCTGCCAGCACAATTTACAGTAGCCAGGACCGGGAAGCAACCTAAGTGTCCATCGACAGACGAATAGATAAAGAAGATGTGACACATACATACCATAGAATATGACTCAGCCATAAAAGAAATGAAACTGAGCTATTTGTAGTGAGGTGGATAGACCTCGAGTCTGTCATACAGAGTGAAGTAAGTCAGGAAGAGAAAAACAAATATCGTATGCTACCACATATATATGGAACCTATATATATATTTTTATATGTATGTATATAAAGGTTCTCATGAACCTAAGGGCAG
Source organism: Kogia breviceps (assembly GCF_026419965.1). NCBI lineage: Eukaryota > Metazoa > Chordata > Mammalia > Artiodactyla > Physeteridae > Kogia > Kogia breviceps. The sequence continues at coordinate 28,893,413 of NC_081320.1, forward strand.
GGCAGGAATAAAGACGCAGATAGAAAATGAACTTGAGGACACGGGGAGGGGGAAGGGTAAGCTGGGATGAAAGAAGAGTAGCATTGACATATATACAATACCAAATGTAAAATACCTAGCTAGCGGGAAGCAGCTGCACAGCACAGGGAGTTCAGCTCAGTGCCTTTCGACCACCTAGAGGGTTGGGCACAGGAGGGTGAGAGAGAGAGACGCAGGAGGGAGGGGATATGGGGATATAGGCATGCATAGAGCTGATTCACTTTGTTACACAGCAGAAACTGACACAGCAGGGTAAAGCAATTACACTCCAACAAAGATGTTTAAAAACAAAAACAAAAACAAACAATCCGCCTGCCAAGGCAGGGGACACGGGTTTGCACCCTGGTCCGGGAAGGCCCCACATGCCGCGGAGCCAGTAAGCCTGCGCGCCACCTCTACCGAGCCCACGCGCCAGAACTACTGAGGACCGCGTGCATCATAGAGCCCATGCTCCGCAACATGAGAAGCCACTGCACTGAGAAGCCCAGGCACCACAACGAAGAGTAGCCCCTGCTCGCCGCAACTACCGAAAGCCCACGCGCGGCAATGAAGAACCAATGCGACCCAAAATTCATTCATTCATTCATTCATTAACCAATTAATCAAAACTTATATTAAAAAAGAAAGAAACGAAAAGTAAAAATCTCTGCTGGGAATTCCCCGGTGGTCCAGTGGTTAGGACCCCGTGCCTCCACTTCAGGGGGCCCGGGTTCAATCCCTGGTTGGGGAACTGAGATCCTGCAAGCTGGCATCGCAGCCCAATTAAAAATGCAATAAAATAAAATATAACTAAATAAAACAAGAAAGCATCTCTGATTCAAGGTGTAAAGGGTGAGAAGGTGTTTATCGGGCCAGTATGTGGGCAGAAAACGTTTCCCATTTCAGTAAGTAGCACCTCCATTTACCCAATTACACATCCTTAACCCACATTCCCCACATCCAATTCATCACTAACTCCTATTCACCTCCAAGCCATCACTAACCTTCCAAATAGGACTCTAACCTGCCTGCTTTACTCCACCTCCAAGGCCACCACTGTGCACAAAGTCAGTCTCCTAATGAGTCTCCCCAAATCTACTCCTGCCCTCTCCTAGCCATTCTCTTACAGTAGCCAGTGCGGTGTCTGAAAAAGGCATCTCTGCCAACACCACTTCTCTCTTTATACCCTGCAATGGCTTCCCACCAACTTTACGATCAATCCCAAACTGATGATGGACTGGAGGCTGAAAGACAAGAAGGAGGTAGGGAGGGTGTCAGGTTTGAAAGAGGGATGAACGGTCTAGGCAAACAGCGAAAAGGGCTGAAAAGAAAATGATCAGCACTTGCACAACAGTCCTGATGCAGGCAGGAAAGAAAATGCAGGAAGAGTGAAGGAATACCAATAGCCACTTTTTATTTCTGCAATGCCTTTGCAATTCCCAAAGTGCTTCATCGATAACTGTGATTCCCAAACCTCGCTGTACATGAGAATCATCTGGAGAGATTTTAAACGCTACCAATGGCCAGGCCTCACCCCAAGCCAATTAAATCAGCATAGACATTTCACTGTATTGCATTTTATTCCCTGCCCCCAAACATCCATTTAGACCCAGGAGAAGGAAAAGGGGATGTGACTAGCAATAGAGAGAAATTTTCTGCACAACAATGGCCATGGCAAGCTTAGGCGCTTTGGGTGAAATCTCTCTGGGAAGAACTGGCAGTGGAAGAAAAAGCCAAACTGACACACAAGTATTGCCTGGTGTGCATTTCCAGCCTCTGCCTTCTTTCTCATCTCTTGGTGGCAGGTGGAGGAAGTGGAGAAAAGGTGAAACTTCTTTATAAACCGGCAGAAGGTTATAGCATCCTCTCACTATCTCTGCATAGGTTCTAGTCTCTGCAGCACTACAGAAGCTTTGCCCAAAGTAATGAACAGTTCAAAGTCAAATGTAATACTTTATCAGACGACTTAAAAATGCTTGCACACTGGAAAGAATTGCAGAGAACACAAATGGACCCAGAGCAACCTTTGCCAAAAGAGAATAGTGTGCTCAATGTACAGCCATAGCTCTTTTCCACATGAGCAAACAGTCAGGAGGATAAAGAACTTGGTCAAACTCACACAAGTAAGTAGGACAGAATCTGGTCTGTCTGTCCTAAGCGTTGTGTTCTTTAACCACCAGGCTAGCTTTTCTCAGATCTGATTCATGCATACTGTAACCATATACCTCTGTTTGCCTCGAAACTTCCCTGTTTATACGTATGCCTGCTGCCGTTTTAAATACGGCCCACTTGGACTCCCCAAAGCAACCGAGAAGACACAATCATTTGGTCACTCTATACATGGACCACTGTGGTGGGGCTGCCCAGGAAGCTTATTTAAAAAGTGCAGCTTAGGGCTTCCCTGGTGGCGCAGTGGTTCAGAGTCCGCCTGCCGATGCAGGGCACACGGGTTCATGCCCCGGTCCGGGAAGATCCCACATGCCGCGGAGCAGCTGGCTCCGTGGGCCATGGCCGCTGAGCCTGCACTCCGCAACGGGAAAGACCACAACACTGAGAGGCCCACGCACCACATACACACACACACACACACACACACAGACACACACACACAAGTTGAAGCTTCCTGAGCCCTACTCCACATCTAGATAAGTTTTCTGAGGGTTGTCTCAAGAATCCAGGTACAAGTCTTTTTAAGTGCTTTTGTGGAACTCCCCAGGTGAGTCTCTCACTCTCCTAAGTTAAGAAACCATTTATTCGGCCTCCCCCAGGTGCCCAGCCAGGTCCTGTTAAGGTTGGAGTCCCCGCACCACATCACAGGGATGCTCCCAGCCAAGTCATCTCTGGAGCCTTGGAGAATCTGAATGGTCTCATGCTGGCCCACCTGCCACGACAAACCTCCTCCAGAGCATTCCCCTTCACACTTCACCTTCTACCACTCCCAAAGGCAGTCTGCTCCAATGAGGCCTGACTTTGTCTGTCCTAAGGGGCACCCGCTGATTCAAGCACTTTAGGAGAACAAGGTGCTGTGCTTCTCAACCAGGGTGGCCCAACCTCTAAAATGGTAGTCCAAGCAGTCTCTACCTCCTGGGCACATCCCCTCTGCAACAGCCCAAGTACACGAATGTCCCATCTTTGCTTTCTCAAGGTCGGCAACAGGGAGTCCCCTCCTAAAGAAGGTCCTCTCTCATTGCCACACTATCCAAGGCTGCCCCAAATGTGCTTCCTCCCTGTGGGCCTGCTCAGGCTAAGGGCAGAGTCGTCTCTGAGTCGGACCAAATCGTCTTAGTAACAACTCTTCACGGTGTTGACCATGTCTTTCACGGGGGCTGCTGCTGAGCCTTTCTCTCATCCTTTCATGGTGGAGAGAGAGAGGGGATTCTAATGATTCTTACCTCTAGGGGAGAGGGCGAGTGTCATGATTATGTGATCATTCGGTATGATGTCCTTTCGACAGGAATTTGTTTGGACTTTCACGTTAAAGTGGGCCCACCATTCCCACTTTGTGAGGTCATTCAGCACCCTCATTTTGCACCTTTAACATCTCTCTCAGTATCACCTTGGAAATGTTTGAAACGGCATGAGTTTGTCCTCACGTTCCTATCAGCTGGGAATCCGGGGCCCCAACATGAACCTAACCATTGAGCGCAACACCTCTCCACGACCTGTGTAACACTGGGTAGGCCCCTTCACCTCTCGGGTTTTTGAAGCCCTCGGGTGTAAAAATGGGAGGGTTCTATGAATCTATATTTGGGGCAGGACAAGGTCGAGAAGAGTGTGTCTCTGCTTTTATTCTTCCAAAATGGAATGTCTGCCCTCTCTTCCCCATGGGTCCACATGTCACTTGTCCTTCAGGCCCACTGCCAAGGAGCCTTCCCTGATTCCCCAGTCCACACAAATCTCTGCCTCTTAGGGTCAGGGCCGTACAACCTAGCTGCCTCCTAATGTTCATCTTGCCTCTCAAGCCGATCTCAGGATGTGGGTCTCTCTTGCCCTCCTGTGGCCCCTGGGGCTGTGCCAGCCCACCGGCATGCCCCACGTGGGGTGTCTACTAGACTAGGGCATGGATGGGGAGGCCCCGGCGTGAGGGCCCAGGCAGAGTACCTCTGCCTCCACCCTGCTCTCCTCCACAGAACTGCCCCTCCTCCTCAAGCCTGACCCCCAAGTCACAGGTTTCATACGATGACCTCACTGGCTAGTGAGGACCTCACAGTCCTTCTCACTGTTTCCATGGCAGTGTAACTGTGCAAACAAAGTTTGCTGCCCTCAGAGAAACTTCCCTACTGGTTCTCCACCAGAGACCAATCTCTTTGGTTGTCTGAGACAGAATGTGTGACCGGATCCTCTACACATATTCCAACCTGTGCTCTGTTCCCTGGCTGGGCGGTGCAGGAGGAACAGCGAGACCGGGCATCTGCGGAACAGGCGTGGGGTACACACAACCTCACCTGGCTGCCACATGTTTCTGTGGCTCTTGCCCACTACGTACACCTGAGTGCTTTCCCAGATGTAAGTAATACCAGTGACCTGGGACACCTTCAGGGTCCCACAGTGCTCACTGCTGAGGACAAGTGAAAGGTCAGCCCCGGACTAGTGTGCAGGAAGCTTCTGATCTTTATAAATATAGCCTTCCGCTTTGGGCTACAGGATGCTTCCATTCAGACCCTTTCTTGATGGGCCTCTTAGCAAAAGACAAGTGTGTTGTTGTGGGCAAGTGGTAAATGGAGCAGTTTGAGGAAGAGGGCCACTCTTGAACCACACCTTCAAACCCAGGCACCTCTGTGCTGGCACGGAGACATCGAGATCGGTCCCCTCAGACACATCCCATACTGAGCTGCTGAGTACTAGGGGAGACGGTGGTGCCATAGTCATGGGAAGGACGGAAGAACCAAGGGGCAGGGGGTGATGAAGTGCTAGTGAGACCGGAGGGCTGAGGAGATGGTGCCCCAGGAGGCTGGGTTGATGTGAGCCTAGATATGGTACCCAGAAGCCGGGTTCTGAGTCTCCTGTTCACTCTGCCTCAGTAGTGGACCTCGTGCTACTCTAGATACAAGGATCCCAGGGCGAGAGTTCAGTGTGTTTCAAACAGGCAGTATACATGGGGCCCAAGAGGGGTGGCCAAGGTGGGAGTGGTCCTGAACCAAGTTATATTAGATGATTGTTTTCGAAATCTTGAAAGGCATTTCCATGAAAGCCTCAGAAATGACAGACAGCAAGAAATGGTTGGTTTCTCTGTTGTGGAAGGGACAGATGGAGAGGATCATGAGTGCAATGACTTTCGGGTTCTACTGTTTTCCCTGGAAACGGTGAAGACACTTCCTCATGTGCTGCAGCCGTAGGCTCCAGGAATTGCCTTTGCAGCCAGTTTCCCTTCTCCAGGGACTCAGAGAGGTGATGGGCCAAGGCTGTGTTTTGGATGTCCAGGAGATGAAAGGTCTTCGGCCAGAAACTGGGAGAGACTTGAGACAGGGAAATCCTGCCAGGAGACTGTGTACAGCCGAAGGGACTGATCACTTCTGATTTGCTTTGCAGCAGCAGCGGCTCCCGTTTCTCCTCCGACACCTGGTCACTACCACGTCCTCTACCGGGGATGTGAAGAAACGCAGTTGGGCTGGCATGGGGAGACCTACTGCCTGGCTGGTGGCTACCGGGCCTACGGGGACGTTCCTTTGGCCACACCAGCAAAGGTGCAAGCCGAGAAGCCAGTCGCCAGACGAGCTCTGAAGAGAAAGTGTGCTCCGGAGGAGTTGGACAAAGATCTCCGCTGCTCCAGACCAAAAATCCGGCGATTGCAGGAGTCAAGCAGCTTACTAGGATTACAAGGTGCTGTGATTCTCAAGCAGAGTGGCCCCACCTCTGGGCACATCCCCTCTGCAACAGCCCAAGTACACGAATGTCCCATTTTGGCTTTTGCAAGGTCGGCAACAGGGAGTCCCTTCCTAAAGAAGGTTCTCTCTCATTGCCACACTATCCAAGGCTGCCCCAAATGTGCTTCCTTCCTGTGGGCCTGCTCAGGCTAAGGGCAGAGTCATCTCTTTCCTTCTCTGAGTCGGACCAAATCGTCTTAGTAACACCTCTTCACGGTGTTGACCATGTCTTTCACCGGGGCTGCTGCTGAGCCTTTCTCTCATCCTTTCAGGTGGAGAGAGGGAGAGAGAGGATTCTAATGATATTTACCTCTAGGGGAGAGGGCGAGTGTCATGATTATGTGATCATTCGGTATGATGTCCTTTCGACAGGAATTTGTTTGGACTTTCACGTTAAAGTGGGCCCACCATTCCCACTTTGTGGGGTCATTCAGCACCCTCATTTTGCACCTTTAACATCTCTCTCAGTATCACCTTGGAAATGTTTGAAATGGCATGAGCTCTTCCTCACGTTCCTATCAGCTGTGAATCCGGGGGCCCAACATGAACCTAACCATTGAGTGCAACACCTCTCCACGACCTGTGTTAACACTGGGGAGGCCCCTTCACCTCTAGGGTTTTTGAAGCCCTCGGGTGTTAAAATGGGAGGGTTCTATGAATTTATATTTGGGGCAGGACAAGGTCGAGAAGAGTGTGTCTCTGCTATTCTTCTTCCAAAATGGAATGTCTGCCCTCTCTTCCCCATGGGTTCACATGTCACTTGCCCTTCAGGCCCACTGCCAAGGAGCCTTCCTTGATTCCCCAGTCCACACAAATCTCTGCCTCTTAGGGTCAGGGACGTACAACCTAGTTGCCTCCTAACGTTCATCTTGCCTCTCAAGCCGATCTCAGGATGTGGGTCTCGCTTGCCCTCCTGTGGCCCCTGGGGCTGTGCCAGCCCACCGGCACGACCCACGTGGGGTGTCTACTAGACTAGGGCATGGGTGGGGAGGCCCCGGTGTGAGGGCCCAGGCAGAGTACCTCTGCCTCCACCCTGCTCTCCTCCACAAAACTGCCCCTCCTCCTGAAGCCTGCCCCTCAACTCACAAGTTCCATACGATGACCTCACTAGCTAGTGAGGACCTCACAGGCCTTCTCACAGTTTCCATGGCAGGGTAACGATGCAAACGTGCTGCTGCCCTCAGAGATACTTCCCTACCGGTTCTCCACCAGAGACCAATCTCTTTGGTTGTCTGAGAGAGAATCCCTCACCAGACCTTCTGCATTTACTCTAACCTGTCCTACGTTCCCTGAGAGGGCAGTGCACGAGGTACACTGAGACCAGGCATCTGTCCAAGAGGCATGGTGTACGCACAACTTCCCCCGGCTGCCACATGTTCCCTGGGGCTTGCCCAGCACATACACCTGAGCACTTTCCCAGCTGTAACGAATACCAGTTACGTGGGACACCTTCAAGGACCCACAGTGCTCACTGCTGAGGACAAGTGAAAGGTCATCCCTGGACAAGTGTGCGGGAAGGTTCTGATCTTTATCAAAGGAGCCTTCCCCTTTGGGCTACAGGATGCTTCCATTCAGACCCTTTCCTGATGGGCCTCTTAGCAAAAGACAAGTGCGTTGTTGCTGGCGAATGGTAAATGGAGCAGTTTGAGGAAGAGGGCCACCCTTGAACCGCACCTTCAAACCCAGGCACCTCTGTGCTGTCGTGTAGACATCTAGCTCGGTCCCGTCAGACACATCCCATACTGAGCGGCTGAGTACTAGGGCCGACGGTGGTGCCCTATTGATGGCAGGAACGGAAGAACCAAGGGGGCGTGATGAAGTGCTAGTGAGACTGGAGGGCTGAGGAGATGGTGTCCCAGGAGGCTGGGTTGATGTGAGCCTAGACATGGTACCCAGAACCCGGTTCTGAGTCTCCCGATCACTCTGCCTCAGTATGTGGCCTTGTTCTTATCGAGATAAAAGGATCAGAGGACTAGAGTTCCGTGTGGTTGAAACAGGCACTGTAAAAATGGGACCCAAGAGGGGTTGCCAAGGTGGGAGGGGTTCTGATCCAATTTACATTAGATTATCTTTTTCCAAAACTTGAACGATATTTCCATTAAAGCCTCACAAGTGACAGACTGCAAGAAATGTTTTCTCTGTTGTGGAAGGGAGAGATGGAGAGGATCATGCTTGCAATGACTTTCGGGTTCTACTGTTTTCCCTGGAAAAGGTGAAGGGACTCCCTCATCTGCTGCAGCCGTAGGCCCTAGGAATCGCTTTTGCAGCCAGGGTCCCTTCTCCAGGGACTCAGAGAGGTGATGGGCCAAGGCTGTGTTTTGGATGTCCAGTAGATGAAAGGTCTCTGGCCAGAAACTGGGAGAGACATGAGAGAGGGAGATTCGGCCAGGAGACTGTGCACAGCAGAAGGGACTGATCACTTTTGATTTTCTTTGCAGCAGCAGCGGCTCCCGTTTCTCCTCGTACAGCTGGTCACTGCCACGTCCTCAACCGAGGGTGTGGGGAAACGCAGTTGGGCTGCCATGGGGAGACATACTGCCGCGCTGGTGGCTACTGGGCCTACGGGGATGTTCCTTCGGCCACGCCAGCAAAGGTGGAAGCGGAGCAGGAGCCAGTCGCCAGACGTGCGCCCAAGAGAAAGCGCGCTCCGCAAGAGTCGGACGAAGATCTTTGCTCCCGACCCAAAATCCGGCGATTGTAGCATGGTGCCAGGAGGCGGACTCCACAGAATCTTGCTGGCTGAGCCATTCTCAAGAGAGGGCCATGGCAAAGCTCACAAGGTTCCCACCCGCCCCCCCCCAACGCACCATTTCCTGCCCCCGAAGCAAGAACAGGATGGAGAGTCAAGCAGCACGCACCCTGCCCCGAGGTTCACATGCTCCTTTATTCCCAGCCCCTTCTGTCCCCAGTGGGGTCCCCTAATGCTCGGCAAAGTGTTTTTCTGTAACAGATTTCTAAAGGTCGCCACAGCTCAGACTTAGGTCACTACCCCTGTGCTGGGCACTCCTGCCACCCGGGAAAGGTTCCAAAGGTGGAGCAGCTCCAGGGGGTGCCAACGATCAGAGCAAAAACTTGAGAGGCTGGGGATGAAGGAGTTTGGGCACAGTCCCTAAAGCATCTCAGTGGTTGAGCTTCTGTGAGAAGGCACATCCCCACTGTGTGGGGAGGTGGTGGGGGGAAGGGGTCCCTAGAGGAGGCAGCTAGGGGGAGGGCCTGAGGCTGGAAATGGGGAATGGCGTGCGGCCTCTGAGCGAGCACAGGCACTTAGCCCTTGAGGTTTCTGGGAAAGCTAGAGCCACAAGGGCCACGAGAGAAGGCAAGTGGAGCAGCAGAAGCCAGGTGCCAGATCTCTCCTCAGAACCTATACTTCTCCACGAGGCCGGGCCTTCCACGCTGAGGTAGGAGCGATCCTGGCCAGAAGGACAGCCAGCGGCAGCTCTGGGAGGAAGGGTGCTGCACTGGGGGCTCTGCTGCCATGGAAATGACTTCATTTCCTTCCACTCAAATACCGTACGGACTGGGTTCCTGCTCTGGTGAGTACAAGGGTCACTGACTCTCCCCAGAAGGTTGTTCAGTTCACATCCCCAAAGTCCCTCTATTCGGGCCCTGGGGGGGTGTAGCAACTCCTGAGGGCGCTCTTTCCTGAGGCTGGCTGACCGAAGTGGGGGAGGTTCCTGATAGGTCCCAGGTGCTGGTTGAAGTCCCCAGAGAATGGTCATGAAGGCTGGAGAGTCAAGTAGGTGGAGAGAGAAGGCCGGGGGCAGAGGGCCCCTACCTGAATCCAGAGCTCACAAGGTTATTACCCCCCACCATTTCCAGAAACTATCTCTTCCCCCATACCAGCCCCAATGGCCCGGTACCGGGAAACCGGGAGCCCAGAGCACTTGTGGCCACACAGACACTCGCAGGCAGCCCTCGGCGTGGGCGGGGCCTGCTGCAGGCGGATGGGGACGAGGTGTGCTCCCGGGAGGCCTTGGACTGAAGGTGGCCCCCTGAGAGAAGCACCCCAGCTTGGACAGGAAGTTTAGAGGCAGGGGACAGCAACCTAGGGCGCCCCCTCGGAGCAGTGGGAGTGGGAAGAGGGCCGGGGGCAGAGGGCACCCGTGATGGGAGGCCAGTGGGCTCTCAGCAGAGGCCAGCTGAGCCCGCGGGACCTGCCTCTGAGCAGGGGCCGGGAGGGCAGTGCTGCCCTGTGGCTTCCGGGCTTCGTGGATCATGGCTCTCCGCACACGGGTCGTAGGGTCCTCTGACCCTGTATCGCCTCCCTCACCCAGGGCCCCTCGCAGGGCTGCGCCGCTGGGTGGCCTGTGTCGACGGGCACAACCCCATCGCCCGCCCCTCTCAGACCCGCCGCCTCTGCCCGCCTGCCTGGCCCTGTGCAGCTTGCGACCCGGGGGGCCTCGAGGGTCCCCGCGCACTCCGCCAGCGGCCTCTGCTGGGTCTGCTGCTCCTGCTGGGTCTGCTGCTGCGGCCGGTAACCCGTGTGCACACCACGCCGGCCACCTCCAGCACCCCAAGTCCGCGGGAGCGCACGCGGGCCCTGATGCGGGACTTCCCGCTTGTGGACGGGTGGCTGCAGTGTGTGAGGGCTGCTTGGGGCCGTTGTGGGCCTAGCCTGGCCCTGGGCAGCAGAGGAGGTCCGGAAGTGTCCACACAAGCGTGGTGTGAGGCTCCCTCAGGCTGCCCCAGGCCAGGCAATGTATCCTGCCTGATCCCAAGACCTAAGGGGCCCACCCATTTGCCTTGACCTCCCTCCAGCCACAACGACATGCCCCTGGTCCTGAGGCTGTTGCACCACAATGGGCTCCAGGCTGTTAATCTAAGCAAGTTCAGCCACGGCCACACCACCTTGGACGGGATGAAAGACGGTCTCGTGGGTGCGCAGGCACCAAGGGGACACACAAGGTGTCCCCGTGGCTGCTGGGGAATAGTGGGGTAGTTTGGGGGCCTCCGAGACCACAGGTTAGTCACATTGGAACTATGTTACCATAGTGACCTAGAAAGTGCCATGCCATGGATGCTGGGGGCTACAGGGGTCACCGTGAGCCACCCTGACGGGCATCCAAGTACCACAGAAAAAAACAACGCGTTACAGGTGACTTCTGGGCACAGTGAGCGCTGTGCCAGCTGAGGAGGCGATGAGAAGCCCAAGGAGTTCCAAGCCCCAAACCAAGCCCTGGCCTTCCCTCACTTCTGGTCAGCCTACGTCCCACGCCAGACCCACCAACGGGATGCCGTGCGCCTCACCCCGGAGCAAATCGACCTCACCCGCCTCACGTGTGCCTCCTATTCTGCGCTGGAGCTTGTGACCTCAGTTAAAGGAACACGGGGGACTTCCCTGGTAGTCCAGAGGTTAGGACTCCACGCTTCCACTGCAGGGGGCTCGGGTTGGATCCCCGCTCACCGGGGAAGAGGCTCAGGTTCAAGGGCTCCTGCTTTGAACCATCTTCTACTCAACATGTAGAAAACAAAGCCTTGATCTGCCCTCCTAAGCCTTGTCCTCTCTCTCCAATTATGGATTCAACAGACACTTACTGAGCCCCTAAGATATGTCAAGCACTGGTAGGCACTGGACATAACCTGATGAGACAGGAGGGAAAGGTTCAGTAGAACACAGGGTTATAGAAAAGGCACTTAAAATATGTGAGAAATTCAAACTGTGTATGGTGCTATGAAGGAGCAGTTATGTAAGGCTGTGGGAGTCTACGTCAGCAGGAAAGAGACGGATGCGGCTTGAGGAGGGCCTCCCTTAAGAAATAAACTCTGGGGACTACCCTGGTGGTGCAGTGGTACAGAATCCGCCTGCCAACACTATTTACGGTGGCCAGGACAGGGAAGCAACCGAAGTGTCCATCGAGAGACGAACAGATAAAGAAGATGTGGCACATATATACAATGGACTCTTACTCTGCCATAAAAGGAAATGAAACTGAGTTATTTGTAGTGAGTTGGATAGACCCAGAGTCTGTCATACAGAGTGAAGTAAGTCACAAAGAGGAAATCAAGTACCGAATGCTAATACATATATATGGAATCTAAAAAAAAAAAAAGGTTCTAATGAACCTAGGGGCAGGGCAAGAATAAAGACGCAGATATAGAGAATGGACTTGAGGACTCGGGGAAGGGGAAGGGTAAGCTGGGAGGCAGTAAGAGAGTAGCATTGACAAATATACAATACCAAATGTAAAATACCTGGCTAGTGGGAAGCAGCTGCACAGCACAGGAAGATCAGCTCAGTGCCTTGCAACCACCTAGAGGGGTGGGATCAGGAGGGTGGGAGGGAGATGCAGCAGGGAGGGGATGTGGGGATGTACTTATGCATGCAGCTGATTCCCTTTGTTATACAGCAGAAACTGACACACCAGCATAGAGCAATTATACTCCAACAAAGACGTTTAAAAACAAAAACAAAACAACAATCCGCCTGCCAAGGCAGGGGACACGGGTTGGCTCCCTGGTCCAGGAAGCTCCCACATGCCGCGGAGCCAGTAAGGCCGCGAGCCACCACTACCGAGCCCACGTGCCACAATTAGTGAGGACCGCGTTCACAGAACCTGTGCTCCGCAACATAAGAAGCCACTGCACTGAGAACCCCGTGCACCACAAGGAAGAGTAGCCCCGGCTTGCCGCAACTACAGAAAGCCCGCGCCCGGCAACGAAAACCAAACGCAACGAAAAATAAATAAATAAGTAAATTCATTCATTAACCAAATAATCAAAAGTTATATTAAAAAAAGAAACAAACGAAAAGTAAAAATCTCTGCTGGGAATTCTACGGTGGTCAGGTGGATAGGACCCCATGCCTCCACTTCAGGGGGCCCGGGTTCAATCCCTGGTTGGGGAACTGAGATCCTGCAAGCTGGCATCGCAGCCCAATTAAAAATGCAATAAAATAAAATATAACTAAATAAAACAAGAAAGCATCTCTGATTCAAGGTCTAAAGGCTGAGAAGGTGTTTATCGGGCCAGTATGTGGGCAGAAAACGTTTCCCATTTCAGTAAGTAGCACCTCCATTTACCCAATTACACACCCTTGACCCACATTCCCCACATCCAATTCATCACTAACTCCTATTCACCTCCAAGCCATCACTAACCTTCCAAATAGGACTCTAACCTGCCTGCTTTACTCCACATCCAAGGCCACCACTGTGCACAAAGCCAGTCTCCTAATGAGTCTCCCCAAATCCAGTCCTGCCCCCTCCTAGCCATTCTCTTACACTAGCCAGTATGGTGTCTGAAAAAGGCATCTCTGCCAACCCCACTTCTCTCTTTATACCCTGCAATGGCTTCCCACCAAGTTTACGATCAATCCCAAACAGATGATGGACTGCAGGCTGAAAGACAACAAGGAGGTAGGGAGGGTGTCAGGTTAGAAAGAGGGATGAAGGGTCTGGACAAACAGCGAAAAGGGCTGAAAAGAAAATGATCAGCACTTGCACAACAGTCCTGATGCAGGCGGGAAAAATGCAGCAATAGTGAAGGCATACCAATAGCCACTTTTGATTTCTGCAATGCCCTTTGCAGTTCCCCACGTGCTTCATTGATAACTGTGATTCTCAAACCTAGCTCTACATTAGAATCATCTGGGGACATTTGAAAATCTACCAATGGCCAGGCCTCACCCTAAGCCAATTACATCACAATATACAGTTCACTGGGGCAGGAATTTTGTCTGTGTCGTTCACTGGACATATGAAAAGTAAGTGGCACATACATGCTGCTCAGAAAATAGTTCCTGAATGAATGAAGGAAGGAAGGAAGAAAGGAAGGCACCACTATCACCTGAGATCCAAGGAAGAATTCTTTTCAAACCTTAGGGAGTCACCTGGCAATGACAGTTACCATGGCAGCCGTGGGAAACACAATACCAAGTGACAGTAACACTCCCAGGAACCCACACTGGTTTCCACAGTAAGTAAACCTTTCTCGTTTCTAAAGGACTATACTGGGAAATACGCATCTCAGTAACAGCTTGAGGTTACTCAATGTCTGAGGTGAGCAGGAGGAAAAGACAAGGGCCTTACACACTATCGAAAGCCAGGACAGGAAGAAACTAGGGGCCACGGGCAGAGACAGACAGGCTCCGACAGGCTCCAATCCCTGTGACATTCCGAGGTGATCCCATTGGAAGGGCTCGAGCACGAGAAAGCAGCCACTAACCAGCTACCCTGTCTCAGATATTTGGAGAAAGTCAATGCAAATACATACCTATGCATTATTCCTTTCTGATCATTCTTTCAGTGTATCCTTTCGGGCTTTGTGCAAAGCGATTCTTTCCTTGGTACCTGAAAAATGAGTGGCACGTGTCAATGGATGAAACATGTCAGAGCAGACCTCCAAGGAGCTCTGCAGCTCAAGAACGAGGAGCTCCGAGTCCTGGGAAAGAATCGTGAAAGTAGTGTAGAATCACAAGATCTTAGAGCATCCTTTATATCAGCCTCCCCCCCTCTATCATATCACCAATCAGTGGGCATCAGCCTATACAGGAACTCTTGAACTCTGCAGTGACAGACAACCCAGCACTCTCTAGACAGATCAAGGCATTGCTCGTTGCTACAGCAGTCTATATCAAATTCACAATCTGACTCCCTGGCACCCATCACTCCCAGGCTGCCTTCTGGAATGGGACACCCCAGGGCACACCTCATCTCTTTTCCATCTGGCACATTTCCCAAACCCATGAGGACAATGTTGTTCTTCCTAAACTACTCTTTAGGAAGAGAACTTTAGGGCTCCCACGTCACCCTCCTAAATCACTCCTTCCTGTGTTTAGGACTTTCAGGAGCCCCCAAGGGTTTCGCACCCCAAGGACATGACAAGCATTGGCATCAACGTGCCTGCTACAGATTCTGGGAAAGGGGCAGGGCCACACAACAGTCTGGCAAATGTGACTGACTACCTGACGTGAGAGTACATCGGACAACCTCAGCCTCTCTTCAGTCCTCAGCCTCTATCCAAGGTTTCTCCATAGCACACTATTGACATTTTGGGCCAGCTCATTCTTTTGGGGTGGTGGGGAAAGGCTGTCCTGTGCCTTGTACGATATGTGGTACCATCCTGGCCTCTACCCACTAGATGCCTGCAGCACCGCCCCGACCAGATGTGAACCAAGGAAAATGTCTCCAGCCATTGTCAAACGTGCTGGGGGAAGGGTGAGGGCAAAATCACCCTCACTCAAGAGCCACTGCTCTATCCCATGGCGCTGTTCACCCATGAGTACTCAAAACACTCTCCTCTTCTGGCTTAACAGGTAACCCTCCAGAAAGTCTATCGTGTATCAAAATGCTATACGAAATTGAATAGTATTTATCTCTATAACGGTATCTCCTGACACCAAAGGAATACTCTTTCTCCAGAGGTTAAGAACCTCCCAGGTGCTTAATCCACATTTACCTTATCTCCTACCCCAGGCACTGGAAATGACAGAAATGATCTGACACCCATTTTCGGGATCCGTTCAAGAAGTACCAGTAGTGTAAGGCTTTCTGGCAACCTGAACAACCGAACTCACGTAGAATATCCTGCCTGACCCTGGCTTTGTGAGACAAGCCGCAAACCTGTAGCAGGACCCTCCTCGCTGCTATTTACGGAATCGAGGTAGCTGACTGGAAAGCCGGTGGAGGTGAACAAGCCAAGAAAGCAGTGGGCTCAGCATGAGAAGCTGGAAACGGTGACAAGGGAGGGGAGAATGAGCCTCAGCTGAAAAGAAAGGGGAAAAGTACCAAGCGATGAGTTCTCTTGACTGAAGAGAAGATACGCTGAAGGCCATCAGCTTGCCCTCGGGGCCGCCCTCAGCTCTCTGGGGAGCTCTAAGGGAAGGGTGAGCCTGGATCTAGGACTCCGGACTCCTGGTGTCGGCCCCCAGGCCTGACCATTCACTCAGACTCTCAATAAATAACTTGTATTCAAAGACCTTGCACGGGGACCCCATCTGGGAAAACATCGCCACACCCTCATAAGTTACAGGGGGAGACCCGAACTGGCCAAGCCATGACAGGAGCTGTGAGGGTGACAAAAGAGCATTGCAGGGATCCGACATCGGATCACCACAAGCCCTCCGCCCTCCTGGCTCCTAATGCCAGGGCCCCATCACCGTGTATCCTCGGACCCCCGTCCTGCCTCCAACGCGCACCCTTCCCCAAGGTTGGCCGGGACCTGGAGTCACCAGCCCCTGTTCGGACCTACCCACTTCGCCACTGCTGAGCTCTACACATCCCGCTCCTTCCACACGCTTCGCCAATTCCGCGGCCCTGACTGAGCCGCGCCAGCCACCGACCGCCAGAACTTGGCGTGCCCGTGAAGTCACTGTCGTGCGCCTCTCCCGCAGCAAGGGGAATAGGGCTCTGGCACCCTGGCTGCGGCTCTTGTCGCTTGTGGCTCGGTTGCTTCTGGCGCTTCGCCGGGAACTCACGGTCCGCGGTCCAAACGAGCCCCGGCCCGTGGTGCGCATCCTGTGGGCTCTACAGTGGCAGCAGGAAGAGCAGCAGAGCGGGCAGCGGAGCCCCCCGCGACCGGTGCTGGTGCGACCCGGGCCGCTGCTGATCTCCGCGTGGCGGCCCCAGTTGAACCAGCCGGTACGCCTCACGGTGGGCCCTTGTCAGCCCGCGCCACTGGCTTCGCGCGGCTGGAAGAATCGCCGCGCCCACGAGGACCAATTCTCAACATGTAGAAAACAAAAATAAAGCCTTGATCTTCCCTCCTAAGCCTTGTCCTCTGTCTCCAATTAGGGATTCAACAGACACTTACTGAGCCCTAAGATATGCCAAGCACTGGCAGGCACTGGAGAAAAAATGATGAGGCAGGAGGGAAAGGATCAGTAGAACAGAGGGTTATAAAAAGGGAGCTTACAAATGTCTGTGAAATTAAAACTGTGTATGGTACTCGAAAGGAGCAGTTACGTAAGGTTGTGGGAGTCTGTGTCAGCACGGAAGAGACTGGTGGGGCTTGAGGAGGGCCTCCCTTAAGAAATAATCTCTGGGGACTTCCCTGGTGGTGCAGTGGTTCAGAATCCACCTGCCAGCACAATTTACAGTAGCCAGGACCGGGAAGCAACCTAAGTGTCCATCGACAGACAAATAGATAAAGAAGATGTGACACATACATACCATAGAATATGACTCAGCCATAAAAGAAATGAAACTGAGCTATTTGTAGTGAGGTGGATAGACCTCGAGTCTGTCATACAGAGTGAAGTAAGTCAGGAAGAGAAAAACAAATATCGTATGCTACCACATATATATGGAACATATATATATATATATATATATATATGTATTTATATAAAGGTTCTCATGAACCTAAGGGCAGGGCAGGAATAAAGACGCAGATAGAAAATGAACTTGAGGACACGGGGAGGGGGAAGGGTAAGCTGGGATGAAAGAAGAGTAGCATTGACATATATACAATACCAAATGTAAAATACCTAGCTAGCGGGAAGCAGCTGCACAGCACAGGGAGTTCAGCTCAGTGCCTTTCGACCACCTAGAGGGTTGGGCACAGGAGGGTGAGAGACAGAGACGCAGGAGGGAGGGGATATGGGGATATAGGCATGCATAGAGCTGATTCACTTTGTTACACAGCAGAAACTGACACACCAGGGTAAAGCAATTACACTCCAACAAAGATGTTTAAAAACAAAAACAAAAACAAACAATCCGCCTGCCAAGGCAGGGGACACGGGTTTGTACCCTGGTCCGGGAAGGCCCCACATGCCGCGGAGCCAGTAAGCCTGCGCGCCACCTCTACCGAGCCCACGCGCCAGAACTACTGAGGACCGCGTGCATCATAGAGCCCATGCTCCGCAACATGAGAAGCCACTGCACTGAGAAGCCCAGGCACCACAACGAAGAGTAGCCCCTGCTCGCCGCAACTACCGAAAGCCCACGCGCGGCAATGAAGAACCAATGCGACCCAAAATTCATTCATTCATTCATTCATTAACCAATTAATCAAAACTTATATTAAAAAAGAAAGAAACGAAAAGTAAAAATCTCTGCTGGGAATTCCCCGGTGGTCCAGTGGTTAGGACCCCGTGCCTCCACTTCAGGGGGCCCGGGTTCAATCCCTGGTTGGGGAACTGAGATCCTGCAAGCTGGCATCGCAGCCCAATTAAAAATGCAATAAAATAAAATATAACTAAATAAAACAAGAAAGCATCTCTGATTCAAGGTGTAAAGGGTGAGAAGGTGTTTATCGGGCCAGTATGTGGGCAGAAAACGTTTCCCATTTCAGTAAGTAGCACCTCCATTTACCCAATTACACATCCTTAACCCACATTCCCCACATCCAATTCATCACTAACTCCTATTCACCTCCAAGCCATCACTAACCTTCCAAATAGGACTCTAACCTGCCTGCTTTACTCCACCTCCAAGGCCACCACTGTGCACAAAGTCAGTCTCCTAATGAGTCTCCCCAAATCTACTCCTGCCCTCTCCTAGCCATTCTCTTACAGTAGCCAGTGCGGTGTCTGAAAAAGGCATCTCTGCCAACACCACTTCTCTCTTTATACCCTGCAATGGCTTCCCACCAACTTTACGATCAATCCCAAACTGATGATGGACTGCAGGCTGAAAGACAAGAAGGAGGTAGGGAGGGTGTCAGGTTTGAAAGAGGGATGAACGGTCTAGGCAAACAGCGAAAAGGGCTGAAAAGAAAATGATCAGCACTTGCACAACAGTCCTGATGCAGGCAGGAAAGAAAATGCAGGAAGAGTGAAGGAATACCAATAGCCACTTTTTATTTCTGCAATGCCTTTGCAATTCCCAAAGTGCTTCATCGATAACTGTGATTCCCAAACCTCGCTGTACATGAGAATCATCTGGAGAGATTTTAAACGCTACCAATGGCCAGGCCTCACCCCAAGCCAATTAAATCAGCATAGACATTTCACTGTATTGCATTTTATTCCCTGCCCCCAAACATCCATTTAGACCCAGGAGAAGGAAAAGGGGATGTGACTAGCAATAGAGAGAAATTTTCTGCACAACAATGGCCATGGCAAGCTTAGGCGCTTTGGGTGAAATCTCTCTGGGAAGAACTGGCAGTGGAAGAAAAAGCCAAACTGACACACAAGTATTGCCTGGTGTGCATTTCCAGCCTCTGCCTTCTTTCTCATCTCTTGGTGGCAGGTGGAGGAAGTGGAGAAAAGGTGAAACTTCTTTATAAACCGGCAGAAGGTTATAGCATCCTCTCACTATCTCTGCATAGGTTCTAGTCTCTGCAGCACTACAGAAGCTTTGCCCAAAGTAATGAACAGTTCAAAGTCAAATGTAATACTTTATCAGACGACTTAAAAATGCTTGCACACTGGAAAGAATTGCAGAGAACACAAATGGACCCAGAGCAACCTTTGCCAAAAGAGAATAGTGTGCTCAATGTACAGCCATAGCTCTTTTCCACATGAGCAAACAGTCAGGAGGATAAAGAACTTGGTCAAACTCACACAAGTAAGTAGGACAGAATCTGGTCTGTCTGTCCTAAGCGTTGTGTTCTTTAACCACCAGGCTAGCTTTTCTCAGATCTGATTCATGCATACTGTAACCATATACCTCTGTTTGCCTCGAAACTTCCCTGTTTATACGTATGCCTGCTGCCGTTTTAAATACGGCCCACTTGGACTCCCCAAAGCAACCGAGAAGACACAATCATTTGGTCACTCTATACATGGACCACTGTGGTGGGGCTGCCCAGGAAGCTTATTTAAAAAGTGCAGCTTAGGGCTTCCCTGGTGGCGCAGTGGTTCAGAGTCCGCCTGCCGATGCAGGGCACACGGGTTCATGCCCCGGTCCGGGAAGATCCCACATGCCGCGGAGCAGCTGGCTCCGTGGGCCATGGCCGCTGAGCCTGCACTCCGCAACGGGAAAGACCACAACACTGAGAGGCCCACGCACCACATACACACACACACACACACACACACACACACACACAGACACACACACACAAGTTGAAGCTTCCTGAGCCCTACTCCACATCTAGATAAGTTTTCTGAGGGTTGTCTCAAGAATCCAGGTACAAGTCTTTTTAAGTGCTTTTGTGGAACTCCCCAGGTGAGTCTCTCACTCTCCTAAGTTAAGAAACCATTTATTCGGCCTCCCCCAGGTGCCCAGCCAGGTCCTGTTAAGGTTGGAGTCCCTGCACCACATCACAGGGATGCTCCCAGCCAAGTCATCTCTGGAGCCTTGGAGAATCTGAATGGTCTCATGCTGGCCCACCTGCCACGACAAACCTCCTCCAGAGCATTCCCCTTCACACTTCACCTTCTACCACTCCCAAAGGCAGTCTGCTCCAATGAGGCCTGACTTTGTCTGTCCTAAGGGGCACCCGCTGATTCAAGCACTTTAGGAGAACAAGGTGCTGTGCTTCTCAACCAGGGTGGCCCAACCTCTAAAATGGTAGTCCAAGCAGTCTCTACCTCCTGGGCACATCCCCTCTGCAACAGCCCAAGTACACGAATGTCCCATCTTTGCTTTCTCAAGGTCGGCAACAGGGAGTCCCCTCCTAAAGAAGGTCCTCTCTCATTGCCACACTATCCAAGGCTGCCCCAAATGTGCTTCCTCCCTGTGGGCCTGCTCAGGCTAAGGGCAGAGTCGTCTCTGAGTCGGACCAAATCGTCTTAGTAACAACTCTTCACGGTGTTGACCATGTCTTTCACGGGGGCTGCTGCTGAGCCTTTCTCTCATCCTTTCATGGTGGAGAGAGAGAGGGGATTCTAATGATTCTTACCTCTAGGGGAGAGGGCGAGTGTCATGATTATGTGATCATTCGGTATGATGTCCTTTCGACAGGAATTTGTTTGGACTTTCACGTTAAAGTGGGCCCACCATTCCCACTTTGTGAGGTCATTCAGCACCCTCATTTTGCACCTTTAACATCTCTCTCAGTATCACCTTGGAAATGTTTGAAACGGCATGAGTTTGTCCTCACGTTCCTATCAGCTGGGAATCCGGGGCCCCAACATGAACCTAACCATTGAGCGCAACACCTCTCCACGACCTGTGTAACACTGGGTAGGCCCCTTCACCTCTCGGGTTTTTGAAGCCCTCGGGTGTAAAAATGGGAGGGTTCTATGAATCTATATTTGGGGCAGGACAAGGTCGAGAAGAGTGTGTCTCTGCTTTTATTCTTCCAAAATGGAATGTCTGCCCTCTCTTCCCCATGGGTCCACATGTCACTTGTCCTTCAGGCCCACTGCCAAGGAGCCTTCCCTGATTCCCCAGTCCACACAAATCTCTGCCTCTTAGGGTCAGGGCCGTACAACCTAGCTGCCTCCTAATGTTCATCTTGCCTCTCAAGCCGATCTCAGGATGTGGGTCTCTCTTGCCCTCCTGTGGCCCCTGGGGCTGTGCCAGCCCACTGGCATGCCCCACGTGGGGTGTCTACTAGACTAGGGCATGGATGGGGAGGCCCCGGCGTGAGGGCCCAGGCAGAGTACCTCTGCCTCCACCCTGCTCTCCTCCACAGAACTGCCCCTCCTCCTCAAGCCTGACCCCCAAGTCACAGGTTTCATACGATGACCTCACTGGCTAGTGAGGACCTCACAGTCCTTCTCACTGTTTCCATGGCAGTGTAACTGTGCAAACAAAGTTTGCTGCCCTCAGAGAAACTTCCCTACTGGTTCTCCACCAGAGACCAATCTCTTTGGTTGTCTGAGACAGAATGTGTGACCGGATCCTCTACACATATTCCAACCTGTGCTCTGTTCCCTGGCTGGGCGGTGCAGGAGGAACAGCGAGACCGGGCATCTGCGGAACAGGCGTGGGGTACACACAACCTCACCTGGCTGCCACATGTTTCTGTGGCTCTTGCCCACTACGTACACCTGAGTGCTTTCCCAGATGTAAGTAATACCAGTGACCTGGGACACCTTCAGGGTCCCACAGTGCTCACTGCTGAGGACAAGTGAAAGGTCAGCCCCGGACTAGTGTGCAGGAAGCTTCTGATCTTTATAAATATAGCCTTCCGCTTTGGGCTACAGGATGCTTCCATTCAGACCCTTTCTTGATGGGCCTCTTAGCAAAAGACAAGTGTGTTGTTGTGGGCAAGTGGTAAATGGAGCAGTTTGAGGAAGAGGGCCACTCTTGAACCACACCTTCAAACCCAGGCACCTCTGTGCTGGCACGGAGACATCGAGATCGGTCCCCTCAGACACATCCCATACTGAGCTGCTGAGTACTAGGGGAGACGGTGGTGCCATAGTCATGGGAAGGACGGAAGAACCAAGGGGCAGGGGGTGATGAAGTGCTAGTGAGACCGGAGGGCTGAGGAGATGGTGCCCCAGGAGGCTGGGTTGATGTGAGCCTAGATATGGTACCCAGAAGCCGGGTTCTGAGTCTCCTGTTCACTCTGCCTCAGTAGTGGACCTCGTGCTACTCTAGATACAAGGATCCCAGGGCGAGAGTTCAGTGTGTTTCAAACAGGCAGTATACATGGGGCCCAAGAGGGGTGGCCAAGGTGGGAGTGGTCCTGAACCAAGTTATATTAGATGATTGTTTTCGAAATCTTGAAAGGCATTTCCATGAAAGCCTCAGAAATGACAGACAGCAAGAAATGGTTGGTTTCTCTGTTGTGGAAGGGACAGATGGAGAGGATCATGAGTGCAATGACTTTCGGGTTCTACTGTTTTCCCTGGAAACGGTGAAGAGACTTCCTCATGTGCTGCAGCCGTAGGCTCCAGGAATTGCCTTTGCAGCCAGTTTCCCTTCTCCAGGGACTCAGAGAGGTGATGGGCCAAGGCTGTGTTTTGGATGTCCAGGAGATGAAAGGTCTTCGGCCAGAAACTGGGAGAGACTTGAGACAGGGAAATCCTGCCAGGAGACTGTGTACAGCCGAAGGGACTGATCACTTCTGATTTGCTTTGCAGCAGCAGCGGCTCCCGTTTCTCCTCCGACACCTGGTCACTACCACGTCCTCTACCGGGGATGTGAAGAAACGCAGTTGGGCTGGCATGGGGAGACCTACTGCCTGGCTGGTGGCTACCGGGCCTACGGGGACGTTCCTTTGGCCACACCAGCAAAGGTGCAAGCCGAGAAGCCAGTCGCCAGACGAGCTCTGAAGAGAAAGTGTGCTCCGGAGGAGTTGGACAAAGATCTCCGCTGCTCCAGACCAAAAATCCGGCGATTGCAGGAGTCAAGCAGCTTACTAGGATTACAAGGTGCTGTGATTCTCAAGCAGAGTGGCCCCACCTCTGGGCACATCCCCTCTGCAACAGCCCAAGTACACGAATGTCCCATTTTGGCTTTTGCAAGGTCGGCAACAGGGAGTCCCTTCCTAAAGAAGGTTCTCTCTCATTGCCACACTATCCAAGGCTGCCCCAAATGTGCTTCCTTCCTGTGGGCCTGCTCAGGCTAAGGGCAGAGTCATCTCTTTCCTTCTCTGAGTCGGACCAAATCGTCTTAGTAACACCTCTTCACGGTGTTGACCATGTCTTTCACCGGGGCTGCTGCTGAGCCTTTCTCTCATCCTTTCAGGTGGAGAGAGGGAGAGAGAGGATTCTAATGATATTTACCTCTAGGGGAGAGGGCGAGTGTCATGATTATGTGATCATTCGGTATGATGTCCTTTCGACAGGAATTTGTTTGGACTTTCACGTTAAAGTGGGCCCACCATTCCCACTTTGTGGGGTCATTCAGCACCCTCATTTTGCACCTTTAACATCTCTCTCAGTATCACCTTGGAAATGTTTGAAATGGCATGAGCTCTTCCTCACGTTCCTATCAGCTGTGAATCCGGGGGCCCAACATGAACCTAACCATTGAGTGCAACACCTCTCCACGACCTGTGTTAACACTGGGGAGGCCCCTTCACCTCTAGGGTTTTTGAAGCCCTCGGGTGTTAAAATGGGAGGGTTCTATGAATTTATATTTGGGGCAGGACAAGGTCGAGAAGAGTGTGTCTCTGCTATTCTTCTTCCAAAATGGAATGTCTGCCCTCTCTTCCCCATGGGTTCACATGTCACTTGCCCTTCAGGCCCACTGCCAAGGAGCCTTCCTTGATTCCCCAGTCCACACAAATCTCTGCCTCTTAGGGTCAGGGACGTACAACCTAGTTGCCTCCTAACGTTCATCTTGCCTCTCAAGCCGATCTCAGGATGTGGGTCTCGCTTGCCCTCCTGTGGCCCCTGGGGCTGTGCCAGCCCACCGGCACGACCCACGTGGGGTGTCTACTAGACTAGGGCATGGGTGGGGAGGCCCCGGTGTGAGGGCCCAGGCAGAGTACCTCTGCCTCCACCCTGCTCTCCTCCACAAAACTGCCCCTCCTCCTGAAGCCTGCCCCTCAACTCACAAGTTCCATACGATGACCTCACTAGCTAGTGAGGACCTCACAGGCCTTCTCACAGTTTCCATGGCAGGGTTACGATGCAAACGTGCTGCTGCCCTCAGAGATACTTCCCTACCGGTTCTCCACCAGAGACCAATCTCTTTGGTTGTCTGAGAGAGAATCCCTCACCAGACCTTCTGCATTTACTCTAACCTGTCCTACGTTCCCTGAGAGGGCAGTGCACGAGGTACACTGAGACCAGGCATCTGTCCAAGAGGCATGGTGTACGCACAACTTCCCCCAGCTGCCACATGTTCCCTGGGGCTTGCCCAGCACATACACCTGAGCACTTTCCCAGCTGTAACGAATACCAGTTACGTGGGACACCTTCAAGGACCCACAGTGCTCACTGCTGAGGACAAGTGAAAGGTCATCCCTGGACAAGTGTGCGGGAAGGTTCTGATCTTTATCAAAGGAGCCTTCCCCTTTGGGCTACAGGATGCTTCCATTCAGACCCTTTCCTGATGGGCCTCTTAGCAAAAGACAAGTGCGTTGTTGCTGGCGAATGGTAAATGGAGCAGTTTGAGGAAGAGGGCCACCCTTGAACCGCACCTTCAAACCCAGGCACCTCTGTGCTGTCGTGTAGACATCTAGCTCGGTCCCGTCAGACACATCCCATACTGAGCGGCTGAGTACTAGGGCCGACGGTGGTGCCCTATTGATGGCAGGAACGGAAGAACCAAGGGGGCGTGATGAAGTGCTAGTGAGACTGGAGGGCTGAGGAGATGGTGTCCCAGGAGGCTGGGTTGATGTGAGCCTAGACATGGTACCCAGAACCCGGTTCTGAGTCTCCCGATCACTCTGCCTCAGTATGTGGCCTTGTTCTTATCGAGATAAAAGGATCAGAGGACTAGAGTTCCGTGTGGTTGAAACAGGCACTGTAAAAATGGGACCCAAGAGGGGTTGCCAAGGTGGGAGGGGTTCTGATCCAATTTACATTAGATTATCTTTTTCCAAAACTTGAACGATATTTCCATTAAAGCCTCACAAGTGACAGACTGCAAGAAATGTTTTCTCTGTTGTGGAAGGGAGAGATGGAGAGGATCATGCTTGCAATGACTTTCGGGTTCTACTGTTTTCCCTGGAAAAGGTGAAGGGACTCCCTCATCTGCTGCAGCCGTAGGCCCTAGGAATCGCTTTTGCAGCCAGGGTCCCTTCTCCAGGGACTCAGAGAGGTGATGGGCCAAGGCTGTGTTTTGGATGTCCAGTAGATGAAAGGTCTCTGGCCAGAAACTGGGAGAGACATGAGAGAGGGAGATTCGGCCAGGAGACTGTGCACAGCAGAAGGGACTGATCACTTTTGATTTTC
The DNA here is from genome assembly GCF_026419965.1 of Kogia breviceps. NCBI lineage: Eukaryota > Metazoa > Chordata > Mammalia > Artiodactyla > Physeteridae > Kogia > Kogia breviceps. The sequence continues at coordinate 28,918,928 of NC_081320.1, forward strand.
TTTGCAGCAGCAGCGGCTCCCGTTTCTCCTCGTACAGCTGGTCACTGCCACGTCCTCAACCGAGGGTGTGGGGAAACGCAGTTGGGCTGCCATGGGGAGACATACTGCCGCGCTGGTGGCTACTGGGCCTACGGGGATGTTCCTTCGGCCACGCCAGCAAAGGTGGAAGCGGAGCAGGAGCCAGTCGCCAGACGTGCGCCCAAGAGAAAGCGCGCTCCGCAAGAGTCGGACGAAGATCTTTGCTCCCGACCCAAAATCCGGCGATTGTAGCATGGTGCCAGGAGGCGGACTCCACAGAATCTTGCTGGCTGAGCCATTCTCAAGAGAGGGCCATGGCAAAGCTCACAAGGTTCCCACCCGCCCCCCCCCAACGCACCATTTCCTGCCCCCGAAGCAAGAACAGGATGGAGAGTCAAGCAGCACGCACCCTGCCCCGAGGTTCACATGCTCCTTTATTCCCAGCCCCTTCTGTCCCCAGTGGGGTCCCCTAATGCTCGGCAAAGTGTTTTTCTGTAACAGATTTCTAAAGGTCGCCACAGCTCAGACTTAGGTCACTACCCCTGTGCTGGGCACTCCTGCCACCCGGGAAAGGTTCCAAAGGTGGAGCAGCTCCAGGGGGTGCCAACGATCAGAGCAAAAACTTGAGAGGCTGGGGATGAAGGAGTTTGGGCACAGTCCCTAAAGCATCTCAGTGGTTGAGCTTCTGTGAGAAGGCACATCCCCACTGTGTGGGGAGGTGGTGGGGGGAAGGGGTCCCTAGAGGAGGCAGCTAGGGGGAGGGCCTGAGGCTGGAAATGGGGAATGGCGTGCGGCCTCTGAGCGAGCACAGGCACTTAGCCCTTGAGGTTTCTGGGAAAGCTAGAGCCACAAGGGCCACGAGAGAAGGCAAGTGGAGCAGCAGAAGCCAGGTGCCAGATCTCTCCTCAGAACCTATACTTCTCCACGAGGCCGGGCCTTCCACGCTGAGGTAGGAGCGATCCTGGCCAGAAGGACAGCCAGCGGCAGCTCTGGGAGGAAGGGTGCTGCACTGGGGGCTCTGCTGCCATGGAAATGACTTCATTTCCTTCCACTCAAATACCGTACGGACTGGGTTCCTGCTCTGGTGAGTACAAGGGTCACTGACTCTCCCCAGAAGGTTGTTCAGTTCACATCCCCAAAGTCCCTCTATTCGGGCCCTGGGGGGGTGTAGCAACTCCTGAGGGCGCTCTTTCCTGAGGCTGGCTGACCGAAGTGGGGGAGGTTCCTGATAGGTCCCAGGTGCTGGTTGAAGTCCCCAGAGAATGGTCATGAAGGCTGGAGAGTCAAGTAGGTGGAGAGAGAAGGCCGGGGGCAGAGGGCCCCTACCTGAATCCAGAGCTCACAAGGTTATTACCCCCCACCATTTCCAGAAACTATCTCTTCCCCCATACCAGCCCCAATGGCCCGGTACCGGGAAACCGGGAGCCCAGAGCACTTGTGGCCACACAGACACTCGCACGCAGCCCTCGGCGTGGGCGGGGCCTGCTGCAGGCGGATGGGGACGAGGTGTGCTCCCGGGAGGCCTTGGACTGAAGGTGGCCCCCTGAGAGAAGCACCCCAGCTTGGACAGGAAGTTTAGAGGCAGGGGACAGCAACCTAGGGCGCCCCCTCGGAGCAGTGGGAGTGGGAAGAGGGCCGGGGGCAGAGGGCACCCGTGATGGGAGGCCAGTGGGCTCTCAGCAGAGGCCAGCTGAGCCCGCGGGACCTGCCTCTGAGCAGGGGCCGGGAGGGCAGTGCTGCCCTGTGGCTTCCGGGCTTCGTGGATCATGGCTCTCCGCACACGGGTCGTAGGGTCCTCTGACCCTGTATCGCCTCCCTCACCCAGGGCCCCTCGCAGGGCTGCGCCGCTGGGTGGCCTGTGTCGACGGGCACAACCCCATCGCCCGCCCCTCTCAGACCCGCCGCCTCTGCCCGCCTGCCTGGCCCTGTGCAGCTTGCGACCCGGGGGGCCTCGAGGGTCCCCGCGCACTCCGCCAGCGGCCTCTGCTGGGTCTGCTGCTCCTGCTGGGTCTGCTGCTGCGGCCGGTAACCCGTGTGCACACCACGCCGGCCACCTCCAGCACCCCAAGTCCGCGGGAGCGCACGCGGGCCCTGATGCGGGACTTCCCGCTTGTGGACGGGTGGCTGCAGTGTGTGAGGGCTGCTTGGGGCCGTTGTGGGCCTAGCCTGGCCCTGGGCAGCAGAGGAGGTCCGGAAGTGTCCACACAAGCGTGGTGTGAGGCTCCCTCAGGCTGCCCCAGGCCAGGCAATGTATCCTGCCTGATCCCAAGACCTAAGGGGCCCACCCATTTGCCTTGACCTCCCTCCAGCCACAACGACATGCCCCTGGTCCTGAGGCTGTTGCACCACAATGGGCTCCAGGCTGTTAATCTAAGCAAGTTCAGCCACGGCCACACCACCTTGGACGGGATGAAAGACGGTCTCGTGGGTGCGCAGGCACCAAGGGGACACACAAGGTGTCCCCGTGGCTGCTGGGGAATAGTGGGGTAGTTTGGGGGCCTCCGAGACCACAGGTTAGTCACATTGGAACTATGTTACCATAGTGACCTAGAAAGTGCCATGCCATGGATGCTGGGGGCTACAGGGGTCACCGTGAGCCACCCTGACGGGCATCCAAGTACCACAGAAAAAAACAACGCGTTACAGGTGACTTCTGGGCACAGTGAGCGCTGTGCCAGCTGAGGAGGCGATGAGAAGCCCAAGGAGTTCCAAGCCCCAAACCAAGCCCTGGCCTTCCCTCACTTCTGGTCAGCCTACGTCCCACGCCAGACCCACCAACGGGATGCCGTGCGCCTCACCCCGGAGCAAATCGACCTCACCCGCCTCACGTGTGCCTCCTATTCTGCGCTGGAGCTTGTGACCTCAGTTAAAGGAACACGGGGGACTTCCCTGGTAGTCCAGAGGTTAGGACTCCACGCTTCCACTGCAGGGGGCTCGGGTTGGATCCCCGCTCACCGGGGAAGAGGCTCAGGTTCAAGGGCTCCTGCTTTGAACCATCTTCTACTCAACATGTAGAAAACAAAGCCTTGATCTGCCCTCCTAAGCCTTGTCCTCTCTCTCCAATTATGGATTCAACAGACACTTACTGAGCCCCTAAGATATGTCAAGCACTGGTAGGCACTGGACATAACCTGATGAGACAGGAGGGAAAGGTTCAGTAGAACACAGGGTTATAGAAAAGGCACTTAAAATATGTGAGAAATTCAAACTGTGTATGGTGCTATGAAGGAGCAGTTATGTAAGGCTGTGGGAGTCTACGTCAGCAGGAAAGAGACGGATGCGGCTTGAGGAGGGCCTCCCTTAAGAAATAAACTCTGGGGACTACCCTGGTGGTGCAGTGGTACAGAATCCGCCTGCCAACACTATTTACGGTGGCCAGGACAGGGAAGCAACCGAAGTGTCCATCGAGAGACGAACAGATAAAGAAGATGTGGCACATATATACAATGGACTCTTACTCTGCCATAAAAGGAAATGAAACTGAGTTATTTGTAGTGAGTTGGATAGACCCAGAGTCTGTCATACAGAGTGAAGTAAGTCACAAAGAGGAAATCAAGTACCGAATGCTAATACATATATATGGAATCTAAAAAAAAAAAAAGGTTCTAATGAACCTAGGGGCAGGGCAAGAATAAAGACGCAGATATAGAGAATGGACTTGAGGACTCGGGGAAGGGGAAGGGTAAGCTGGGAGGCAGTAAGAGAGTAGCATTGACAAATATACAATACCAAATGTAAAATACCTGGCTAGTGGGAAGCAGCTGCACAGCACAGGAAGATCAGCTCAGTGCCTTGCAACCACCTAGAGGGGTGGGATCAGGAGGGTGGGAGGGAGATGCAGCAGGGAGGGGATGTGGGGATGTACTTATGCATGCAGCTGATTCCCTTTGTTATACAGCAGAAACTGACACACCAGCATAGAGCAATTATACTCCAACAAAGACGTTTAAAAACAAAAACAAAACAACAATCCGCCTGCCAAGGCAGGGGACACGGGTTGGCTCCCTGGTCCAGGAAGCTCCCACATGCCGCGGAGCCAGTAAGGCCGCGAGCCACCACTACCGAGCCCACGTGCCACAATTAGTGAGGACCGCGTTCACAGAACCTGTGCTCCGCAACATAAGAAGCCACTGCACTGAGAACCCCGTGCACCACAAGGAAGAGTAGCCCCGGCTTGCCGCAACTACAGAAAGCCCGCGCCCGGCAACGAAAACCAAACGCAACGAAAAATAAATAAATAAGTAAATTCATTCATTAACCAAATAATCAAAAGTTATATTAAAAAAAGAAACAAACGAAAAGTAAAAATCTCTGCTGGGAATTCCCCGGTGCTCCGGTTGTCTAGTGGTTAGGACCCCGTGCCTCCACTTCAGGGGGCCCGGATTCAATCCCTGGTTGGGGAACTGAGATCATGCAAGCTGGCATCGCAGCCCAATTAAAAATGCAATAAAATAAAATATAACTAAATAAAACAAGAAAGCATCTCTGATTCAAGGTGTAAAGGGTGAGAAGGTGTTTATCGGGCCAGTATGTGGGCAGAAAACGTTTCCCATTTCAGTAAGTAGCACCTCCATTTACCCAATTCCACATCCTTAACCCACATTCCCAACATCCAATTCATCACTAACTCCTATTCACCTCCAAGCCATCACTAACCTTCCAAATAGGACTCTAACTTGCCTGCTTTACTCCACCTCCAAGGCCACCACTGTGCACAAAGCCAGTCTCCTAATGAGTCTCCCCAATTCCAGTCCTGCCCCCTCCTAGCCATTCTCTTACACTAGCCAGTATGGTGTCTGAAAAAGGCATCTCTGCCAACCCCACTTCTCTCTTTATACCCTGCAATGGCTTCCCACCAAGTTTACGATCAATCCCAAACAGATGATGGACTGCAGGCTGAAAGACAACAAGGAGGTAGGGAGGGTGTCAGGTTAGAAAGAGGGATGAAGGGTCTGGACAAACAGCGAAAAGGGCTGAAAAGAAAATGATCAGCACTTGCACAACAGTCCTGATGCAGGCGGGAAAAATGCAGCAATAGTGAAGGCATACCAATAGCCACTTTTGATTTCTGCAATGCCCTTTGCAGTTCCCCACGTGCTTCATTGATAACTGTGATTCTCAAACCTAGCTCTACATTAGAATCATCTGGGGACATTTGAAAATCTACCAATGGCCAGGCCTCACCCTAAGCCAATTACATCACAATATACAGTTCACTGGGGCAGGAATTTTGTCTGTGTCGTTCACTGGACATATGAAAAGTAAGTGGCACATACATGCTGCTCAGAAAATAGTTCCTGAATGAATGAAGGAAGGAAGGAAGAAAGGAAGGCACCACTATCACCTGAGATCCAAGGAAGAATTCTTTTCAAACCTTAGGGAGTCACCTGGCAATGACAGTTACCATGGCAGCCGTGGGAAACACAATACCAAGTGACAGTAACACTCCCAGGAACCCACACTGGTTTCCACAGTAAGTAAACCTTTCTCGTTTCTAAAGGACTATACTGGGAAATACGCATCTCAGTAACAGCTTGAGGTTACTCAATGTCTGAGGTGAGCAGGAGGAAAAGACAAGGGCCTTACACACTATCGAAAGCCAGGACAGGAAGAAACTAGGGGCCACGGGCAGAGACAGACAGGCTCCGACAGGCTCCAATCCCTGTGACATTCCGAGGTGATCCCATTGGAAGGGCTCGAGCACGAGAAAGCAGCCACTAACCAGCTACCCTGTCTCAGATATTTGGAGAAAGTCAATGCAAATACATACCTATGCATTATTCCTTTCTGATCATTCTTTCAGTGTATCCTTTCGGGCTTTGTGCAAAGCGATTCTTTCCTTGGTACCTGAAAAATGAGTGGCACGTGTCAATGGATGAAACATGTCAGAGCAGACCTCCAAGGAGCTCTGCAGCTCAAGAACGAGGAGCTCCGAGTCCTGGGAAAGAATCGTGAAAGTAGTGTAGAATCACAAGATCTTAGAGCATCCTTTATATCAGCCTCCCCCCCTCTATCATATCACCAATCAGTGGGCATCAGCCTATACAGGAACTCTTGAACTCTGCAGTGACAGACAACCCAGCACTCTCTAGACAGATCAAGGCATTGCTCGTTGCTACAGCAGTCTATATCAAATTCACAATCTGACTCCCTGGCACCCATCACTCCCAGGCTGCCTTCTGGAATGGGACACCCCAGGGCACACCTCATCTCTTTTCCATCTGGCACATTTCCCAAACCCATGAGGACAATGTTGTTCTTCCTAAACTACTCTTTAGGAAGAGAACTTTAGGGCTCCCACGTCACCCTCCTAAATCACTCCTTCCTGTGTTTAGGACTTTCAGGAGCCCCCAAGGGTTTCGCACCCCAAGGACATGACAAGCATTGGCATCAACGTGCCTGCTACAGATTCTGGGAAAGGGGCAGGGCCACACAACAGTCTGGCAAATGTGACTGACTACCTGACGTGAGAGTACATCGGACAACCTCAGCCTCTCTTCAGTCCTCAGCCTCTATCCAAGGTTTCTCCATAGCACACTATTGACATTTTGGGCCAGCTCATTCTTTTGGGGTGGTGGGGAAAGGCTGTCCTGTGCCTTGTACGATATGTGGTACCATCCTGGCCTCTACCCACTAGATGCCTGCAGCACCGCCCCGACCAGATGTGAACCAAGGAAAATGTCTCCAGCCATTGTCAAACGTGCTGGGGGAAGGGTGAGGGCAAAATCACCCTCACTCAAGAGCCACTGCTCTATCCCATGGCGCTGTTCACCCATGAGTACTCAAAACACTCTCCTCTTCTGGCTTAACAGGTAACCCTCCAGAAAGTCTATCGTGTATCAAAATGCTATACGAAATTGAATAGTATTTATCTCTATAACGGTATCTCCTGACACCAAAGGAATACTCTTTCTCCAGAGGTTAAGAACCTCCCAGGTGCTTAATCCACATTTACCTTATCTCCTACCCCAGGCACTGGAAATGACAGAAATGATCTGACACCCATTTTCGGGATCCGTTCAAGAAGTACCAGTAGTGTAAGGCTTTCTGGCAACCTGAACAACCGAACTCACGTAGAATATCCTGCCTGACCCTGGCTTTGTGAGACAAGCCGCAAACCTGTAGCAGGACCCTCCTCGCTGCTATTTACGGAATCGAGGTAGCTGACTGGAAAGCCGGTGGAGGTGAACAAGCCAAGAAAGCAGTGGGCTCAGCATGAGAAGCTGGAAACGGTGACAAGGGAGGGGAGAATGAGCCTCAGCTGAAAAGAAAGGGGAAAAGTACCAAGCGATGAGTTCTCTTGACTGAAGAGAAGATACGCTGAAGGCCATCAGCTTGCCCTCGGGGCCGCCCTCAGCTCTCTGGGGAGCTCTAAGGGAAGGGTGAGCCTGGATCTAGGACTCCGGACTCCTGGTGTCGGCCCCCAGGCCTGACCATTCACTCAGACTCTCAATAAATAACTTGTATTCAAAGACCTTGCACGGGGACCCCATCTGGGAAAACATCGCCACACCCTCATAAGTTACAGGGGGAGACCCGAACTGGCCAAGCCATGACAGGAGCTGTGAGGGTGACAAAAGAGCATTGCAGGGATCCGACATCGGATCACCACAAGCCCTCCGCCCTCCTGGCTCCTAATGCCAGGGCCCCATCACCGTGTATCCTCGGACCCCCGTCCTGCCTCCAACGCGCACCCTTCCCCAAGGTTGGCCGGGACCTGGAGTCACCAGCCCCTGTTCGGACCTACCCACTTCGCCGCTGCTGAGCTCTACACATCCCGCTCCTTCCACACGCTTCGCCAATTCCGCGGCCCTGACTGAGCCGCGCCAGCCACCGACCGCCAGAACTTGGCGTGCCCGTGAAGTCACTGTCGTGCGCCTCTCCCGCAGCAAGGGGAATAGGGCTCTGGCACCCTGGCTGCGGCTCTTGTCGCTTGTGGCTCGGTTGCTTCTGGCGCTTCGCCGGGAACTCACGGTCCGCGGTCCAAACGAGCCCCGGCCCGTGGTGCGCATCCTGTGGGCTCTACAGTGGCAGCAGGAAGAGCAGCAGAGCGGGCAGCGGAGCCCCCCGCGACCGGTGCTGGTGCGACCCGGGCCGCTGCTGATCTCCGCGTGGCGGCCCCAGTTGAACCAGCCGGTACGCCTCACGGTGGGCCCTTGTCAGCCCGCGCCACTGGCTTCGCGCGGCTGGAAGAATCGCCGCGCCCACGAGGACCAATTCTCAACATGTAGAAAACAAAAATAAAGCCTTGATCTTCCCTCCTAAGCCTTGTCCTCTGTCTCCAATTAGGGATTCAACAGACACTTACTGAGCCCTAAGATATGCCAAGCACTGGCAGGCACTGGAGAAAAAATGATGAGGCAGGAGGGAAAGGATCAGTAGAACAGAGGGTTATAAAAAGGGAGCTTACAAATGTCTGTGAAATTAAAACTGTGTATGGTACTCGAAAGGAGCAGTTACGTAAGGTTGTGGGAGTCTGTGTCAGCACGGAAGAGACTGGTGGGGCTTGAGGAGGGCCTCCCTTAAGAAATAATCTCTGGGGACTTCCCTGGTGGTGCAGTGGTTCAGAATCCACCTGCCAGCACAATTTACAGTAGCCAGGACCGGGAAGCAACCTAAGTGTCCATCGACAGACAAATAGATAAAGAAGATGTGACACATACATACCATAGAATATGACTCAGCCATAAAAGAAATGAAACTGAGCTATTTGTAGTGAGGTGGATAGACCTCGAGTCTGTCATACAGAGTGAAGTAAGTCAGGAAGAGAAAAACAAATATCGTATGCTACCACATATATATGGAACATATATATATATATATATATATATATGTATTTATATAAAGGTTCTCATGAACCTAAGGGCAGGGCAGGAATAAAGACGCAGATAGAAAATGAACTTGAGGACACGGGGAGGGGGAAGGGTAAGCTGGGATGAAAGAAGAGTAGCATTGACATATATACAATACCAAATGTAAAATACCTAGCTAGCGGGAAGCAGCTGCACAGCACAGGGAGTTCAGCTCAGTGCCTTTCGACCACCTAGAGGGTTGGGCACAGGAGGGTGAGAGACAGAGACGCAGGAGGGAGGGGATATGGGGATATAGGCATGCATAGAGCTGATTCACTTTGTTACACAGCAGAAACTGACACACCAGGGTAAAGCAATTACACTCCAACAAAGATGTTTAAAAACAAAAACAAAAACAAACAATCCGCCTGCCAAGGCAGGGGACACGGGTTTGTACCCTGGTCCGGGAAGGCCCCACATGCCGCGGAGCCAGTAAGCCTGCGCGCCACCTCTACCGAGCCCACGCGCCAGAACTACTGAGGACCGCGTGCATCATAGAGCCCATGCTCCGCAACATGAGAAGCCACTGCACTGAGAAGCCCAGGCACCACAACGAAGAGTAGCCCCTGCTCGCCGCAACTACCGAAAGCCCACGCGCGGCAATGAAGAACCAATGCGACCCAAAATTCATTCATTCATTCATTCATTAACCAATTAATCAAAACTTATATTAAAAAAGAAAGAAACGAAAAGTAAAAATCTCTGCTGGGAATTCCCCGGTGGTCCAGTGGTTAGGACCCCGTGCCTCCACTTCAGGGGGCCCGGGTTCAATCCCTGGTTGGGGAACTGAGATCCTGCAAGCTGGCATCGCAGCCCAATTAAAAATGCAATAAAATAAAATATAACTAAATAAAACAAGAAAGCATCTCTGATTCAAGGTGTAAAGGGTGAGAAGGTGTTTATCGGGCCAGTATGTGGGCAGAAAACGTTTCCCATTTCAGTAAGTAGCACCTCCATTTACCCAATTACACATCCTTAACCCACATTCCCCACATCCAATTCATCACTAACTCCTATTCACCTCCAAGCCATCACTAACCTTCCAAATAGGACTCTAACCTGCCTGCTTTACTCCACCTCCAAGGCCACCACTGTGCACAAAGTCAGTCTCCTAATGAGTCTCCCCAAATCTACTCCTGCCCTCTCCTAGCCATTCTCTTACAGTAGCCAGTGCGGTGTCTGAAAAAGGCATCTCTGCCAACACCACTTCTCTCTTTATACCCTGCAATGGCTTCCCACCAACTTTACGATCAATCCCAAACTGATGATGGACTGCAGGCTGAAAGACAAGAAGGAGGTAGGGAGGGTGTCAGGTTTGAAAGAGGGATGAACGGTCTAGGCAAACAGCGAAAAGGGCTGAAAAGAAAATGATCAGCACTTGCACAACAGTCCTGATGCAGGCAGGAAAGAAAATGCAGGAAGAGTGAAGGAATACCAATAGCCACTTTTTATTTCTGCAATGCCTTTGCAATTCCCAAAGTGCTTCATCGATAACTGTGATTCCCAAACCTCGCTGTACATGAGAATCATCTGGAGAGATTTTAAACGCTACCAATGGCCAGGCCTCACCCCAAGCCAATTAAATCAGCATAGACATTTCACTGTATTGCATTTTATTCCCTGCCCCCAAACATCCATTTAGACCCAGGAGAAGGAAAAGGGGATGTGACTAGCAATAGAGAGAAATTTTCTGCACAACAATGGCCATGGCAAGCTTAGGCGCTTTGGGTGAAATCTCTCTGGGAAGAACTGGCAGTGGAAGAAAAAGCCAAACTGACACACAAGTATTGCCTGGTGTGCATTTCCAGCCTCTGCCTTCTTTCTCATCTCTTGGTGGCAGGTGGAGGAAGTGGAGAAAAGGTGAAACTTCTTTATAAACCGGCAGAAGGTTATAGCATCCTCTCACTATCTCTGCATAGGTTCTAGTCTCTGCAGCACTACAGAAGCTTTGCCCAAAGTAATGAACAGTTCAAAGTCAAATGTAATACTTTATCAGACGACTTAAAAATGCTTGCACACTGGAAAGAATTGCAGAGAACACAAATGGACCCAGAGCAACCTTTGCCAAAAGAGAATAGTGTGCTCAATGTACAGCCATAGCTCTTTTCCACATGAGCAAACAGTCAGGAGGATAAAGAACTTGGTCAAACTCACACAAGTAAGTAGGACAGAATCTGGTCTGTCTGTCCTAAGCGTTGTGTTCTTTAACCACCAGGCTAGCTTTTCTCAGATCTGATTCATGCATACTGTAACCATATACCTCTGTTTGCCTCGAAACTTCCCTGTTTATACGTATGCCTGCTGCCGTTTTAAATACGGCCCACTTGGACTCCCCAAAGCAACCGAGAAGACACAATCATTTGGTCACTCTATACATGGACCACTGTGGTGGGGCTGCCCAGGAAGCTTATTTAAAAAGTGCAGCTTAGGGCTTCCCTGGTGGCGCAGTGGTTCAGAGTCCGCCTGCCGATGCAGGGCACACGGGTTCATGCCCCGGTCCGGGAAGATCCCACATGCCGCGGAGCAGCTGGCTCCGTGGGCCATGGCCGCTGAGCCTGCACTCCGCAACGGGAAAGACCACAACACTGAGAGGCCCACGCACCACATACACACACACACACACACACACACACACACACACAGACACACACACACAAGTTGAAGCTTCCTGAGCCCTACTCCACATCTAGATAAGTTTTCTGAGGGTTGTCTCAAGAATCCAGGTACAAGTCTTTTTAAGTGCTTTTGTGGAACTCCCCAGGTGAGTCTCTCACTCTCCTAAGTTAAGAAACCATTTATTCGGCCTCCCCCAGGTGCCCAGCCAGGTCCTGTTAAGGTTGGAGTCCCTGCACCACATCACAGGGATGCTCCCAGCCAAGTCATCTCTGGAGCCTTGGAGAATCTGAATGGTCTCATGCTGGCCCACCTGCCACGACAAACCTCCTCCAGAGCATTCCCCTTCACACTTCACCTTCTACCACTCCCAAAGGCAGTCTGCTCCAATGAGGCCTGACTTTGTCTGTCCTAAGGGGCACCCGCTGATTCAAGCACTTTAGGAGAACAAGGTGCTGTGCTTCTCAACCAGGGTGGCCCAACCTCTAAAATGGTAGTCCAAGCAGTCTCTACCTCCTGGGCACATCCCCTCTGCAACAGCCCAAGTACACGAATGTCCCATCTTTGCTTTCTCAAGGTCGGCAACAGGGAGTCCCCTCCTAAAGAAGGTCCTCTCTCATTGCCACACTATCCAAGGCTGCCCCAAATGTGCTTCCTCCCTGTGGGCCTGCTCAGGCTAAGGGCAGAGTCGTCTCTGAGTCGGACCAAATCGTCTTAGTAACAACTCTTCACGGTGTTGACCATGTCTTTCACGGGGGCTGCTGCTGAGCCTTTCTCTCATCCTTTCATGGTGGAGAGAGAGAGGGGATTCTAATGATTCTTACCTCTAGGGGAGAGGGCGAGTGTCATGATTATGTGATCATTCGGTATGATGTCCTTTCGACAGGAATTTGTTTGGACTTTCACGTTAAAGTGGGCCCACCATTCCCACTTTGTGAGGTCATTCAGCACCCTCATTTTGCACCTTTAACATCTCTCTCAGTATCACCTTGGAAATGTTTGAAACGGCATGAGTTTGTCCTCACGTTCCTATCAGCTGGGAATCCGGGGCCCCAACATGAACCTAACCATTGAGCGCAACACCTCTCCACGACCTGTGTAACACTGGGTAGGCCCCTTCACCTCTCGGGTTTTTGAAGCCCTCGGGTGTAAAAATGGGAGGGTTCTATGAATCTATATTTGGGGCAGGACAAGGTCGAGAAGAGTGTGTCTCTGCTTTTATTCTTCCAAAATGGAATGTCTGCCCTCTCTTCCCCATGGGTCCACATGTCACTTGTCCTTCAGGCCCACTGCCAAGGAGCCTTCCCTGATTCCCCAGTCCACACAAATCTCTGCCTCTTAGGGTCAGGGCCGTACAACCTAGCTGCCTCCTAATGTTCATCTTGCCTCTCAAGCCGATCTCAGGATGTGGGTCTCTCTTGCCCTCCTGTGGCCCCTGGGGCTGTGCCAGCCCACCGGCATGCCCCACGTGGGGTGTCTACTAGACTAGGGCATGGATGGGGAGGCCCCGGCGTGAGGGCCCAGGCAGAGTACCTCTGCCTCCACCCTGCTCTCCTCCACAGAACTGCCCCTCCTCCTCAAGCCTGACCCCCAAGTCACAGGTTTCATACGATGACCTCACTGGCTAGTGAGGACCTCACAGTCCTTCTCACTGTTTCCATGGCAGTGTAACTGTGCAAACAAAGTTTGCTGCCCTCAGAGAAACTTCCCTACTGGTTCTCCACCAGAGACCAATCTCTTTGGTTGTCTGAGACAGAATGTGTGACCGGATCCTCTACACATATTCCAACCTGTGCTCTGTTCCCTGGCTGGGCGGTGCAGGAGGAACAGCGAGACCGGGCATCTGCGGAACAGGCGTGGGGTACACACAACCTCACCTGGCTGCCACATGTTTCTGTGGCTCTTGCCCACTACGTACACCTGAGTGCTTTCCCAGATGTAAGTAATACCAGTGACCTGGGACACCTTCAGGGTCCCACAGTGCTCACTGCTGAGGACAAGTGAAAGGTCAGCCCCGGACTAGTGTGCAGGAAGCTTCTGATCTTTATAAATATAGCCTTCCGCTTTGGGCTACAGGATGCTTCCATTCAGACCCTTTCTTGATGGGCCTCTTAGCAAAAGACAAGTGTGTTGTTGTGGGCAAGTGGTAAATGGAGCAGTTTGAGGAAGAGGGCCACTCTTGAACCACACCTTCAAACCCAGGCACCTCTGTGCTGGCACGGAGACATCGAGATCGGTCCCCTCAGACACATCCCATACTGAGCTGCTGAGTACTAGGGGAGACGGTGGTGCCATAGTCATGGGAAGGACGGAAGAACCAAGGGGCAGGGGGTGATGAAGTGCTAGTGAGACCGGAGGGCTGAGGAGATGGTGCCCCAGGAGGCTGGGTTGATGTGAGCCTAGATATGGTACCCAGAAGCCGGGTTCTGAGTCTCCTGTTCACTCTGCCTCAGTAGTGGACCTCGTGCTACTCTAGATACAAGGATCCCAGGGCGAGAGTTCAGTGTGTTTCAAACAGGCAGTATACATGGGGCCCAAGAGGGGTGGCCAAGGTGGGAGTGGTCCTGAACCAAGTTATATTAGATGATTGTTTTCGAAATCTTGAAAGGCATTTCCATGAAAGCCTCAGAAATGACAGACAGCAAGAAATGGTTGGTTTCTCTGTTGTGGAAGGGACAGATGGAGAGGATCATGAGTGCAATGACTTTCGGGTTCTACTGTTTTCCCTGGAAACGGTGAAGAGACTTCCTCATGTGCTGCAGCCGTAGGCTCCAGGAATTGCCTTTGCAGCCAGTTTCCCTTCTCCAGGGACTCAGAGAGGTGATGGGCCAAGGCTGTGTTTTGGATGTCCAGGAGATGAAAGGTCTTCGGCCAGAAACTGGGAGAGACTTGAGACAGGGAAATCCTGCCAGGAGACTGTGTACAGCCGAAGGGACTGATCACTTCTGATTTTCTTTGCAGCAGCAGCGGCTCCCGTTTCTCCTCCGACACCTGGTCACTACCACGTCCTCTACCGGGGATGTGAAGAAACGCAGTTGGGCTGGCATGGGGAGACCTACTGCCTGGCTGGTGGCTACCGGGCCTACGGGGACGTTCCTTTGGCCACACCAGCAAAGGTGCAAGCCGAGAAGCCAGTCGCCAGACGAGCTCTGAAGAGAAAGTGTGCTCCGGAGGAGTTGGACAAAGATCTCCGCTGCTCCAGACCAAAAATCCGGCGATTGCAGGAGTCAAGCAGCTTACTAGGATTACAAGGTGCTGTGATTCTCAAGCAGAGTGGCCCCACCTCTGGGCACATCCCCTCTGCAACAGCCCAAGTACACGAATGTCCCATTTTGGCTTTTGCAAGGTCGGCAACAGGGAGTCCCTTCCTAAAGAAGGTTCTCTCTCATTGCCACACTATCCAAGGCTGCCCCAAATGTGCTTCCTTCCTGTGGGCCTGCTCAGGCTAAGGGCAGAGTCATCTCTTTCCTTCTCTGAGTCGGACCAAATCGTCTTAGTAACACCTCTTCACGGTGTTGACCATGTCTTTCACCGGGGCTGCTGCTGAGCCTTTCTCTCATCCTTTCAGGTGGAGAGAGGGAGAGAGAGGATTCTAATGATATTTACCTCTAGGGGAGAGGGCGAGTGTCATGATTATGTGATCATTCGGTATGATGTCCTTTCGACAGGAATTTGTTTGGACTTTCACGTTAAAGTGGGCCCACCATTCCCACTTTGTGGGGTCATTCAGCACCCTCATTTTGCACCTTTAACATCTCTCTCAGTATCACCTTGGAAATGTTTGAAATGGCATGAGCTCTTCCTCACGTTCCTATCAGCTGTGAATCCGGGGGCCCAACATGAACCTAACCATTGAGTGCAACACCTCTCCACGACCTGTGTTAACACTGGGGAGGCCCCTTCACCTCTAGGGTTTTTGAAGCCCTCGGGTGTTAAAATGGGAGGGTTCTATGAATTTATATTTGGGGCAGGACAAGGTCGAGAAGAGTGTGTCTCTGCTATTCTTCTTCCAAAATGGAATGTCTGCCCTCTCTTCCCCATGGGTTCACATGTCACTTGCCCTTCAGGCCCACTGCCAAGGAGCCTTCCTTGATTCCCCAGTCCACACAAATCTCTGCCTCTTAGGGTCAGGGACGTACAACCTAGTTGCCTCCTAACGTTCATCTTGCCTCTCAAGCCGATCTCAGGATGTGGGTCTCGCTTGCCCTCCTGTGGCCCCTGGGGCTGTGCCAGCCCACCGGCACGACCCACGTGGGGTGTCTACTAGACTAGGGCATGGGTGGGGAGGCCCCGGTGTGAGGGCCCAGGCAGAGTACCTCTGCCTCCACCCTGCTCTCCTCCACAAAACTGCCCCTCCTCCTGAAGCCTGCCCCTCAACTCACAAGTTCCATACGATGACCTCACTAGCTAGTGAGGACCTCACAGGCCTTCTCACAGTTTCCATGGCAGGGTTACGATGCAAACGTGCTGCTGCCCTCAGAGATACTTCCCTACCGGTTCTCCACCAGAGACCAATCTCTTTGGTTGTCTGAGAGAGAATCCCTCACCAGACCTTCTGCATTTACTCTAACCTGTCCTACGTTCCCTGAGAGGGCAGTGCACGAGGTACACTGAGACCAGGCATCTGTCCAAGAGGCATGGTGTACGCACAACTTCCCCCGGCTGCCACATGTTCCCTGGGGCTTGCCCAGCACATACACCTGAGCACTTTCCCAGCTGTAACGAATACCAGTTACGTGGGACACCTTCAAGGACCCACAGTGCTCACTGCTGAGGACAAGTGAAAGGTCATCCCTGGACAAGTGTGCGGGAAGGTTCTGATCTTTATCAAAGGAGCCTTCCCCTTTGGGCTACAGGATGCTTCCATTCAGACCCTTTCCTGATGGGCCTCTTAGCAAAAGACAAGTGCGTTGTTGCTGGCGAATGGTAAATGGAGCAGTTTGAGGAAGAGGGCCACCCTTGAACCGCACCTTCAAACCCAGGCACCTCTGTGCTGTCGTGTAGACATCTAGCTCGGTCCCGTCAGACACATCCCATACTGAGCGGCTGAGTACTAGGGCCGACGGTGGTGCCCTATTGATGGCAGGAACGGAAGAACCAAGGGGGCGTGATGAAGTGCTAGTGAGACTGGAGGGCTGAGGAGATGGTGTCCCAGGAGGCTGGGTTGATGTGAGCCTAGACATGGTACCCAGAACCCGGTTCTGAGTCTCCCGATCACTCTGCCTCAGTATGTGGCCTTGTTCTTATCGAGATAAAAGGATCAGAGGACTAGAGTTCCGTGTGGTTGAAACAGGCACTGTAAAAATGGGACCCAAGAGGGGTTGCCAAGGTGGGAGGGGTTCTGATCCAATTTACATTAGATTATCTTTTTCCAAAACTTGAACGATATTTCCATTAAAGCCTCACAAGTGACAGACTGCAAGAAATGTTTTCTCTGTTGTGGAAGGGAGAGATGGAGAGGATCATGCTTGCAATGACTTTCGGGTTCTACTGTTTTCCCTGGAAAAGGTGAAGGGACTCCCTCATCTGCTGCAGCCGTAGGCCCTAGGAATCGCTTTTGCAGCCAGGGTCCCTTCTCCAGGGACTCAGAGAGGTGATGGGCCAAGGCTGTGTTTTGGATGTCCAGTAGATGAAAGGTCTCTGGCCAGAAACTGGGAGAGACATGAGAGAGGGAGATTCGGCCAGGAGACTGTGCACAGCAGAAGGGACTGATCACTTTTGATTTTCTTTGCAGCAGCAGCGGCTCCCGTTTCTCCTCGTACAGCTGGTCACTGCCACGTCCTCAACCGAGGGTGTGGGGAAACGCAGTTGGGCTGCCATGGGGAGACATACTGCCGCGCTGGTGGCTACTGGGCCTACGGGGATGTTCCTTCGGCCACGCCAGCAAAGGTGGAAGCGGAGCAGGAGCCAGTCGCCAGACGTGCGCCCAAGAGAAAGCGCGCTCCGCAAGAGTCGGACGAAGATCTTTGCTCCCGACCCAAAATCCGGCGATTGTAGCATGGTGCCAGGAGGCGGACTCCACAGAATCTTGCTGGCTGAGCCATTCTCAAGAGAGGGCCATGGCAAAGCTCACAAGGTTCCCACCCGCCCCCCCCCAACGCACCATTTCCTGCCCCCGAAGCAAGAACAGGATGGAGAGTCAAGCAGCACGCACCCTGCCCCGAGGTTCACATGCTCCTTTATTCCCAGCCCCTTCTGTCCCCAGTGGGGTCCCCTAATGCTCGGCAAAGTGTTTTTCTGTAACAGATTTCTAAAGGTCGCCACAGCTCAGACTTAGGTCACTACCCCTGTGCTGGGCACTCCTGCCACCCGGGAAAGGTTCCAAAGGTGGAGCAGCTCCAGGGGGTGCCAACGATCAGAGCAAAAACTTGAGAGGCTGGGGATGAAGGAGTTTGGGCACAGTCCCTAAAGCATCTCAGTGGTTGAGCTTCTGTGAGAAGGCACATCCCCACTGTGTGGGGAGGTGGTGGGGGGAAGGGGTCCCTAGAGGAGGCAGCTAGGGGGAGGGCCTGAGGCTGGAAATGGGGAATGGCGTGCGGCCTCTGAGCGAGCACAGGCACTTAGCCCTTGAGGTTTCTGGGAAAGCTAGAGCCACAAGGGCCACGAGAGAAGGCAAGTGGAGCAGCAGAAGCCAGGTGCCAGATCTCTCCTCAGAACCTATACTTCTCCACGAGGCCGGGCCTTCCACGCTGAGGTAGGAGCGATCCTGGCCAGAAGGACAGCCAGCGGCAGCTCTGGGAGGAAGGGTGCTGCACTGGGGGCTCTGCTGCCATGGAAATGACTTCATTTCCTTCCACTCAAATACCGTACGGACTGGGTTCCTGCTCTGGTGAGTACAAGGGTCACTGACTCTCCCCAGAAGGTTGTTCAGTTCACATCCCCAAAGTCCCTCTATTCGGGCCCTGGGGGGGTGTAGCAACTCCTGAGGGCGCTCTTTCCTGAGGCTGGCTGACCGAAGTGGGGGAGGTTCCTGATAGGTCCCAGGTGCTGGTTGAAGTCCCCAGAGAATGGTCATGAAGGCTGGAGAGTCAAGTAGGTGGAGAGAGAAGGCCGGGGGCAGAGGGCCCCTACCTGAATCCAGAGCTCACAAGGTTATTACCCCCCACCATTTCCAGAAACTATCTCTTCCCCCATACCAGCCCCAATGGCCCGGTACCGGGAAACCGGGAGCCCAGAGCACTTGTGGCCACACAGACACTCGCACGCAGCCCTCGGCGTGGGCGGGGCCTGCTGCAGGCGGATGGGGACGAGGTGTGCTCCCGGGAGGCCTTGGACTGAAGGTGGCCCCCTGAGAGAAGCACCCCAGCTTGGACAGGAAGTTTAGAGGCAGGGGACAGCAACCTAGGGCGCCCCCTCGGAGCAGTGGGAGTGGGAAGAGGGCCGGGGGCAGAGGGCACCCGTGATGGGAGGCCAGTGGGCTCTCAGCAGAGGCCAGCTGAGCCCGCGGGACCTGCCTCTGAGCAGGGGCCGGGAGGGCAGTGCTGCCCTGTGGCTTCCGGGCTTCGTGGATCATGGCTCTCCGCACACGGGTCGTAGGGTCCTCTGACCCTGTATCGCCTCCCTCACCCAGGGCCCCTCGCAGGGCTGCGCCGCTGGGTGGCCTGTGTCGACGGGCACAACCCCATCGCCCGCCCCTCTCAGACCCGCCGCCTCTGCCCGCCTGCCTGGCCCTGTGCAGCTTGCGACCCGGGGGGCCTCGAGGGTCCCCGCGCACTCCGCCAGCGGCCTCTACTGGGTCTGCTGCTCCTGCTGGGTCTGCTGCTGCGGCCGGTAACCCGTGTGCACACCACGCCGGCCACCTCCAGCACCCCAAGTCCGCGGGAGCGCACGCGGGCCCTGATGCGGGACTTCCCGCTTGTGGACGGGTGGCTGCAGTGTGTGAGGGCTGCTTGGGGCCGTTGTGGGCCTAGCCTGGCCCTGGGCAGCAGAGGAGGTCCGGAAGTGTCCACACAAGCGTGGTGTGAGGCTCCCTCAGGCTGCCCCAGGCCAGGCAATGTATCCTGCCTGATCCCAAGACCTAAGGGGCCCACCCATTTGCCTTGACCTCCCTCCAGCCACAACGACATGCCCCTGGTCCTGAGGCTGTTGCACCACAATGGGCTCCAGGCTGTTAATCTAAGCAAGTTCAGCCACGGCCACACCACCTTGGACGGGATGAAAGACGGTCTCGTGGGTGCGCAGGCACCAAGGGGACACACAAGGTGTCCCCGTGGCTGCTGGGGAATAGTGGGGTAGTTTGGGGGCCTCCAAGACCACAGGTTAGTCACATTGGAACTATGTTACCATAGTGACCTAGAAAGTGCCATGCCATGGATGCTGGGGGCTACAGGGGTCACCGTGAGCCACCCTGACGGGCATCCAAGTACCACAGAAAAAAACAACGCGTTACAGGTGACTTCTGGGCACAGTGAGCGCTGTGCCAGCTGAGGAGGCGATGAGAAGCCCAAGGAGTTCCAAGCCCCAAACCAAGCCCTGGCCTTCCCTCACTTCTGGTCAGCCTACGTCCCACGCCAGACCCACCAACGGGATGCCGTGCGCCTCACCCCGGAGCAAATCGACCTCACCCGCCTCACGTGTGCCTCCTATTCTGCGCTGGAGCTTGTGACCTCAGTTAAAGGAACACGGGGGACTTCCCTGGTAGTCCAGAGGTTAGGACTCCACGCTTCCACTGCAGGGGGCTCGGGTTGGATCCCCGCTCACCGGGGAAGAGGCTCAGGTTCAAGGGCTCCTGCTTTGAACCATCTTCTACTCAACATGTAGAAAACAAAGCCTTGATCTGCCCTCCTAAGCCTTGTCCTCTCTCTCCAATTATGGATTCAACAGACACTTACTGAGCCCCTAAGATATGTCAAGCACTGGTAGGCACTGGACATAACCTGATGAGACAGGAGGGAAAGGTTCAGTAGAACACAGGGTTATAGAAAAGGCACTTAAAATATGTGAGAAATTCAAACTGTGTATGGTGCTATGAAGGAGCAGTTATGTAAGGCTGTGGGAGTCTACGTCAGCAGGAAAGAGACGGATGCGGCTTGAGGAGGGCCTCCCTTAAGAAATAAACTCTGGGGACTACCCTGGTGGTGCAGTGGTACAGAATCCGCCTGCCAACACTATTTACGGTGGCCAGGACAGGGAAGCAACCGAAGTGTCCATCGAGAGACGAACAGATAAAGAAGATGTGGCACATATATACAATGGACTCTTACTCTGCCATAAAAGGAAATGAAACTGAGTTATTTGTAGTGAGTTGGATAGACCCAGAGTCTGTCATACAGAGTGAAGTAAGTCACAAAGAGGAAATCAAGTACCGAATGCTAATACATATATATGGAATCTAAAAAAAAAAAAAGGTTCTAATGAACCTAGGGGCAGGGCAAGAATAAAGACGCAGATATAGAGAATGGACTTGAGGACTCGGGGAAGGGGAAGGGTAAGCTGGGAGGCAGTAAGAGAGTAGCACTGACAAATATACAATACCAAATGTAAAATACCTGGCTAGTGGGAAGCAGCTGCACAGCACAGGAAGATCAGCTCAGTGCCTTGCAACCACCTAGAGGGGTGGGATCAGGAGGGTGGGAGGGAGATGCAGCAGGGAGGGGATGTGGGGATGTACTTATGCATGCAGCTGATTCCCTTTGTTATACAGCAGAAACTGACACACCAGCATAGAGCAATTATACTCCAACAAAGACGTTTAAAAACAAAAACAAAACAACAATCCGCCTGCCAAGGCAGGGGACACGGGTTGGCTCCCTGGTCCAGGAAGCTCCCACATGCCGCGGAGCCAGTAAGGCCGCGAGCCACCACTACCGAGCCCACGTGCCACAATTAGTGAGGACCGCGTTCACAGAACCTGTGCTCCGCAACATAAGAAGCCACTGCACTGAGAACCCCGTGCACCACAAGGAAGAGTAGCCCCGGCTTGCCGCAACTACAGAAAGCCCGCGCCCGGCAACGAAAACCAAACGCAACGAAAAATAAATAAATAAGTAAATTCATTCATTAACCAAATAATCAAAAGTTATATTAAAAAAAGAAACAAACGAAAAGTAAAAATCTCTGCTGGGAATTCCCCGGTGCTCCGGTTGTCTAGTGGTTAGGACCCCGTGCCTCCACTTCAGGGGGCCCGGATTCAATCCCTGGTTGGGGAACTGAGATCATGCAAGCTGGCATCGCAGCCCAATTAAAAATGCAATAAAATAAAATATAACTAAATAAAACAAGAAAGCATCTCTGATTCAAGGTGTAAAGGGTGAGAAGGTGTTTATCGGGCCAGTATGTGGGCAGAAAACGTTTCCCATTTCAGTAAGTAGCACCTCCATTTACCCAATTCCACATCCTTAACCCACATTCCCAACATCCAATTCATCACTAACTCCTATTCACCTCCAAGCCATCACTAACCTTCCAAATAGGACTCTAACTTGCCTGCTTTACTCCACCTCCAAGGCCACCACTGTGCACAAAGCCAGTCTCCTAATGAGTCTCCCCAATTCCAGTCCTGCCCCCTCCTAGCCATTCTCTTACACTAGCCAGTATGGTGTCTGAAAAAGGCATCTCTGCCAACCCCACTTCTCTCTTTATACCCTGCAATGGCTTCCCACCAAGTTTACGATCAATCCCAAACAGATGATGGACTGCAGGCTGAAAGACAACAAGGAGGTAGGGAGGGTGTCAGGTTAGAAAGAGGGATGAAGGGTCTGGACAAACAGCGAAAAGGGCTGAAAAGAAAATGATCAGCACTTGCACAACAGTCCTGATGCAGGCGGGAAAAATGCAGCAATAGTGAAGGCATACCAATAGCCACTTTTGATTTCTGCAATGCCCTTTGCAGTTCCCCACGTGCTTCATTGATAACTGTGATTCTCAAACCTAGCTCTACATTAGAATCATCTGGGGACATTTGAAAATCTACCAATGGCCAGGCCTCACCCTAAGCCAATTACATCACAATATACAGTTCACTGGGGCAGGAATTTTGTCTGTGTCGTTCACTGGACATATGAAAAGTAAGTGGCACATACATGCTGCTCAGAAAATAGTTCCTGAATGAATGAAGGAAGGAAGGAAGAAAGGAAGGCACCACTATCACCTGAGATCCAAGGAAGAATTCTTTTCAAACCTTAGGGAGTCACCTGGCAATGACAGTTACCATGGCAGCCGTGGGAAACACAATACCAAGTGACAGTAACACTCCCAGGAACCCACACTGGTTTCCACAGTAAGTAAACCTTTCTCGTTTCTAAAGGACTATACTGGGAAATACGCATCTCAGTAACAGCTTGAGGTTACTCAATGTCTGAGGTGAGCAGGAGGAAAAGACAAGGGCCTTACACACTATCGAAAGCCAGGACAGGAAGAAACTAGGGGCCACGGGCAGAGACAGACAGGCTCCGACAGGCTCCAATCCCTGTGACATTCCGAGGTGATCCCATTGGAAGGGCTCGAGCACGAGAAAGCAGCCACTAACCAGCTACCCTGTCTCAGATATTTGGAGAAAGTCAATGCAAATACATACCTATGCATTATTCCTTTCTGATCATTCTTTCAGTGTATCCTTTCGGGCTTTGTGCAAAGCGATTCTTTCCTTGGTACCTGAAAAATGAGTGGCACGTGTCAATGGATGAAACATGTCAGAGCAGACCTCCAAGGAGCTCTGCAGCTCAAGAACGAGGAGCTCCGAGTCCTGGGAAAGAATCGTGAAAGTAGTGTAGAATCACAAGATCTTAGAGCATCCTTTATATCAGCCTCCCCCCCTCTATCATATCACCAATCAGTGGGCATCAGCCTATACAGGAACTCTTGAACTCTGCAGTGACAGACAACCCAGCACTCTCTAGACAGATCAAGGCATTGCTCGTTGCTACAGCAGTCTATATCAAATTCACAATCTGACTCCCTGGCACCCATCACTCCCAGGCTGCCTTCTGGAATGGGACACCCCAGGGCACACCTCATCTCTTTTCCATCTGGCACATTTCCCAAACCCATGAGGACAATGTTGTTCTTCCTAAACTACTCTTTAGGAAGAGAACTTTAGGGCTCCCACGTCACCCTCCTAAATCACTCCTTCCTGTGTTTAGGACTTTCAGGAGCCCCCAAGGGTTTCGCACCCCAAGGACATGACAAGCATTGGCATCAACGTGCCTGCTACAGATTCTGGGAAAGGGGCAGGGCCACACAACAGTCTGGCAAATGTGACTGACTACCTGACGTGAGAGTACATCGGACAACCTCAGCCTCTCTTCAGTCCTCAGCCTCTATCCAAGGTTTCTCCATAGCACACTATTGACATTTTGGGCCAGCTCATTCTTTTGGGGTGGTGGGGAAAGGCTGTCCTGTGCCTTGTACGATATGTGGTACCATCCTGGCCTCTACCCACTAGATGCCTGCAGCACCGCCCCGACCAGATGTGAACCAAGGAAAATGTCTCCAGCCATTGTCAAACGTGCTGGGGGAAGGGTGAGGGCAAAATCACCCTCACTCAAGAGCCACTGCTCTATCCCATGGCGCTGTTCACCCATGAGTACTCAAAACACTCTCCTCTTCTGGCTTAACAGGTAACCCTCCAGAAAGTCTATCGTGTATCAAAATGCTATACGAAATTGAATAGTATTTATCTCTATAACGGTATCTCCTGACACCAAAGGAATACTCTTTCTCCAGAGGTTAAGAACCTCCCAGGTGCTTAATCCACATTTACCTTATCTCCTACCCCAGGCACTGGAAATGACAGAAATGATCTGACACCCATTTTCGGGATCCGTTCAAGAAGTACCAGTAGTGTAAGGCTTTCTGGCAACCTGAACAACCGAACTCACGTAGAATATCCTGCCTGACCCTGGCTTTGTGAGACAAGCCGCAAACCTGTAGCAGGACCCTCCTCGCTGCTATTTACGGAATCGAGGTAGCTGACTGGAAAGCCGGTGGAGGTGAACAAGCCAAGAAAGCAGTGGGCTCAGCATGAGAAGCTGGAAACGGTGACAAGGGAGGGGAGAATGAGCCTCAGCTGAAAAGAAAGGGGAAAAGTACCAAGCGATGAGTTCTCTTGACTGAAGAGAAGATACGCTGAAGGCCATCAGCTTGCCCTCGGGGCCGCCCTCAGCTCTCTGGGGAGCTCTAAGGGAAGGGTGAGCCTGGATCTAGGACTCCGGACTCCTGGTGTCGGCCCCCAGGCCTGACCATTCACTCAGACTCTCAATAAATAACTTGTATTCAAAGACCTTGCACGGGGACCCCATCTGGGAAAACATCGCCACACCCTCATAAGTTACAGGGGGAGACCCGAACTGGCCAAGCCATGACAGGAGCTGTGAGGGTGACAAAAGAGCATTGCAGGGATCCGACATCGGATCACCACAAGCCCTCCGCCCTCCTGGCTCCTAATGCCAGGGCCCCATCACCGTGTATCCTCAGACCCCCGTCCTGCCTCCAACGCGCACCCTTCCCCAAGGTTGGCCGGGACCTGGAGTCACCAGCCCCTGTTCGGACCTACCCACTTCGCCGCTGCTGAGCTCTACACATCCCGCTCCTTCCACACGCTTCGCCAATTCCGCGGCCCTGACTGAGCCGCGCCAGCCACCGACCGCCAGAACTTGGCGTGCCCGTGAAGTCACTGTCGTGCGCCTCTCCCGCAGCAAGGGGAATAGGGCTCTGGCACCCTGGCTGCGGCTCTTGTCGCTTGTGGCTCGGTTGCTTCTGGCGCTTCGCCGGGAACTCACGGTCCGCGGTCCAAACGAGCCCCGGCCCGTGGTGCGCATCCTGTGGGCTCTACAGTGGCAGCAGGAAGAGCAGCAGAGCGGGCAGCGGAGCCCCCCGCGACCGGTGCTGGTGCGACCCGGGCCGCTGCTGATCTCCGCGTGGCGGCCCCAGTTGAACCAGCCGGTACGCCTCACGGTGGGCCCTTGTCAGCCCGCGCCACTGGCTTCGCGCGGCTGGAAGAATCGCCGCGCCCACGAGGACCAATTCTCAACATGTAGAAAACAAAAATAAAGCCTTGATCTTCCCTCCTAAGCCTTGTCCTCTGTCTCCAATTAGGGATTCAACAGACACTTACTGAGCCCTAAGATATGCCAAGCACTGGCAGGCACTGGAGAAAAAATGATGAGGCAGGAGGGAAAGGATCAGTAGAACAGAGGGTTATAAAAAGGGAGCTTACAAATGTCTGTGAAATTAAAACTGTGTATGGTACTCGAAAGGAGCAGTTACGTAAGGTTGTGGGAGTCTGTGTCAGCACGGAAGAGACTGGTGGGGCTTGAGGAGGGCCTCCCTTAAGAAATAATCTCTGGGGACTTCCCTGGTGGTGCAGTGGTTCAGAATCCACCTGCCAGCACAATTTACAGTAGCCAGGACCGGGAAGCAACCTAAGTGTCCATCGACAGACAAATAGATAAAGAAGATGTGACACATACATACCATAGAATATGACTCAGCCATAAAAGAAATGAAACTGAGCTATTTGTAGTGAGGTGGATAGACCTCGAGTCTGTCATACAGAGTGAAGTAAGTCAGGAAGAGAAAAACAAATATCGTATGCTACCACATATATATGGAACATATATATATATATATATATATGTATTTATATAAAGGTTCTCATGAACCTAAGGGCAGGGCAGGAATAAAGACGCAGATAGAAAATGAACTTGAGGACACGGGGAGGGGGAAGGGTAAGCTGGGATGAAAGAAGAGTAGCATTGACATATATACAATACCAAATGTAAAATACCTAGCTAGCGGGAAGCAGCTGCACAGCACAGGGAGTTCAGCTCAGTGCCTTTCGACCACCTAGAGGGTTGGGCACAGGAGGGTGAGAGACAGAGACGCAGGAGGGAGGGGATATGGGGATATAGGCATGCATAGAGCTGATTCACTTTGTTACACAGCAGAAACTGACACACCAGGGTAAAGCAATTACACTCCAACAAAGATGTTTAAAAACAAAAACAAAAACAAACAATCCGCCTGCCAAGGCAGGGGACACGGGTTTGTACCCTGGTCCGGGAAGGCCCCACATGCCGCGGAGCCAGTAAGCCTGCGCGCCACCTCTACCGAGCCCACGCGCCAGAACTACTGAGGACCGCGTGCATCATAGAGCCCATGCTCCGCAACATGAGAAGCCACTGCACTGAGAAGCCCAGGCACCACAACGAAGAGTAGCCCCTGCTCGCCGCAACTACCGAAAGCCCACGCGCGGCAATGAAGAACCAATGCGACCCAAAATTCATTCATTCATTCATTCATTAACCAATTAATCAAAACTTATATTAAAAAAGAAAGAAACGAAAAGTAAAAATCTCTGCTGGGAATTCCCCGGTGGTCCAGTGGTTAGGACCCCGTGCCTCCACTTCAGGGGGCCCGGGTTCAATCCCTGGTTGGGGAACTGAGATCCTGCAAGCTGGCATCGCAGCCCAATTAAAAATGCAATAAAATAAAATATACCTAAATAAAACAAGAAAGCATCTCTGATTCAAGGTCTAAAGGGTGAGAAGGTGTTTATCGGGCCACTATGTGGGCAGAAAACGTTTCCCATTTCAGTAAGTAGCACCTCCATTTACCCAATTACACACCCTTGACCCACATTTTCCACATCCAATTCATCACTAACTCCTATTCTCCTCCAAGCCATCACTAACCTTCCAAATAGGACTCTAACCTGCCTGCTTTACTCCACCTCCAAGGCCACCACTGTGCACAAAGCCAGTCTCCTAATGAGTCTCCCCAAATCTACTCCTGCCCTCTCCTAGCCATTCTCTTACAGTAGCCAGTGTGGTGTCTGAAAAAGGCATCTCTGCCAACACCACTTCTCTCTTTATACCCTGCAATGGCTTCCCACCAAGTGTAGGATCAATCCCAAACTGATGATGGACTGCAGGCTGAAAGACAAGAAGGAGGTAGGGAGGGTGTCAGGTTCGAAAGAGGGATGAACGGTCTAGGCAAACAGCGAAAAGGGCTGAAAAGAAAATGATCAGCACTTGCACAACAGTCCTGATTCAGGCAGGAATGAAAATGCAGGAAGAGTGAAGGAATACCAATAGCCACTTTTTATTTCTGCAATGCCTTTGCAATTCCCAAAGTGCTTCATCGATAACTGTGATTCTCAAACCTCGCTGTACATGAGAATCATCTGGAGAGATTTTAAATGCTACCAATGGCCAGGCCTCACCCCAAGCCAATTAAATCAGCATAGACATTTCACTGTATTACATTTTATTCCCTGCCCCCAAACATCCATTTAGCCCCAGGACAAGGAAAAGGGGATGTGACTAGCAATAGAGAGAAATTTTCTGCACAACAATGGCCATGGCAAGCTTAGGCGCTTTGGGTGAAATCTCTCTGGGAAGTACTGGCAGTGGAAGAAAAAGCCAAACTGACACACAAGTATTGCCTGGTGTGCATTTCCAGCCTCTGCCTTCTTTCTCATCTCTTGGTGGCAGGTGGAGGAAGTGGAGAAAAGGTGAAACTTCTTTATAAACCGGCAGAAGGTTATAGCATCCTCTCACTATCTCTGCATAGGTTCTAGTCTCTGCAGCACTACAGAAGCTTTGCCCAAAGTAATGAACAGTTGAAAGTCAAATGTAATACTTCATCAGACGACTTAAAAATGCTTGCACACTGGAAAGAATTGCAGAGAACACAAATGGACCCAGAGCAACCTTTGCCAAAAGAGAATACTGTGCTCAATGTACAGCCATAGCTCTTTTCCACATGAGGAAACAGTCAGGAGGATAAAAGAACTTGGTCAAACTCACACAAGTAAGTAGGACAGAATCTGGTCTGTCTGTCCTAAGCGTTGTGTTCTTTAACCACCAGGCTAGCTTTTCTCAGATCTGATTCATGCATACTGTAACCATATACCTCTGTTTGCCTCGAATCTTCCCTGTTTATACGTATGCCTGCTGCCGTTTTAAATACGGCCCACTTGGACTCCCCAAAGCAACCGAGAAGACACAATCATTTGGTCACTCTATACATGGACCACTGTGGTGGGGCTGCCCAGGAAGCTTATTTAAAAAGTGCAGCTTAGGGCTTCCCTGGTGGTGCAGTGGTTCAGAGTCCGCCTGCCGATGCAGGGCACACGGGTTCATGCCCCGGTCCGGGAAGATCCCACATGCCGCGGAGCAGCTGGCTCCGTGGGCCATGGCCGCTGAGCCTGCACTCCGCAACGGGAAAGACCACAACAGTGAGAGGCCCACGCACCACACACACACACACACACACACACACACACACACACACACAAGTTGCAGCTTCCTGAGCCCTACTCCACATCTAGATAAGTTTTCTGAGGGTTGTCTCAAGAATCCAGGTACAAGTCTTTTTAAGTGCTTTTGTGGAACTCCCCAGGTGAGTCTCTCACTCTCCTAAGTTAAGAAACCGTTTATTCGGCCTCCCCCAGATGCCCAGCCTGGTCCTGTTAAGGTTGGAGTCCCCGCACCACATCACAGGGATGCTCCCAGCCAAGTGATCTCTGGAGCCTTGGAGAATCTGAATGGTCTCATGCTGGCCCACCTGCCACGACAAACCTCCTCCAGAGCATTCGCCTTCACACTTCACCTTCTACCACTCCCAAAGGCAGTCTGCTCCAATGAGGCCTGACTTTGTCTGTCCTAACGGGTACCCGCTGATTCAAGCACTTTAGGAGAACAAGGTGCTGTGCTTCTCAACCAGGGTGGCCCAACCTCTAAAATGGTAGTCCAAGCAGTCTCTACCACCCGGTCACACCCCCTGTGCAACAGCCCCAGTAAACGAATGTGCCGTGTGGGCTTTTGCAAGGTCGGCAACAGGGAGTCCCCTCCTGAAGAAGGTTCTCTCACACTGCCACACTATCAACGGCTGCCCCAAATGGGGTTCCCTCCTGTGGGCCTGACCAGGCCAAGGGCAGAGTTGTCTCTTTTCTTCTCCGAGTCGGACCAAACCGTCTCAGTGACACCTCTTCGCGGTGTCCACCACGTCTTTCACGGGGGCTGCTGCTGAGCCCTTTATCTCATCCTTTCACGGAGGAGAGAGAGAGGACTCTAGTGATTTTTACTTCTAGGGGAGGGGGGAGTGTCATGACTATGCTGCCATTTCCTGTGATGTCCTTGTGTCACGAACTCGCTTCGAATTTCATATTAAAATGTGCCCACCATTCCCACTGGTGAGGTCATTCAGCACCCCCATTTTGCACCTTTGACGTCTCTCTCAGTCAACACTTGGAAATGTTTGAAACGGCATGAGCTTGTCCTCACGTTCCTATCAGCTGTAAATCCGGGGCCCCAACCTGAACCTAACCATCGAGCACAACACCTCTCCACTACCTGTGTAACACTGGGCAGGCCCCTTCACCTCTGGGTCTTCTTGAGGCCTCAGGCATGAAAATGGCAGGGTGCTATGAATGTATATTTGGGGCAGGACAAGGTCGAGAAGAGTGTGTCTCTGCTATTCTTCTTCCAAAATGGAATGTCTGCCCTCTCTTCCCCATGGGTCCACATGTCACTTGTCCTTCAGGCCCACTGCCGAGGAGCCTTCCCTGATTCCCCAGTCCACACAAATCTCTGCCTCTTAGGGTCAGTGCCATACAACCTAGCAGCTGCCTCCTAACGTTCATCTTGCCTCTCAAGCCGATCTCAGGATGTGGGTCTGTCTTGCCCTCCTGTGGCCCCTGGGGCTGTGCCAGCCCACCGGCACGCCCCACGTGGGGTGTCTACTAGACTAGGGCATGGGTGGGGAGGCCCTGGTGTGAGGGCCCAGGCAGAGTACCTCTGCCTCCACCCTGCTCTCCTCCACAGAACTACCCCTCCTCCTCAAGCCTGACCCCCAAGTCACAGGTTCCATACGATGACCTCACTGGCTAGTGAGGACCTCACCGGCATTCCATGGCAGTGTAACTGTGCAAACAAAGTTTGCTCCTCTCAGAAAAACTTCCCTACCGGTTCTCCGCCAGAGACCAATCTCTTTGGTTGTCTGCGAGAGAATGTGTGACCGGATCCTCTACACCTATTCCAACCTGTGCTCTGTTCCCTGGCTGGGCGGTGCAGGAGGAACAGCGAGACCGGGCATCTGCGGAAGAGGCGTGGGGTACACACAACCTCACCTGGCTGCCACGTGTGTCTGTGGCTCTTGCCCAGTACGTACACCTGAGTGCTTTCCCAGATGTAAGTGATACCAGTGACCTGAGACACCTTCAGGATCCCACTGTGCTCACTGCTGAGGATGAGAGAAAGCTCCTCCCTGGACTAGTGTGCAGGAAGCTCCTGATCTTTATAAAGGGAGCCTAACGCCTTGGGCTACAGGATGCTTCCATTCACACCCTTTCCTGATTGGCCCCTTAGCAAAAGACAAGGGCATTTTTTGTTGGCAGATGGTAAATGGAGCAGTTTGAGGAAGAGGCCCACTCTGGAACCGCACCTCCAAACCCAGGCACCTCTGTGCTCTCATGTAGACGACATCTATATACGGGTCCCCTCAGACACATCCCATACGGAGCTGCTGAGTACTAGGGGAGAGGGTGGTGCCCTCTTCGTGGGAAGGCCGGAAGAACCAAGGGGGGTGATGAAGTGCTAGTGAGACTGGAGGGCTGAGGAGATGGTGTCCCAGGAGGCTGGGTTGATGTGAGCCGAGACTTGGTACCCAGAACCCGGTTCTGAGTCTCCGGATCACTCTGCCTCAGTATTTGGCCTTGTTCTACTCTAGATACAAGTATCCGAAGGCTAGAGTTCAGTGTGGCTGAGACAGGCAGTATAAATGGGGCCCAGGAGCGGAGCCCAACGTGGGAGGGGTTCTTAACCAAGTTAGATTAGAGTATTCTCTTCCAAGCCTTGACAGGCATTTGCATGAAAGCCTCAGAAGTGACAGGCTGCAAGAAATGTTTTCTCTGTTGTGGAAGGGAGAGATGGAGAGGATCATGAGCGCGATGACTCTCGGGCTCTACCGTTTTCCCTGGAAACGGTCAAGAGACTTCCTCATCGGCTGCAGCCGTAGGCTCTAGGAATTGCTCTTGCAGCCAGTGTCCCTTCTCTAGGGACTCCTAGAGGTGATGGGCCAAGGCTGTGTTTGGGTTGTCAAGTAGATGAAAGGTCTTCAGCCAGAAACTGGGAGAGACTTGAGAGAGGGAGATGCTGGCAGGAGACTGTGCACAGCAGAAGTGACTCATCACTTCTGATTTTCTTTGCTGCAGCAGCGGCGGCTCCCGGTTCTCCTCCGACACCTGGTCACTGCCACGTCCTCTACCGAGGGTGGGGAGGAACGCAGTTGGGCTGGCACGGGGAGACAGACTGCCTGCTTGGTGGCTACCGGGCCCACGGGGATGCTCCTTTGGCCACGCCAGCAAAGGACGAAGCAGAGAAGCCAGGCCCCAGACGAGCTCCCAAGAGAAAGCGCGCTCCGGAAGAGTCGGACCAAGAGTGTCGGTTGCTCCAGACCCAAGCTCCGGCGATTGCAGCGTTCACTCAGCTAACGATTACGAGGTGCTGTGATTCGCAAGCACGGTGGCCCCACCTCCGGGCGCACCCCCTGTGCAACAGCCCCAGTAAACGAATGTACCGTGTGGGCTTTTGCAAGGTCGGCAACAGGGAGTCCCCTCCTGAAGAAGGTTCTCTCACACTGCCACACTATCAACCGCTGCCCCAAATGGGGTTCCCTCCTGTGGGCCTGACCAGGCCAAGGGCAGAGTTGTCTCTTTCCTTCACCGAGTCGGACCAAACCGTCTCAGTGACACCTCTTCGCGGTGTCGAGCACGTCCTTCATGGGGGCTGCTGCTGAGCCCTTTATCTCATCCTTTCACGGAGGAGAGAGAGAGGACTCTAGTGATTTTTACTTCTAGGGGAGGGGGGAGTGTCATGACTATGCTGCCATTTCCTGTGATGTCCTTGTGTCACGAACTTGCTTCGAATTTCGTATTAAAATGGGCCCACCATTCCCACTTGGTGAGGTCATTCAGCACCCCCATTTTGCACCTTTGACGTCTCTCTCAGTCAACACTTGGAAATGTTTGAAACGGCATGAGCTTGTCCTCACGTTCCTATCAGCTGTGAATCCGGGGCCCCAACCTGAACCTAACCATCGAGCACAACACCTCTCCACTCCCTGTGTAACACTGGGCAGGCCCCTTCACCTCTGGGTCTTCTTGAGGCCTCAGGCATGAAAATGGCAGGGTGCTATGAATTTATATTTGGGGCAGGACAAGGTCAAGAAGAGTGTGTCTCTGCTTTTATTCTTCCAAGCTGGAATGCCTTCCCTCTCCTCCCCATGGGTCCACATGTCACTGGTCCTTCAGGCCCACTGCCGAGGAGCCTTCCCTGATTCCCCAGTCCACACAAATATCTGCCTCAGGGCCGTACAACCTAGCTATCTCTTTCAATGTTCATCTTGCCTCTCAAGCCAATCTCAGGATGTGGGTCTCTCTTGCCCTCCCGTGGCCCCTGGGGCTGTTCCAGCCCACCGGCACGCCCCACGTGGGGTGTTGACTACACCAGGGCATGGGTGGGGAGGCCCAGGTGTGAGGGGCCAGGCAGAGTGCCTCTGCCTCCACCC
Organism: Kogia breviceps; assembly: GCF_026419965.1. Taxonomy (NCBI): domain Eukaryota; kingdom Metazoa; phylum Chordata; class Mammalia; order Artiodactyla; family Physeteridae; genus Kogia; species Kogia breviceps. Next base: position 28,951,921 of record NC_081320.1, read on the forward strand.
TGCTCTCCTCCACCTTACTGCCCCTCCTGCTGAAGCCTGCCCCTCAAGTCGCCGGTTCCTTATATGACCTCACCAGAATTCCACAGATTCCACGGCAGTTTAACTGTGGAAACACGCTGGCTCCCCTCAGAGAAAGTTCCATGCCGGTTCTTCACCAGATACCATTCTCTTTGGTGGCCTGAGAGAGGATGTCTTACCAGATCCTCTATATCTACTCAAACCTGTTCTCTGTGCACAGCACAGAGACTGTGCTGAGACTGAGAATGTGCACAGCAGAAGTGACTGATCACTTCTGATTTTCTTTGCTGCAGCAGCGGCGGCTCCCGGTTCTCCTCCGACACCTGGTCACTGCCACTTCCTCTACTGAGGCTATGGACAAACGCAAGTGGGCTCCAGTAACTCCGTGGGAGTCTCTGTCAGCAGGGAAGAGACTGGTGGGGCTTGAGGAGGGCCTCCCTTAAGAAATAATCTCTGGGGACTTCCCTGGTGGCTCAGTGGGTCACAATCCGCCTGCCAGCACTACTTACAATAGCCAGGACATGGAAACCACCTAAGTGTCCATCCACCAACGAATAGATAACGAAGATGTGGCACATACATACAAAAGAATATTACTCAGCCATAAAAGAAATGAAACTGACCTATTTGTAGTGAGGTGGGGTGGATATATCTAGAGTTTGTCATACAGAGTTAAGTAAGTCAGAAAGAAAAAAACAAATACCATACGCTACCACATATATATGGAATCTATTTTAAAAAAAGGTTCTCATGAACCTACAGGCAGGGCAAGAATAAAGACGCAGATAGAGAATGAACTTGAGGACACGGGGTGGGGGAAAGGTAAACTGAGACGAAATAAGAGAGTAGCATTGACATATATACAATACCAAATGTAAAATAGCTAGCTAGTGGGAAGCAGCTGCATAGCACAGGGAGTTCAGCTCAGTGCCTTGCGACCACCTAGAGGGGTGGGATCAGGAGGGTGGGAGGGAAATGCAAGAGGGAGGGGATATGGGGATACAGGTATGCATATAGCTGATTCACTCTGTTACACAGCAGAAACTAACACACCACTGTAAAGCAATTATACTCCAACAAAGATGTTTAAAAACAAAAAATCAATCCGCCTGCCAATGCTGAGGACATGGGTTTGCTCCCTGGTCCGGGAAAATCCCACATGCCGCGGAGCAACTAAGCCTGCGAGCCACCACTACTGAGCCCACGCGCCACAACTACTGAAGTCTGCGTGCATAGAGCCCGTGCTCCGCAACATGAGAAGCCACTGCAGTGAGAAGCCCGTGCACCGCAACGAGAAGTAGCCCCTGCTCGCTACAGCTAAAGAAAGCACACGCGTGGCAACGAAGACCCAACGCAACCAAAAATTAATTAATCAAGTAAGTAAAACTTATATTTAAAAAAAAGAAATAAAAAAAACTCTGCTGGGAATTCCCCAGTGGTCCAGTGGTTACGACCCTATGCCTCCAGTTCAGGCGGCCTGGGTTCACTCCATGGTTGGGGAACTAAGATCCTGCAAGCTGGCATCAAAGACCAAAAAAAAATGAAATAAAATAAAATATAATAAAATAACACAAGAAAGAATCTCTGATTCAAGGTCTAAAGGGTGAGAAGGTGTTTATCAGGCCAATATGTGGGCAGAATATTTTTCCCATTGCACTAAGTAGCACCTCCATTTACCCAATTATACATCCTTAATCCACATTCCCCATAACCAATTTATCACTAACTCCTATTCACCTCCAAGCCATGAGTAACCTTCCAATTATGACTCTAACCCACCTCCTTTACTCCATTCTCCAAGGCCACCACTGTGCACAAAGCCAGTCTCCTAATGAGTCTTCCCAAATCTACTCCCGTCCCCTGCTTTGCATTCTATTACAGTAGCCAGTATGGTGTCTGAAAAAGGCATCTCTGCTAATACCACTTCTCTGTTTATACCCTGCAATGGCTTCCGACCAAGTTTAGGATAAATCCCAAACTGATGATGGACTGCAGGTTGAAAGACAAGAAGGAGGTAGGGTGTTAAGTTAGAAACAGGGATAAAGGGTCTAGGCAAACAGCGAAAAGGGCTGAAAAGAAAATGATCAGCACTTGCACAACAGTCCTGATGCAGGCAGGAAAAATGCAGGAATACCAATAGCCACTTTTTATTTCTGCAGTGCCTTTGCCATTCCCAAAGTGCTTCATTTATAACTGTGATTCTCAAACCTAGCTGTACATTAGAATCATCTGGAGAGATTTTAAAATACTACCAATGGTCAGGCCTCACCGTAAGCCAATTACATCACAATATACAGTTCACTGGGGCAGGAATTTTGTCTGTGTCGTTCACTGTACATGTGAAAAGTAAATGGCACATACATGGTGCTGAGAAAATAGTTCCTGAACGAATAAATGAATGAAGGAATGTACCACTATCACCTAAGATCCAAGGAAGAATTCTTTTCAAACCCTAGGGAGTCACCAGGCAATGACAGTTACGATGGCAGCCGTGGGAAACACAATACCAAGTGACACTAACACTCCCAGGTGCCGACACTGGTTTCCACAATAAGTAAACCTTTCTCATTTCTAAAGTACTATACTGTGAAATACGCATGTCAGTAACAGCTAGATGTTACTCAATGTCTGCTGTGAGCAGGAGGAAAAGACAAGGGTCTTACACAGTATCTACAGCCATGACAAGAAGAAACTAGGGGCCATGGGCAGAGACAGACAGGCTCCGACAGGCTCCAATCCCTGTAACATTCTGAGGTGATCACATTGTAAGGGCTCGAGCACGAGAAAGCAGCCACTGACCAGCTACCCTGTCTCAAATATTTGGAGAAAGTAAATGCAAATACATACCTATGCATTATTCCTTTCCCATCATTCTTTCAGAGTATCCCTTCGGGCTTTGTGCAAAGCCATTCTTTGTTTTGTACCTAAAAAACGAGTGGCACATGTCAATGGATGAAACATGTCAGAGCAGACCCCCAAGGAGCTCTGCAGCTCACGAACGAGGAGCTCCGAGGTCTGGGAAAGAATCGTAAAAGTAGGGTAGAATCACAATATCTTAAGAGCATCCTTTATATCACCCCCCACCCCTCTATCATATCACCGATCAGTGGGCATCAGCCTATACACGAACTCTGCAGTGACAGACAACCCAGCACTCTCTAGACAGATCAAGGCATTGCTCGTTGCTACAGCAGTCTATATCAAATTCAAAATCTGACTCCCTGGCACGCATCACTCCCAGGCTGCCTTTTGGAATGGGACACCCCAGGGCACACCTCATCTCTTTTCCATCTGGCACATTTCCCAAACCCATGAGGACAATGTTGTTCTTCCTAAAGTTCTCTGCTCCCACATCACCCGCCTAAATCACTCCTTCCTGTGTTTATGACTTTCAGGAGCCCTCAAGGTTTTCGCACCCCAAGGACATGACAAGCATTGGCATCAACGTGCCTGCTACAGATTCTGGGAAAGGGGCAGGGCCACACAACAGTCTGGCAAATGTGACTGACTACCTGACGTGAGAGTACATCAGACAACCTCAGCCTCTCTTCAGTCCTCAGCCTCTATCCAAGGTTTCTCCATAGCACACTATTGACATTTTGGGCCAGCTCATTCTTTTGGGGTGGTGGGGAAAGGCTGCCCTGTGCCTTGTACGATATGTGGTACCATCCTGGCCTCTACCCACTAGATGCCTGCAGCACCTCCCCGACCAGATGTGACCGAGGAAAATGTCTCCAGCCATTGTCAAACGTGCTGGGGGAAGGGTGAGGGCAAAATCACCCTCACTCAAGAGCCACTGCTCTATCCCATGGCGCTGTTCACCCATGAGTACTCAAAACGCTCTCCTCTGCTGCCTTAACAAGTAACTCCAGAAAGTCCATCGTGTATTAAAATGCTATATGAAATTTAATAGTATTTATCTCTATAACGGTATCTCCTGACACCAAAGGAATACTCTTTCTCCAGATGTTAAGAACCTCCCAGGTGGTTAATTCCCATTTACCTTATCTCCTACCACAAGCAATGGAAAGGACAGAAATGATATGACACCAATTTTCGGATTCCGTTCAAGAAGTACCAGTAGTGTAAGGCTTTTTTGCAACCTGGACAACCGAATTCAAATAGAATATTCTGCCTGACCATGGCTTTGTGAGACAAGCCACAAACCTGTAGCAGGACCCTCCTCGCTGCTGTTTATGGAATTGAGGTAGCTGACAGGAAAGCAGGTGGAGGTGCAGGTAAAACATCACCACAAGGCAATGGAACATTATCTTTTGCCATACTTCCCCATATATAGCCATTGCTGGCTTTTGCCAGTTAAACTGTCAGAAGAAAATACCCATTTGGCAAACACATTCATGAAATTTACCCATATCTCCTACTGTTTGCAAGCCAATGGAAGGCATCAGCTGCACTGCAGTGACCAAGGCTACCTAGTATCTATGTTCAAATATAAAGCCGGGAATCTATTCTAAAGATAAAAAGAAATTCTTACGATACTCTAGTACCCATTTGAACCTTTATTACCGTATTAAGTGCTTGCCATGTAAATATTACGTATCAGCGTATAACCCTAGAGGGCCACTTTCCTGCTTGCAATGGAGTGGAACATTCTAAGTACAGCGAGCATATATCCCCCCAAATGCAAGTGTCAAGGAAGCAGGGACTTTGCTTTATTCACAACTGTATCCCTAGGACCAGAACAAGTCTTGGCATATAAGAAACGTTCAATGAATTATCTGTTGAATGAATAAATGAATCACAGGTTTTCTGGATAGTATTATCTTAACATACTTTTAAATAGTAAATTTGAAAGGAATTTGCTATACACACACAAGCCACTGACTTGCCGCATGATTTAATTCACAAAGCAAAAAAACATACTTTTGTCAAACTTCATGTCCTCAAAACATGAGCAGCATCATTACACAGACTCATAGGGTAGGGTTAGTCACCAGATTTGTATACAATACTCATTCTCAGTTGCCTTCACTTACAAAGTGATCCACTGCCTCTCCTTTCAGTTTCCCGTAACTACTTCACTTCAACTATTATACCAATGGCAATAGCCACCTAACGTCTTTTCTGCCTTTCAATCCATCCAAAACACTTCCACCGGACCATTCTTACTAATGTACTATTTGATTACAACAACCCTGGTTTATTCTCTTCTCCCAATGGCACCCTATTACCTAATCATAAATGCCAATGATCATCTTCATGGTAAAGCACGCACCTGCCAAGGGCTTCTCATTATCATCATTTAATCCTCACAATGCGATAAGGTACGTTTGGTTTTTATTCCACTACACAGAGGCTGCAGACTGAAGCTCAAAAAGGCCAAGTAAATGGAAATGGAGTTTTGAACTCAGGTTGTCTAACTCCAGAGCTGGAGCACTTAACCCATATCCTAGTGCCTAGCTGGCACGAAGGGCTCTTTAAGATACAGCCCAGCCTACCTCTTCACTTTTCTCTCCTACTCCCTCACCTTCAGGAGGGTATATAGGTTTTATTTCACACTCCCAATCCTATCACTTTGCTGTGGCTGCGTGAACTAAGAAGGAGTCTGAAACCAAGCGCGGGCTTAGCAGGAGGCAATGCTGTGGTATGAAAGCAATGCCTGTGAGAAGCTAAGCACCATGCATCCCTGTCCCCCTCTCATGTCCCGTGCTTTGGTCACATACATTTCATTCTCCCCTTGCTGACACTATTCCCACTTGAAATGTGTGTCCCCATCTGCCATCTTGAATCACCCTTCAGGGGTCATCTCTAGCACTGTTATAAAGCCCTTTTCTTAACCCATTACTAGCTTCCCGACCCTCCAGCTCTCTCAACTCTCAGAGTCTACTTTTTCCCTGGCTCATGTTGTGCTGCCTCAACCCCCAAATCAGCTCTCTATATAGTGGGCTGGTGCCCTGTGCATAAATCTCTACCTTCTGACATAGCTAGCAAAATACCTCGAAATTAGCAGATGTTCAGTAAACATCGGACGGGCTTCCCTGGTGGCGCAGCTCTTGATAATCTGCCTGCTGATGCAGGGGCCACGGGTGCGTGAGTTGGTGTGGGAAGATCCCACATGCCGCAGAGCGGCTGGGCCCGTGAGCCGTGGCCCGTGAGCCTGTGCGTCCGGAGCCCGTGCTCCGCAACGGGAGAGGCCACAACAGTGAGCGGCCCGCGTACCACAAAAAAAAAAAAAAAAGAAAAATTGACTGGAAAGTAAAGAGGTTCCCAAGCATCCCCTCCCACACACAGTTCCCCCTATTAGCTACATCTTATATTAGTGTATAGTGTGGTATATGTTACAATGTATGAACCAATATCCATACACTATTATTATTATTATTATTACTTTTTTTTTTTTGCAGCACGCGGACCTCTCACTGTTGTGGCCTCTCCCATTGCAGAGCACAGGCTCCGGACACTCAGGCTCAGCCGCCATGGCTCACGGACCCAGCCGCTCCGCGGCATGTGGAATCTTCCCGGACCGGGGTGCGAACCAGTGTCCCCTGCATCGGCAGGTGGATTCTCAACCACTGCGCCACCAAAGAAGCCCACATACACTATTATTAATTAAAGTCCATAGCTTACATTATGATTCACTCTTTAAATGTATTATGACATGTCCACCATCACTGTATCATATTTGTTAGATGTATTAATCATTGTGAAGAACAAATTGTGGCGTCATTGATCTTTTCTACTTCATTAATTTATGGTTTATTATTTCTTTTCATCTACTCACTTTAGAGTTATTGTACTTTTTCTCAGTTGTCAACTGGGAAAAATAAAAGCACCTTATTATTTCATTCAACCCAGGTTTTTCAGCCTTCCATAGACAGTTTCTTGGGCCAGTTCCTCACCCAACGTGCCTCAAATCCCCAAGTCTTCTTTCAGTATCTTAGGTCTAACTTTTTAAATTCAGTTTTGCTTCTCTATCTCCTCTTCTCTATGTTACCAGTCACCTGATAAATCCAGATGAGTATACTGTAAATTCACTGAAGGAGGAACATCTCTACCTTTCTACTGCAAATAAATTATTCCAATTTCTTTCAGTTCACAGTTAAAAACAAAGGTCTCTATCATTTCATTTCCTAAAAAATGATCTTCATCATGACCCTCAGGCTTCAGAAGCCTTCTCTGGTACTTAGGTTAGCCTTCAAGGTCTTTGTAATCTGATACATTTTTTTCTACCTGCACCTTTTTCTCTCTCAGTATAGGCAAACGTTCCACTCAAATGAAGCACAATCCACAAATTAGCCTTTATGCATTTTATCCACATTATTCCCCACTGTGAAGCATCTCTTCCACCTGTGAAATTTTCCACAATCATGCCAGGTTATCAAATGATTGGTTGCAAAAACTCATTCTTGCACTTATAAAATATTAATATAAAGTAACATAAAGCAATCTAGACATAACTTTTTCTCAACAATCTATTTTATCTTGCTAAACGAACTGGCAGTTTCTTAGATGCATGAACTATACTTCATACTTTTTCGATCTTTAAGAACACAACGAAGGACTCATCACATTGTAGATTTGCTAATACTTACTGAAATGCAGGTATATATCAAATAGAACATACCTTGCCTGCCAGGCGACTGCAGATGATTCCATTGCTAGATATAAGAGAGTCAGCCACAGTAGTTTTTCCTGTTAAAGTAACAATAAAAATTTAAATCGATTTCTTTTTTTAAAGGGTATGGTGGGTAGATTGTATCAACAAACTTAACATCTAACCATAGAACTGGTTTAGTAAATATTTCCTATTTACCTATACTAAGTGAAGTGAGATACAACGGGCATGTTAATTAGAACTTTGAACAAAACATCATCTGGAAGGACACAGATTCCAGCACTCCACAGTGCTGTAATCTGTACTGCCAACCCTGCGGATCAACCTCACTTTAAAATCCGTCAAGCAACATTTTTTTTTAAGGACCGAAAAATATTTTTAATTGAGGCATAATTTACACAGAGCAAAATGCACAGTCTTAAGTGATAAGACAAACCACTGTACCAATCAAAATATAAAACATCTCACAGGGCTTCCCCTGTGGCGCAGTGGTTGAGAATTCGCCTGCAGATGCAGGGGACATGGGTTCGTGCCCCAGTCTGGGAAGATCCCACATGCCGCGGAGCGGCTGGGCCCATGAGCCATGGTCCGTGAGCTTGTGCGTCTGTGCGTCCGGAGCCTGTGCTCCGCAACGGGAGAGGCCAGAACATTGAGAGACCCCCGTACCACAAAAAAACAAAAACAAAAAACATCGCACGAGTTAAGCAGAATCATGTAACACAGGTTCTGAGGTTATTATGTCAAGGCTACAGACGTGTTATATTACAAAGCCATTTCAAAATACTTAAAAATACAAATACTTAAAAACTCAACTTTTCGTTTAAACGACAACAAAATATACTACATAGAAGAATAACAATCATTACTTAGCTGTGTTCCTCCCACAGCACACTTTTAAAGGAAATAAGACTTGCAGCTTAGCAAGCATCACTCTCATCTGCCCAGAACATCACTCCACTGACACATGCGGAGACGCAGCACTTAATTAATGAAAATAAGCCATTTGGAACAGATTCTTACCATGGTCAACATGAGCCAAAACACAGGTATTCCTGATGCTAGCCGTGTTTTTCTGGAGTGGAATCATCTTATCCAAACTATTGAGCACCACGGTCACTTATGTCCTGTGACTATTAATTAAACACGTATTACAAATGGCCGAAGATCGGGGCGTTAAAAGATCAAAGTTTCTACTGCTGGGAGCTGACAAGACTTCTCGAGTCCCTTAAAGTAAGAGCCCAACGGCTGCTTCCTGAAGGGACAGACCCATCCAGGCTCAAGTCCAATTTGAGCACTTCAACAAATACTGTACCACGACTGTACTTGCGGAGTTTACTCATCCTTCCGGATCGGCCATTTGCGATGAATCACAAAGCTCGTGGGGGTTGGGTGCACAGTGACACCTGGAACTCTGCCCCGTACTCTGTACTCGAGCATTATTTCTCCAGGTCAGCGATTACATACTGGAACGGTCTTATGCAGGAGGGAGAGAAGATGCCGACATCTCTCTCTTCCCCTGCTCGATCTTTTTCCAAGCCTCTCCTATCACTCCCACTTGCTTTCACTGGAGGTGAAACACCCAGCTTCCCGACTAAATTTTGGGGTCACGTGCAGGTGCAGTGAACATCTTCCATTCCTTTCCACACTGGGGAAACAAAGGAAAAACAAACCCTCAACTCTACATTCCCTTTATCCTCACTCCCTTTTTCTTTGAGGATCCCGGGTCCGCACTGAGAAACGGCCGGCCCGGCCCGGACACTACGTTCGGACGGCAGCCGCTCCCAGCCCGGGCTCACCCCTAGCCCAGTCCCCGCCCTTCCGCCGCGGCGACCCGAGACCGCCACTGCCTGGAGTAGGCGGAAGATGACGCCCGGACGCCTGCGGACCCGCACTGACCGGCTTCCGCCGACCAGCCAGTCCCCCTTGGACCCCAGCGCCCGGCCACACCACGCACTTCGCAGGCACCCAGACCTCCGCGTCCACCAAACGCACGCGCGTCAGGTGCGGGGCTGAGGACGCACGACCTTTGACCCGTCCGCGTCTCTGGCGCCGCCGGAAGTAGGCCGTGCGTCCGTTAAACCCGCCCCTCCCCGCCGACTGACTGGACTGAGGTCAGTGCGGTGGAGTTGCAGGAGCTGCGCGTGCGGAGGAGCTATGGAGCTGACCCCGGGAGCCAGGAGCATGAGGACCTGGAGTCTGTGTCAGATTTGTACCTCCGGGTAAGAAACGGCCGGTGTGGCGACCGCCGGGGCTTGGAAGCGAGCTGGGGTCTCGGGGAACGGAACCCTCAGAGTGGCCGCCCCGCCATGTTGGAGGACGCGGGGCCCAGCGACGCCTCACTTATCCCCGGGTCCGCAGATGCTCGCTGCTCACCCGCCAGCTACCTTGGGTTAAGCAGTTCTGCTTTGTCGGGTCCTATCCAGGGGCGCAAACTGAAATGCTATGGCGCCAGGCGGATAATATACACCTGTGTAGCAGCGGCTGGATGTCAGGCTGCCAAGTGTGGAGACCTGATCCGACGGGGACAGTGTATGCCCACAAAATTTCTTTTTAAATTTATTTATTTTTGTCTGTGTTGGGTTTTCGTTTCTGTGCGAGGGCTTTCTGTAGTTGCGGCAAGCGGGGGCCACTCACTATCGCGGCCTCTTTTGTTGCGGAGCATGGGCTCTAGACGCTCAGGCTCAGTAGTTGTGGCTCTCGGGCCTAGTTGCTCCGCGGCATGTGGGATATTCCGAGACCAGGGCTCGAACCCGTGTCCCTTGCATTGGCCAGCAGATTCTCAACCGCTGCGCCACTAGGGAAGCCCCTATGCCCACAAAATTTAAAAAAAATAAATAAAAGGAAACGGAAGGAGAGTAGAACGGTGTGCAAGTCTATGGGTTTTCGACCCGTGTTACACTTTCTTCTGTTCGTAGCTTTCCATCCCGGCCTGACCATATTCCCGTTCCCAGTCCCATCCAAACTGCTTTCCTTTGGGATCTGACGGACTGAAAATGTAGAAGGTAGTCTCCTGAAACCCAGAATTGGTCAGTGAGTTCTGCCTAACCTGTAAGCAGTCATCTCCTTCCTCAGCTTCCTTGCTGACCCAGAGATTAGACGACTATTTGCTAAATAACTATTATGAATATGTCAATCCTGTCGTACTGTAATCCCCTCCAAAGGAAAAACACTTCACATGGTGATGGAAAGCAGTTTCCCCGTAGTTTCAAGGAAAATGTTTTAAATTACTAATTGGATGTAGATTTAAAGATAAGTCGACCTTTGAGGATTTGATTCGTATCTGAAAACCCTGATGTGCAAGAAAATTGTTTAATTTTTTTTCTAATCTTTAAATTAATTTCTATCCAACCTAAGTTCCTTTCCCATCCAGCTGTCAGGAAATTTCAGTCTTCATTATGTTGGAGGCTCCCTTTTCTCCAAGCAGTAAAATGATCCAGGGAGCAGAGGCATTGCCAATGCAAGAGGAGTCTTCTCTGGGCTTTAGACATTGGTAATGCTTCCCCCTGAAATGTCTCTTGCTGAAGTTCGCAGAATCCCTTCAAGAGTGGTGCCACTGCTGCTTTGAAGTTTACGTATGAGGTACAAGAATCTTGGCAAAGCTGGGAGCCACTGTTGTAGGCTTCCACCTAGCCAACACTTGATATCCAGCCACCTCCTGGAACACTGATAGAATGGGGCAAAGACCCCTGCTCTTCTAAGAACTCCCTACCCCTCATCTTCTACCTCCTTCCTCTCTCTGGGGAATCGTCCCCTCTTCCCTCTTTTGCAGTCCAGGACCATCTGTTTCCTCTTAGGACCTTATTTTCAGAAGGACATCTGATTTCATCTCTTCATGAATTGTTTTTTAAAAGACAGGAGAACGTGTTGACTTCAGGCAGCTTATATCCTCGGCCCTTCCAAAAGTCCTGCAAGAAGGAAATATCAGGGTCCTGACTACCTGCTTGAAATAAAGGAGGGGAAAAAAACTGGGAGAACAAACTCATTAATATTTCAATACATTGCCTCTCTTTAGGAGGATCAAGATTGTCAAGAGACCCCTTCAGGGAAATTTTGACCTGCATCTGCTACTTTTTCATCTTGCTGTTTGAATCTTTTTTTTTCATACTATGTAACTAAATCTTTTCAAATGTCTATTTCTTTCACTGTGTCAGTCAAAACAGCCATCTATCTCAGAACATCGTTTTTCTCTGCAATGTGTATATACAATTGCTCATGTGAGTTAAACTATGATAAGTTATTTATGTTTGCATAGGCGACATCATTGCCCACATGGAATGGGCATCATTGCCCACAGTAGGCACTCACTATTCAGTGTGTGAAAGACAAAAAAGTCCTTTTAAGCCTAAACTTTTCATTTGGACTCAGCTCTTTTGATCTTTGTCCGTTCAGTTCTTTTCTCTATTTTCTTAATGTGTACACTATATTCAAGATGCAGTCTTAGGCAGTAAGTATAAAAATATCAATAAAGAGAGGTTCTTGCTTTCCAGGAACTCATACATCAGCTTTCTATAATTTAGGGTTTTTGAAATGCTCTGTAGCAACTTTAATTTTTAGTGCTATCTATTTTCTTTTCATTTCAGATAGAGTTTATTTTACTTACCTAGCAAAAGTGGAGACCTTCAAACTTTTACTCCAGTACTTATACCTTTAACATTTCAGGCAACTCTTGCAGTGCTTTGGTGATTCCAGTTACTTTTGTAGGTTTGCGGCTCTTCCAGAGATGTGAAGATTTTCCATAGTCCTCATACTTTGGTGTGATTTGGAATCATCTAGAAAGGTTAAAATTGCAGATTCCACAGCTCCACCTAAAATAGTCAGTAGATAATGAAGTGGATCCCAGGAATATGCATTTTTAACCAGCACTGCTGGTGATTCTGTTGCTACAGACACAATGCAATGGGCAGGTATTGGACTGTTCACTGGGTATGACAGGGAACAGAAAGAAGGGCTTTCCCACTATGTTTATAGTCTTGTGGGAATGATAGTCCCACAACAAAAATCAGGTAAACAAGATAACGACACATTATAGTAAATGAGATGAAGGAATTGAGCAGTTGGTTGAGATAGAGCAAATGGGAATGGTTGCTCTTTTCTCTTCACCTTTATTCCTTTCTTTCTTGATGCCTTAATGATTCATAATGGAAATTTGAAATAAATTTCACACTGTTCATATTTATTGAATAAAGATTTTGCATTTAACCAGCTCGGAGTGTTAAAATCAAGAAAGTTTAACCTGCCACATCTTTCTGTCAAAGGCAGTTGCTTTTCCATTCTGTGCTTTCTCAGTTGCCTTGTTCAAGTAGCCTGTAATAATAAAAAAAAATAAAATAAAAAAAGAAATGTCCCAACTCCCAAAAGGTTCAAATATGCCAACAAAAGTAAAACTTCCATTTCTTAAATCATCATCTTTCCACTTACTAAAACATTAGATCTTTTCTTCGTAGTTTGACTAGGGAACTAGCAGTATTTGCAAGAGCCATATTCAAGGGGTTTGGAAGTCTTGCTTGACTCCCTCATGGTGACCACGTTGACTAGGCAGCAGAAAGCATCTGATTCATCTGTACCAACAAAGAATCGTGTGTCATTCTGTTCTATACTTTTCTATAATATAGGAAGAGACTGTGTAAAGAGCAGATGTCTGGACTTGTACAGGACTTTTGATCCTTTATAGCATTACAGCTGTCGCACAGTAGAACATCGCCAGAGTTGGCCGGAAGTCTGCCCTGAAAGTATGATTCCAGACATGTCAAGTGTTTTAGGATATATCAGATGACTGAGAGTGCATTTACCCTTTACTACTTCTCCATAGAAAGTAGCTTTGGGTTTGGAGGTAAACTTTCTAACTCCTAACTAATCTTACTAGAGAAAGTAAGACTTCTAAGCTTTCTCTGTCCTCTCCACTTCCTGATTGCATTTTAGCCTATTCCTCTCTAGCTGGTATTTGGGAAGAGCAAAGAACAACTCAGATGTCTTGAGAAGCAGAGATATGGGATTTATCCACTAAATAATATTTCATAAGCATTCGTTAACTGTCAGGTGCTATGCTAGGCACCTGGAATACAGTGGTGAGCAAAACAGTCATGATGTCTGTGCTCACAGACGTTGCAGTCTCGTGAAGGTGTCAGTCAAAAACACTCAAAATAAGTATGAAATTGCAACAGTGATCAAATCTGTGAAGGATAGGCGCAAGGTAACTTCGGATCCAGAATAAAGAGGCTTGACTTTATCAGGGAAATGAGAAAAATGAGCTAAAATCTGAAGGCTGTAAAGCAATTAACTGGATTAAGACTGTAAGAAAGTGCCTTCCAAGGAGAGAGCAGCATGTAGCAGGAAGGAGCATGGAAAGAAGGAAATTGTCAGAGAAGGCCAGCAGGAGCAGAGAAAGGAAGAGGAAGCACGGTGTGATTTGAAGCTAGTGAAAGAGGCCGTGTTCAGTTTTTTCTATATCCTTAGAGCAATAAGAAGCCACTGAAGCTTTCTTTTCTTTCTTGTTTTTTGTTTGTGTGTTTGTTTGTTGAGGGGGGTACGAAAGAGAGGTGAGGAAGAGGCTAGGGAGATGAGGGCAAGAATGACCTGATCAAATTTATGTGTGAAAGGATGATTTTGGGTGCAATGTAAGAAAAGATTGGAGAGAGAACTAGTAAATGAGTTTAGGAAGGTATTGAATTGATTTGAATGAGCTATTATGAAAGCTTGGAATGGTGATGAGAGAGAGAAAAGTGGATTTAAGAGATATTTAAGAGGCAGAATTGACAGGAGCTGATGATGAACGAAATATAGGAGGGAGGTGAGGCGTGAAGGGTTAGTCCTAGGTTTCTGAGTGCAACTGAAGAGACGGTGATGCCAGTCACTAAAATAGGGAACAGGCCAATAGGCCCAGATTTGTTGGGGGAAAATAGTTTGATTAGGGGTATACTAAGTTTTGAGGTGCCACTGAATATCCAACAGGCCACTGTAAAGACTGGTACGGAGCTAAGAGAGGAGGTCTGAGTGGAGACGTACGAGTGAGAGGTGTTTCCACATAGTTAGTAATTACAGCTGTGGGAGTAGGGGCGTTGTCCTCACGAGGGAACATTGGGTGAGAAGGGGAGAGTGGGTAGCCCCAGTGTCGAGGAACTGCCCAACTTTCTGACTGACTATAGGAGGGCGAAGCTGCGTAGGAGACCAAGAAGAAATAGTGAGGAAGGCAGGGAGAGAGAACTTCTCAGAAATAGAGGGAGTGGGCATTAACGTCAGTTACAACTTGAGAGGTTAAGTAAGATGAGGACTAAAAACGCCTGATGATTTAATCACATAGAAGTCACGGTGCACCTTCAAGCTGTGTTAGAGAAGTGACAGTGCTGGCAACCAGGTTGAAGTGGGTTGATAGGGGTGAGGAAACGGAGTTAACAAGTCTGAGAGGTTATATCGTGACTAGAGAAGGGATTCAGTGAGTTTTGGTTTTTGGAGCTTATGGACATAAACAGAAAATATTGATTAATACAAGATGGTTTAAATGAATGATGCAATGAGTGAAACAATCCATAGTGTCCCAAAGAAAAAAAGCAATTTTGAAGACTTGTAGTCATTTGTAGAGCTAACATATCATCCTTACTGTGTACTAAACACTCATGCGTATGCTGTACATGTGTGCATGTGTCAGTCCTTCCAACAACCCGATGAGGTAGATGGTATTATTGTCCTATTTGATATCTAAGGAAACTGGAGCATGGAGCATAGACAGGGTAAGTTATCCCACATCATAAATCTGGTGAATGACAGAGCCAGGATTTGGACCCAGGTAGTCTGATCAGTCTGAGTCTGTGGTCTCACCACCCCACCAGACAACCTCAGTGTCTGCAGTACTACCTCTGCCACATAATGTTATATAATGTCCAGGGTGGCTAGGGTACCATATGACTCCTATCCCTGGCAAGGGCTTCTGGGGATCTGAAGGTGGATAAGACCTCAATACTATGAATATGATTTATGTCTAAAGGCCAGAGTTTAGACGTAAATTGTTTCTTCAATTGATTACTTAATGGTGAGCAGAAAGACAGCATGACTTCAACAAGAAGAGAGCATGCCCAAATCGTTTATTATAGTCCTTAATAGGATGAATAAGGATTTTGACAAAGTGGACCCAGGCGATAGAGTTAAAATTTTTTTCAGATTCATTAAATCTTTAACCTGAGATTTCCTTCCGGGTTAGGAAAAAATTCAATGATTTGAAGATTGTATTTATGTAAGATCCAGTTAACTGAGGATCCACTGTAAAGATGTTTCGAAAACTAGGATTTTTGACATTTATTTTTCTTATATTTAGTCACTGGATAGGACATAAAGGAATTCAATAATCTCTTTCAAGTAGCTTATCGACCATCACCATTTTAATAACTTCTTAGACTTTTCAAGTAAAAAAAAAAGTCTGGAAAATTTTAATACTGCATTGAAATACTTAGAAATAAAAGAACCTGTGAAGCTATGTTTCAAATTTATATGTTTCAGGTCGGATTCTCGTCCTTGTGAAATAGTCAAACAGCCTCGCCATGCACCAGAAGAATATAAACCAAAGCAGGGGGAGATTGATCTTGGTACTACCTACAAATGGCATCTTAATTCTTGTAAAGTGCAGCGTGTGGCAATAGCTCGGCCTTTGGAGAGACAAGTTAAAAAAGGGAAGTTGGATACTGTCCCGACCTATAAAGGTAACTTGCCATTTCAAAAACTAAAGAGCCAAAAACCAAAAACTTTACTTCCAGCTTTGAGATCTAACATCAGATCATGATTTTGGTGTATTGCCAAACTTAAGTCTCTGTGGCTTAGGAAAAATCTTTTTTCTCTGTTGTCTAAATAGTATTGTATATGAGAAAAAAGCAGACTATTTGCTTGATGGAGAGTTAAGAGACCTGGATTCCTGTCCAAATTCAGCCACTTAATTAGTTTTCTCTATCTCAAACCATGAAAACAAAGGATACCACTGAACAAGCATTATGTCATATTTGTCACATTATGCCACATTTAGTCGGCACTGTTCCTTTCCTTCCATCCCAGCATGAGTTGAAACTTTACTGAGCATACTGGAGCCTTTGAGAAAGTCAAATAAAGAGCAACCCTCTTCTCCATTGAAGTTCTGAACCAAACGATAAAGCAAAAGAGTTAGCAGGTAGAGAACCAAAATACTCCCTTTATACTGACAAAGGCTGGAGTAGAGGGTGAAGCTTGCATCTGTTAGCAGATGGTCCCTGATACTGAACCTCAGAATACAATAGGTTTGTCCACCCAGTGAGACAGTGTTGGAGCACCACCTAGGCAACCTGCTCCTCCAAGACTTCCAGCATGGAATACCTTCTGCCTCCTGGCAACTGACTTGGAAGAGTAAGGACTGTACAACGTATGACCAGTTTCTTCCCAAAAATCAATCTGATTATATAATAGTCTGTTGCTTTTTGGCAGGGGGTGGGGTCCTTTAGTTTTAAACAATAGGCTCTCTTGTTAGTTCATATTTTTTCTGTATTTTTTTTGTTGTTAATAATGTAATTGCATATTTAGGCTTAAAGCCTTTTCACTAGTTATGTGATATAACTGAATGGGTATGTCCTAATATAAAACCCTTTTGTACGAGTGATGCCATCCACGATAAAAGTCATGATTTATACGTTAAACCGGTAATAACAGAATACATACTTTTTCTTTAAATGTCACTCTTACCAGTTTAATGGGTCACTAAAGTATATGGTATCAGTATGCTGTGATCTATATGTCAGCCCAGGAAGGAGATCCGTACAAAGAACACATTTTTAAGACAATGCACATGGTGAACAAATATATTGTTATAATCTAATATAGCATATAGTAATTGCTAAGATATGTATTTATTGGTATGCAGAGGAGATAGTGTATTGTGTAATAATTTGACATAAAAGATAATTGGTGAACCATCTGTACTAGGTCTTTTAAACAACCATAGTAAGATTTTCTTTTCTTTTTTTTTCCCCACAAAGTCTTTTTAAAAATACAATAGTGATATTCCTTGATGCTGTGACTATTTACATATGAGACACACACATACACAGTAACACTAGTTCTGGCTTCTCATTACCTGGGTTTCCTATAGATTCCTGTACGTCCACTCCCGTAATCCAGTGTTGAGGATTCCTGGGTTCCTTCTAGCCTTCTCTCTCCTCATCTTCCCTAGTGAGGAAAAGTGATTCTTGTATTTCCAGGTTTTCAGGCATGAGACAACAAATACTAAGGGCTGAGGGAATAATTCGTCGTTCTGCGTGATGATTGTACTGCAGGCTTTGTACATACCTACTGCAGGACAGGTCCATAGCTGAAGAGAAATCACAATGGGAAGAGACTCTCTCTCACTGTCACCTAAGAATTAGAGAACAGAGCAAAGGCAGAAATGGGGTATGATTAAAAACAAGAACGAAAAACTCTATAAGATGGTGAGAAGGGTGACATCTAGATTCTGGAGATGTGGTTCTGTGAAACTGGTGGCTCTTAGACAAACATACCTGCCCCTAGCAGCCTTGCTTTAGAAAGTCATTCAGATTAAAATGTAGATAATGAAAATAGGTCAGTATTTGATTTGATACTTTTTAGGGATGACTCTTCTGTGTGCTGGGCACTATAAGGAATAGAGATCTGAATTGAGCATCGTTGTTGACATTTAGAAACTTTATAGTTGAGTTGAGAAAAAAAGAGCAGTAATAGCCTGAAGAATTAAATAGTCAAAGAGAAATCAAAATATGAGGTATCACAAGAAGAGGCAAATAATTCACTAGAAAATTAACGGAACAATTAGGACTTCAAACAGACTAAGCAAGATATCACTCCAGGCTAGTCTGGGAATGCGTCACAGACTAGTAAGTATTGATATATAGAAAGAGGAGGGATATCCAAAAAGCTAGGATGAGGTGAGCAAAAAAATCATAAAGCCAGAAAGATAAGAGGGTTGTTCAGTGAACATGGTGGGAACCAGAGAATTTCAGGATCTGAGAGATTGGTGTATAGTTCCAAAAATGTAGGTTGAGATCAGATTGTGAAGTCTTGGTTGTCAGACTGAGGCGCTTAACGTTTTTCTAGTAGCCAGTAAAAATTTTTCAGTTCTGCTACCAGATAGGACATAGCAGATGGCAGAAAGCCATTACTTCCACTGAAACAGCTTAAAAACATACATAAATTTTTAAAAATCTCTTTTTAATGGAAGCAAAGAACTAAAATTACAGAGACAGGGGAGCCCTTCCTAGATGAGCTGAGATGGCCAACTGTGTACTTCTCTGGGAGCATTTGTCAGGTCTAGGCCAAGGCTGAAGATTAGGGTAGCATCAGCAGTGGGACTCTCGTAGGGGAAGGGAAACCAGCGGAGCACCTGACATGTAGGCCAGTGTGACCAACCGGAATCTGTAAATACCCCTGATGTGTGGCTGGTTTTCCTTGCGGGATGTCTGCTGAGTCATTAGGGGGCATGGTAGGCTAGAGGACTGAACCTTCTAATCATCAAATCATGTTTAAAAGGAAGCTAACTAACAGAACATTGGTTTCCCAAGGGCAAAACCAATTTTCTATGGTAGAAAAAAATGTTTATGAGAGCTGAAAAAAAAATCATGTTTTAAATTTTTAAACGAGATTTAGAAAATTTGTTACAGGAAATCAGGATTTTTGTTTTTAAATTTTATTTATTTATTTATGGCCGCACTGGGTCTTCTTTTCTGTGCGCGGGCTTCCTCTAGTTGCGGCGAGCGGGGGCCACTCTTCATCGCGGTGCGTGGGCCTCTCACTGTCGCGGCCTATGTTGTTGAGAAGCACAGGCTCCAGACGTGCAGGCTCAGTAGTTGTGGCTCATGGGCCCAGCTGCTCCGCGGCATGTGGGATCTTCCCAGACCAGGGCTCGAACCCTTGTCCCCTGCATTGGCAGACAGACTGTCAGCCACTGCACGACCAGGGAAGCCCCAGGAAATCAGGATTTTAAAACCCATTTTGTATTAATATTTTAACCAAGATTGTCCTTTAATATGCATTCTGAGAGTTGCATAATGTACATTCCCATCCGAACTCTTTTAATCCAAACATACTTTCTGGTAGCTTGTTGCCTCAATCTACTATCATTTGTACATGTGTTTATAATTATGGCAATTATAGGGTTATTCATATATGAGTTATTTATAAGTGCTTTAGGACTAATAGAACACCATTGAAAATGATACATGCATGATACATGCATTCTTTTCATTGAAAATGATACATGGATTCTTTTTTCAAGAAAACAGTATTTTTTTTCCTTAGATTTCAAGGCATCTGCATAGTGTACCCTGAGTCAAGTTTTGGTTGGCAGTGTCAAGATGGCTGCACTGCTCCTCGCTGTGTTCAAGTTAGAAAGAGGCATTGTGGTGTGACAAGTAAAGGCTCTGTGGCTTGGGAATCAAAGCACCTGTGTTCAAGTTTCAATGACACCAGTTTCTACTTGTGCCATCCTAGGTAAGTGACTCTTGTCTTTGAGGCTCAGTGTCTTCATTTGTAAAAGAATTACGTGCTCTGCCTACCTCTCAGAAGTTTTGCTCTGAGCATCAGGTCATGTGATACAACATAATGCGTAAACTAAAAGTGCTAACCAAATGTCAGAGATTATTAATAAGTCACTCAGTCTCTTTCCGTACCTGTTTCTCTGTTTTCAAATTAGGAGAATTACCTACTCAATACTCACTTTCTGTCCTGTAGCAAGGACTGTAAAATAACCTAATCTGCTTCGAGCTTCCGAGTAGTATGATTTCTGAGACGAGACTTGCCCTCTAAAGCTTCACAAGCACCCTAGAAGTTGTTACAGAGAATGGAGAGCTTGGATGGGGGGGAATAATGTGTTTCGAATGACAGTACTTCCAAAAAGGGAAAAGCACTTGCGAGAGTAGTTTAAGGAATGACTGACAGCTCTGAAGAAAATTTTCACGGTTACCGCAGGTAATTATGCACCTAATTGCTGCTCCCAGAATCACGATGCAGAAGAAGAATCAGGCTTGGTATGGGCACAATTATGTCCTCCTCCTCCTCCAGTGTGAAGAGAAATGCCAAGAAGGGAAGGAGGGAAGGAATGGTGCCATTAAGTGAAGTAGAAAGAACAGACTGCAATTATAAATGCTGAGACTTTCCTAATGAATTAAACTCTTAGTGGGTGTTTTTTCTTTGATCAATGATGCATTATGGGATAATATGATTTATTTTATCTTTTTAGTCTTTAGTAGCTTTAGAACTGTTTCAAAATATATACTTAACTGAGAACAAGTCCATCAACATTTGGTTAAAATATTTTTCATTATGTGGAAGTAGTTTGTTTTTATTTACTTTCGTACTAATTAGGGAAAATTATGTTGACTTGATATATTAGTCATATTAATAGAGCATCATTAAATGAATTTTCATGAAATCATTTCTGCAACAGATCTTCTCTGGAAAAGATTAAAGAATAAAGTATTTTCCAGGTTAAGCTCTACATAATACACACACACACAAACACACACACAGAGTCACACAACATTTTAACAGCACTGGAAACTAGTAATATTATTATTTAACCATCTGCCAGATTTAGAATGAATTTCCACTAAGCCAAACTTGGATAAATCGGATGAAGGAAGGAGGGCATTTGGAGACAAAATTTCCACCCCCACCCCATCCCATCTCCATCCTGTCTCCCTGCATGTCGTTGTTGTGGAGAATGAGAGCACAGAATGAGACAGAAAGGCTTTGTAGTTTATAAACCCTGCAGGGACAACAACGCTAAGAGTGCACCCTGATGTAAACCGTGGACTTTGGGTGAATGATTATGCTGTGTTAATGTCAAGTCACCCATTGTGACACATGTACCCTCTGGTGCAGGCTATTAATAGTGGCAGGCTGTGCATCTGTGGGGGCAGGAGGTACAGGGTTACTCTCTGTACTCTCCACTCAATTTTGTTCTGAACCTAAAACTGCTCTAAAAAACAAAGAATATTAAAAAAACAAAGACTGCATGGCAGGAAGAAAGGAGGGGAGTGTTCACCAGTCAGAGGTTGGGAAGCCCGTACCCCAGCCCCTGAATACATCAGATTTAGACTTCCTTTCATACAAAACTATCTAAGGCCCTGTCTGAGAATCGCTGTGTGAGAGGAGTCTGGTAATATGAAGCGAAGAGGAGACCTCAGAACATTAATCAGAGAAGGGGAAGGTGAACCTTGTCATCATAAGTTAGCAAACTTCAAAAAGGCTGTTTAAAAAGAGTGCTGATAATGTACCTTTCAAAGGGTCACAGTGTCCAATAAAACATGAAGAAACGTCCATTTTGTTAAGGCTTTAGCTTTTCTTCTCTCTCCACTCATTGGTGTTTTACATGGATGGGTAGAGTTTCACCCCATGTCACAGACCTAGGACTTTCACCAATGTCGCCCCTCCCCATCCTCCCCTTCAACAGGGCACACAGTTTGATAGCTGCCAGGGCTATCTCTCCATCACCTCCAATGTCCCCATCAGTTCTTCTTTATTTGTAGCCATTATGGAACTATAATGACCAATGACACAGATTTGGAGCAACTGGAACACTCGTATGTCGTTAGTGGGAACAGCCACTTTGGAAAACAGTTTGCTAGTTTCTTATAAACATGCACATACCATGTAAGCCAGCAAATCCACTCCTTGGTATTTATCAAAGAAGAATGAAAACTTAGTTTTACATAAAAGCCTGTATGTGAATGTTTATAGAATTTTATTCATAATCACCCCACGCTGGAAACAACCCCTAGGTCTTTTAACTGGAAAAATGATACACCTCTATAGTATACCCATACCAAGCCAATTCAAGGAACAAACTATTGATTCACCCAATATCATGCATGAATCTTAAATGTCTTTTGGTCAGTGAAAGAAGCCTCAAAGGCCACATAATGTATGATCCCACTCGCATGAAACTCTGGAAAAGGTAAAATTATATGGACAGAAAATAAATAAATGCCAGGGGGTGGGGGGTGGAGAAATTATTGACCACCAAGAATCAAGATAAGGGAATCTGCGAGGTGATGGAACCGTGATGTAAGAAACTGTGCTGGTCGACAAACAACTCTGAATTTGTCAAAACTCTTAGAACTGTAAACCACAGAGGCAATTTGACTGCATGTAAAATTATAAAAACCATCACCAGGAGGTGGGGAGACTGCAAGGAGGAATGCAGACTGTGATAAATGAGGATGACTGTACTGCGAATGAATCACATAACCAAACTGCAGGGGGTGGGAAGGAATGGGATGACCTAAGTCACTCTGGAAGTGGGTTCTCACTGGACACCATAAGGCAGTAGACAAAAAGAATACTATACAAATACTGTACTCTAGTTGGTAATTTCTTGTTTTGCTTTCACAGGGGTATGTGTTAGCAGCTCTGAAACTACATGTATAATAAGGTCAAACCAAGAAAATATATTGCAGATAATGAAAGCCAGGCTTCTCCCTGTCAGAGAAAGAAGTTGACAAACAAGAAAAAGGTATGGACTATAATAATGACCCTATGTGCTGGAATGGCATTCAAGGTTTCAGTATGAATGCATAGATACAGGAAAAAAAAATTGTGTGTGTGCGTGCACATGCACGCATATTCAAGGATTAGTGTATACGCAGTCAACCTTTTAACCCTCCCAATGGCCAAAGCTAGACTGCTTTGAGCAACAAAATAATGATAGTGTTGGATTTCAACCCCTAAATATATATCTAGATACAGATATCTAGATATAGATATCTATAGATATCTATAACTATATCTAGATATATAGATATATATGCATCCCCTGGAGTCTATATGGATATACATAAAGTGCATAAATGGGGAAGAAGGGACAACTCTTCCCTTCCAAAGGATTCCAATTAGCAGAAGTAGAAGGAACGAAGAAAATAGAAGGTCACGATTAGAACAACTTCGTAATAATTGTTGTAGGCACAATCCACGGTGGATGCTAACATTAAGGGATAGTATTTTAAGAAGAAGCAGAATATTTGTACAGTGTCAAAGTATTGTCTCTAAAATAAGTATTTATTTATTACAAAGAGAAAAATAGTAACTTAATAGACAGGAAACTTGGCAGAAACTACCTGAACCAAGGATCAAGTCACTAGTAATAGGACTTATTGACATATTGTTCCCCCTGTTAGTATGTATTAAGAAGGGCAATAATGCATAACCTCACTCTAATCTTGAGAAAACACTAGATAACCCCAGATTGAGGGACATTCTACAAAACCTGTAGCCAGTGTCATGGTCAAAAGCGTCAAGATCATGAAAGACAAGAAGAAATTGAGGAAGCATCACAGATTGGAGGAGGCTAGAGAGGCAAGGCAACAAAACACAATGTGGGATCCTGGATTAGACCTTGGGCAGAATAAAGGACAATAGTGGAAAAATGGTAAAATCCCAAAATGTTGATATGTAAAAGCCAGAATATTTGGGATTTCATCACACTGTACATGAGAGAGGACCCAAGCCTTACATTAGTGTTTAGATTGTAAAATGTGGACTTTTTTCGGTGTCCTTGCGGAGTTACTAAAGATTACAAAGTATTTCAAACTGCCAAGAAAATAGAGGGGATTTCCTAGAAAAATTTATCTGAGTTGGAAATAAAGTTGTAACTTTTCCACTGTCCCGATAATGCTGTCCACTGCTTGTAACCTATGTAGGCTTTAGAGAAGGAAGGAAGGGAGGGAGGGAGGGAAGGAAGGGGAAAGAGGGAAAGAGTCAAGGAGAAAAGGAGGAAAGGACAGAAGGAAGGAAAGAAAGAAAAGGAAAGAAGGAAGTAGTACACTGTTGAGATCTCTGAGGTGTCCCATTACTTATCTTCTGTGTGGCTCAGCCTCATTAGGCTAACACAGTCTTACAAGTTACTGTAAAATGGTTGATTTTTGTCTTCATCAAGTGACCTTGGAAACTCCAAGGCCTGTAGCAAATGAAGGGGAATTTCAATTCCAGCACCATGAATGTTTTCTAGAAAGACTCACTGCTCATCTTGAAGCACTATACACTTGACCCTTGCACAATGTGGGAGTTGGGGCGCCACCCTTCCCCGCCATGGAAAATCCACGTATATGTGTAGTTGGCCCTCCGTATATTCAGTTCCTCCGTATCCGAGGTTCCACATCCACATATTCAACCAACCTTGGATAGTGCAGTATTTACTAGTCATAGAAATCTGTGTGTAAGCGGATGCAAGCAGTTCAAACCCACAACTGTATAAGAGAAGGAAGCTATTAAAAGCGGTTACTCACCAACCGCTGCTAAAAAGTGTCTGTGTGCAGACATCTCAAATCCATCCCTAACCTCCTCACAACAGCCAAAACTCAAGGTGGGTGAGCGCCTTCTGCTCCTGCTCTCCCAGCTACCACCCACTTCCGTACCTGCTTCAGGCTGCCCGTTTGGAACTTCTGGCCACTCTTTCCTGCCCTTGACATTCTTTTAGGTGTGATTCACATGAAGTAAATGACTGGGATGAGGCAGTGAGAGTGAATCTCTGTGTGATCCGCTCTGAATCCTGTAACCCACACCCCAAAGACAGCCCAGGGCACTGAGCCCAGCAGGGTTGCTCCTGGACTCGGAGAGGCAGCCAAGGGGACCATACCCAAGGCCACCACAACCTGAATGCAGATAAGTCACCTGCCTTTGTAAGGATGCCGCTGAATAATCAAAGTACATTTATTTCTGAATTCCTAGTCAGGATCATAAAAGAGAAACACTAACTCTTAGGTGATAGAAACAGTAGTAAAATACAGTACACAGGAAAGTCATTTGAATGATAACGAGACAAAAGGTACAACAGCAAATGAAAAATAGCAACTTTAAATACAAAGTGAAGCAGTTTAATAAGAGATGTTGTTAATAAGAAAAATACATATCCCCTGTCTTTATTACATACTGTACAAAATAAAATATTGCACCTTTGAGTCATATAATAAATATATGCAAAGAGTATTGTACAAATGATCTCTCTTTTAATTTAAAAAGCCTTCAACAATCAAGTGTGATTGCGATGAACAACTCACAGGCTGGTGTGACCTCGTCACGTTCCCGCCCCCATTCCCAACCACCAAACCCTCCACGTACAGTAGCGTCCATCCCAGTGTCAGTGAGGCTGCAGTTAACGAACAAGAGACCTGGTGCTCAGGATATGGCAGAGAGACTCAGCAAGCTTGTCCACAGACAAATCCAAAGCCAGAACGCACTGCTCACTTATGAGTGACTGCGGACTAGGGCCAGCACACCTGCTTCGGGTAACTTTGCTGCCGACAGGCTATAGGCAACATGTGCACAGGCAGCTGGGACCCCGAGTA
This sequence comes from Kogia breviceps, assembly GCF_026419965.1. NCBI lineage: Eukaryota > Metazoa > Chordata > Mammalia > Artiodactyla > Physeteridae > Kogia > Kogia breviceps. Next base: position 28,977,832 of record NC_081320.1, read on the forward strand.
AAGAAGTATGACCACTTATTTGGGGTTGTGTGCCATCTAAAGCCATAACTGGTAGAATGTTAAGGTAAGAGCCCCCTAACCAAATCAGCTTTAGAACTTACAATTAAATACTACTCCCAATGCCTTCAGCAGCAACATCTTCTCCAAACTTTACCTCCACCCTGATGCCATCACTAATGCCAGCATTGGCACGATCCAAACCCAAACCAATTCTGGCCTAACCCTAAGCCATAAAGCCAACTCTAGCCTTAACAATAACTTAACCTCCATTTTTCTCACCTGACCCAAGGCTAAAACTAAAATGAACCCTAAACTTATTCAACAAATCCTAACTCTAACTCCTCATCCTAACTGTACCTTCCAGCCTAACCCTAATTCACTTTGGATTTACTGAAAAATCGGTTCAAATTAAAACAATTATTTACTATAAACAGCTCTTTTCAGCTATCATGTTTCATTGTTAGATTACTTTCTCATAATTTTTCCAAAATAAAAATCCTTAGGAATTCTATCTTATGCATAAATTAGGTCTAACAAGGCTTTGATTTTTCTGTTTGTGTGCAAGAGAATAGTGCTGAGAAAAGTCTCATTCACAGCTCTTAAAAGAACGCTTTGAATATACTTCAAAATCAGTAGAAGAGGTTAACTTTCCCTCTCCTTTAATTTCCAAGATGCCGCATTTGGTCACAGATCCATTTCCGTAGTTGTGAAAATGGCAGCAATGTTTCCTCTGTGTTTTCTTCCCTAAGTTCTCTGAGAGCAAGGACAAGATGCCATTCCCCCAGGATGCCTGGATCAGTCAGGGTCACAAGCCTGTCCAGAGCGATTGTCTCCTTTTCACAGACTAAACGTAAGGGTCCATAAAAATGTCATTAGAGCCAACATCTTAACAACTACTGGCCAGAGCTTCTAAAATGTAAATGCCTTATAAGCCTGTTGCAACCCTACAACTGAGAGAAGTCATCAGTTGCTGTGTTTCTCAAGCCTTCAGGATGTCATACTCTGTAATAGTCTATAAACACAGACCTACTAGAGCATGGACTTGAGGATATGGGGATGAGGAAGGGTAAGCTGTGACGAAGTGAGAGAGTGGCATGGACATGTATATACTACCAAATGTAGGGTGGATAGCTAGTGGGAAGCAGCCGCATGGCACAGGGAGATCAGCTCCGTGCTTTGTGACCACCTAGAGGGGTGGAATAGGGAGAGTGGGAGGGAGGGAGACACAAGAGGGAAGAGATAAGGGAACATATGTTTAAGTATAACTGATTCACTTTGTTGTAAAGCAGAAACTAACACACCATTGTAAAGCAATTATACTCCAATAAAGATGTTAAAAAAAAAAAATCACAGGAAGAAGCAGCTCATGACAATGCACAGGTGATCTTGGTGATTTCCTGATTAGAAGGACATGACGAGGTCCCACGTGCAATGGTGTGCCTGCTACAGTATTTTATGTTAGTCCTGGAACATATCATTTAAAAGAGTTTCAATTAAAAACCGGCCATGAGGAAATGACAGTCCCAAATTTTAACAGTGGTGATTTTGCATCTTCTGATTGTAGACTCTAGAGGGTTTTTTTGTAAAGAAATACATGTTTTTGTGCCAGCTACATGGGGAAGAGAGCTTTTACATTTTGTTTCATCTTCACAGCGGCATTAGGACCCCCCTGCAAAGTTTTATCCTTCTTTCTTTTTTTCTTTTTTTTTTTTTTTAATTTTATCCTTCTTGACATGACTGACAGCACCTTTGTTTGTAGAGGTCTAATGAACACAAATTAAGATGCTTTACAAACGTACAGTAGTGAGTTGTGTCTGTGCAGCCTCTTGCAAAAAAATACATATATATATATATCCATTTAACACATAGCACATTAGAGACCTAGTTTAAAAACATGCTTGATTTTATGAAAAGCGGGAAACTGAGATCACAGAGGGAAGCAAAGAAGCTAAGCTTGGGTTAGGGCCACTGCTTGGCACTGGAGTCAGAAGTGCCCTGGACTCACTTCTTAGCTGGGCCAAGTGGCTTCTTGATGCCCTCCGGGGACGTCACAGCCCTTCAGGCCACCTCTTCCTCCCAGTGCTGACAACAGCACTAGCTTCTGGGGTGTCATGAACCCCAGGGAAAACTTATCAAAGCTATAGACCTCTCCCTAGAAAACTATATATGATTCCATTTCCACATAACTTCAGGGCATTTACACACCTGCCCAATCCCATCCAAGGAAGCCTCGTCTGAGGGGCTGAAACTCCAAAGCAGAAAGAGGCTGTGGAGAGGCTCCCGGTGCTCGTTAGAAGGCCACCGACCACCCTACTCAGGCAACTATTTTTTTTCTCTAAAGAACTCTAAGTTGCATTCACATCAAAGCAGCTAATCTCCTGATGTCCCAAGATACCACATCCGTTCAGAACAGCCCTGTGGGCGAGACCCTGACAAGGTTGGCTCCATGCGGTCCGGTTTGCACAAGGCTTCGGGGTGGTCACGGTACCTGAGAGGGGTACGTACTATCACAGGAAGGCCCCAGGCAGTGCCGCCAGGAAGAGGGTTTCTTCCCCGGTTCGCGGCATCTCTCAGCCACCGTCTTGCAGCTCCTCGTGTGGACACAGTCCACCTTCCGAGACTGGAAGCTCTGACCACAGGCTGACGTACAGGGTCTCCAAGGGCCTGCGCGCCAACATGCGTCACAAGCCCCCGACGAGCAGTTCCTCCAAAAGGTGGGTCTGAAATGAGAAAAACAAACAAAAAAGTGGACAACAGGAGAAAGTGGGGTGTCACTTCTTGCTGGGATCAAGCCTTTTACTGTACTGTACTTTCCGTATAGCAAAGGCTTGACAATTCGGACCTTATTCAACAGGAAACTCATCTGCATTGCTCCTGGCTGACTAAGCAAAGTGGTGGAGGAATCACAACCTCAGTAGAGGCGAGCAAACCACGTGTTTCCATGAGCCTCCAGCACCACATCAAGGCACGCACCTCAAAAGACACAGTCTCCTGATGAGCTGGAGCAGATCGATTTAGGCAAGGAAGAGAAGAATGACACATTTGTTAACAAACTGTAAGCTCTGTTAAATAAGCACTTGAAATAGATTCTGGTATGAGTATGAATTTGTTTGTGAGCAATCTTCTCTGCTAAGAGGAGTGCTCTAGTTTACATTTAGGACACACTCTTAACTCGTGGTGAGAGCTAACAAAGACCTTTTGGGAAGAGGGGTCTACCTCTAGCCTCCTTCTCCTTTAAGACAGAACAGAAAGTAATGCCCTCTGTTTTGTTGTTGTCAACAAGGGTCCACTGTATGTGTATATTTATTTGACAACCATGTGCCAGAGAATTTTCCGAATACTTTACATAGATTGACTCCTTTAATCCTCACAACTACCCTACACAGTAGCTACTTAATTTTTTTAATTGAAGTATCATTGATTTACAATATTATATTAGCTTCAGGTGTACAATGTAGTGATTCAATATTTTTATACTTTATACTCCATTTAAAGTTATTATAAAATACTGGCTATATTCCCTGTGCTGTGCATTACATCCTTGTACCTTACTTATTTTATACCTACTGGTTGACACCTCTCAGTCTCTTAGCCCTGTCTTGCCCCTCCTCCATGACTTTCCCCCCACTGGTAACCACTAGTTTGTCTCTGAATCTATGAGTCTGTTTCTGTTAGAGTCATTTGTTTTATTTTTGAGATTCCACATATAAGTGACAGCATATGATATTTGTCTTTCTCTGTCTGACTTGCTTCCCTAAGCATATATACACTCCAGGTCTATCCATGTTGCTGCAAATGGCAAAATCTCATTTTTTATAGCTGAGTAATATTTCACTGTATATGTACCACATCTCCTTTATCCATTCATCTGTTGATGGTTACTTAGGTTGTTTCCATATCTTGGCTATTATAAATAATACTGCTCTGAAAATTGGGGTCCCTATATCTTTTTGAATTTATGTTTTCATTTTCTTCAGACTTATACCCAGGAGTGGAATTGCTATATCATCTGGTAGTTCTCTTGTTAGCTTGTTAAGGAGTCTCCATACTGTTTTCCATAGCGGCTGCACTAATTGACATTCCCACTCACAGTGTACAAGTGTTGGCTTTTCCCATCCTCAGCAACATTTATTACTTGTTGTCTTTTTGACAACAGATATTCTGACAGGTGTGAGGTGATACTTCATTCTGGTTTTGATCTGCATTTCCCTGATGATTAGTGATGTTCAGCATCTTTTCATGTGCCTGTTGAATCCCCTCTGATTTTTGAAAAGACATTTACCCTGGATGGTGAGCCACCTTAGTGCACCCACTTTGGGGTATCTGCTCTTGTTCCCTAAGGCAGGGCTCCTGGAACTGATGTATTTGTACCACATGAGAATGTCTCACCGTCCCCTAAGATGACTGGAAGAGGACCCTAACCTGAGCTAGTTCAATCACTGTCTTTCTCCCAGGAATCTGGAAGTTGCTGGAACAAGACATATAAACCTGAAGGCTGGAGTAGTGGTGGCCATACTCTGCCACATGGGCCAGAGAAGTACAGTAAAATAACATTCAGAAAGAACAAAGAGTGAAGCAGACACACACGGAGCTGCAGAGCTGAGAGGAGAAATGACTCCTCCTCATTTCTTGGTTACAGTCCTTCCTGAGGTGTCACGGCATTATCCCTTTGGATCGAGACATTTTTGTGTTCCTATAAAAGGCTCCCTATCAGTGCACATAATCCGTAAGGAGTGTTGAAACATCACTGGAAATGTAATTAGATGGAGAAAATTCTGATCACCTGAACTTCTCTAAGAGACTATTACACATAGTTGGAAGCAATAGTTTGATTAGCCAGTTAGGGGGAGACTCTATTAAAGGGTTTACTTAATACTGTCCCATCAAGCTGTTGATAAGACTTGTAAGAGGAAAAGGGATGAGGGTGTCCGCTTAACTGCAGGGTTTTTGTTTTCTCCAGTGGGTATGAACCTCAGGGGGGCGAGAAGTTGAGTTGCTTTGGACAAGAGGGCAGAGACTGAGTACTCTTCAGCCATCCCCTATGCAGAGATCAGCTTTTCTACTGAGAACAGTTGAAGAAATAGTCCAAGAATACTCAAAGAAAACGTTTGATAAGATGCCAAATTGTTCTATGTGAGAATGGTGGTCCTATCTTAATAAGATATTTCCCACCCTCTTTGTATAACTAATTCCAAGTTGACTTTTGTTGTTTCCAGCCCAAAGGACCTTAACTAATACAGCCTCTTTTTCTGCTTTGTTAGAAGACAGGGCCGGTGGGAAGTCAGAAGAAACTATGTAGCTTCCTAAACATGAAAGATGAGAGAGGCACAAGGAGCTAGAGACCAAGGCAGATGCTGAAACTCAGGAGGCTGGTCATTGAGGATGCAGCGAAAGAGTGCAAGGTCAGTCCAGCAGAGAGTGTCCCCTCCTTCCGGGCAGGGATGGGGATGGGGAGGCCGGAGCTAGGGGGACACAGTCTGGGCACCAACACTGTGCACACAATTGGAACTCGTGTTTTTCTGTGTAAAACATGAAAGTAGACATGGCAGCAGAAATCATAAGGTAACCCTGTTTCTACTAGTCTTTCTCAATTTCTCATGCCTATTCAGTCCAGCTCTGTTCCTACCTCAAATAACCCTTTTCATCATCAGCAAGATAGAACTACTGATTCTGTAGGGCAGTAGATTTCAAGTCTGGCTTACTATCAGAGGTATGTGGGCAGCTTTAACAAAATGTAGATTATGAAAGAATTAAAAACAAAAGAAAACATAAACAAACGAACAAAAGAGATATAGATTGCCAGGTTCCACTCCCTCTGAAAGATTCTTATTCATTAAGGGCCACTTGAGGCCCAAGAATCTTTCAAGACACTTCCCAGGGAATTCTGACTCATGGCAGAGGTTAGGAATTACCTCTTTGGGGAACAAACTCTCTAGGTCCTCCAGCACGTCCTCAGATCCCTGTGTTGTCTTCTTGCCATAATGTGGGCTAGTTTACCCTGATAATTCTCACTCCCTTTATAACTCTTTTCAGTGGAAGCCACACCTCCCAAACCCTTCCCAGGGCCAATAATAGAGGCTAGCAGATGACCTGCTCACCACTGATTCTCTACCAGTGGCCACTAATAATGTTACTCCTTGTAACACACCCTCTAATATTTACTGAGGCCCTACTATGGCAACTGGGGGTCTCCAGCCAGCCCACTGCATTGTAAAGTGAGATCTAGTACCTCACCTACCTTCAGCGAGCCCACAGGAAGCATGCCCAGTCAGCAGAAGAGGTCTGTGGGGGAAAATGAGGCCAGAAAACTGCAAAAGAAACCCACAGAAGCTCTCTCAACTAACCTAGTCCTTCTTCCATAAACCACCAGATATTTGGGGAAAACTAACAGCATGAAAGAAAAGTACTAGGACACTAGTACTAAAAGCTGAACAGCCAACCCTGGAGGAAGCAGAAACCATAGAGAAAATGAAAGGCAACTTGACTCTTTTCCCCCTTCAGGGTCTAGGAATTTTTCTTCTATTACTTCTTTTATGTCTGCCCTTTCACTTCATTTCCATATCTCTTTCTCTAAAATCCCACTTAATCAGATATCCTCCTGATAGATCCTTCCGTGCCTTTTATCCTCTCTATTTCTTGCTTCTTGTGTTGGTTGGAAAGTTCATGGCATATCCAAGGGACTGAAAGAAGGACAGTGGCTGGAACACAAAGAGTGAGACAGAGTGAGGTCTTGAATGAGGCTGTGCAGGGAAGTAGGACTTGACCTTGCAATATTTTATAGGGCACATTGTGGATTTTAGTCAACCTTTTCTCTAAGAGCAAGTGAAGCCTCTAAAGTGATGTTAATCGAGCAGGGAGACGGGGTGTGGTGGTGGTATGATCAGATTTGCATTTTGGAAAAGATTACTCTGGCTGCAGTAGGGAGACTGGGTTGGAAAGGAGCATGGATGGATGAAGGGAGACCAGTTGGATGGCTTGGCCAAGGGTGATGGTGGTAAAGATGGAAAAAAGTGGATGGGTTGGAGAAAAAAATACAAAGAGCCAAAAGTAACCAGAAAAGCACAAATTACAATAAGATATATTTTTTCATCCATCAGATTGGCAAAATTTTTTAAATATTGAAAACCTATATAAAGTTGATTAAAAGGGGGACTCTCATATATTGTTGGTATAGACATTTTGATGGTAATTTAGTAGTATCCAAATGAGCATTACTGTCAATTCAAGTCCATATCTAAAATTTATCCCATAAGAATATTACCCTTTGTGCATAAAGATGTTCCGGGATGTTCACCGCAGCATTTGTTTGTAATAGGGAAACAACTGGAACAATCAAATGTCCATTAGCAATGGAGTGAGGTAATTCAAGTACAGCAATTCAAAAGAATAAAGTGACTCATGTACTCGGATGGGAAAAAGGTCTATAATGTATTGATAAGTAGAAAAAACAAGTTTCAGAAAAATATAGCCAGTATGTTGTAAAGAAAGCTCAAACCACGTAGGTGTTTGTAATATAAATATATCTTTGAGCGTGCAAAGTAAAACATCTGGGATGATACATATCAATCTGTGTGTGGTCTCCCATCTTCCGAACAAAATTGGAAACTGGGTTTTCTGTTGAGAATAAGGGCAGCTGTTGCAAACATTTTCCATTCGAGGAGAATGGTTCTGGCTGGAATTGTTTTGGGAATAGGAAATGCAGCTGACCCTACATTGTCAAACCGTACTGAAGGCTCAAAGTAGAAACAGAGCCAATTGTCAAGGTCATCTCATTTTCTCCAGCAATACTCAGGATGTGGAGGAGGAAGGAAGAGCCGTAGAGTGAGCATCTTCTATGACCCAGGCTGCTTAAGTGCTTCACACTAAACCAATTAATCAAAACTTCCCGCAAACAAGATAACCTACAGACTGGGAGAAAATACTTGCAGATGATGTGACCGACAAAGGCTTGATCTCCAAGATATACAACCAGCTCATACAACTCAACAACAACAACAAAAAACAAGACAACCCTATCCAAAAATGGGCAGAAGACCTAAATAGACATATGTCAGAAGAAGAAATACAGATAGCCAATAGGCACATGAAAAGATGCTCAACATTGCTAATTATTAGAGAAATGCAAATAAAAACTATAACGAGGTTCCACCTCACACCAGTCAGGATGGCCATCATTAAAACGTCTACAAATAACAAATGCTGGAGAGGGTGCAGAGAAAAGGGAACCCTCTTACACTGTTCGTGGGAATGTGAGGTGGTGCAGCCATTGTGGAAGACAGTATGGAGGTTCCTCAGAAAACTAAAATTAGAATTACCATATGATCCAGCAATCCCACTCCCAGGCATATATCCGGAGAAAACTATAATTCAAAAAGATACATGCACCCCTATGTTCAGGGCATCACTATTCACAATAGCCAAGACATGTAACAACCTAAATGTCCACTAACAGATGAATGGATAAAGAAGATGTGGTACCTGTATACAATGGAAAACTACACAGCCATATGAAAGAATGAAATAATGCCATTTGCAGCAACATGGATGAAACTAGAGATTATCATACTAAGTGAAGTTAAGTCAGAAAGAGAAAGACAAATACCATACGATATCACTTATGTGTGAAATCTAAAATATGACACAGATGAACCTGTCTATGAAACAGAAACAGAATTACAGACATAAGAGAATAGACTGGTGGTTGCCAAGGGGGAGGAGGCTGGGGGAGGTATGGAGTAGAAGGCTGGGGTGAGCCGATGTACGTTTGTATATATAATGGATAGACAGTAAGGTCCTACTGGATAGCACAGAGAACTATATTCAATACTCTATGGTAAGCCATAATGGAAAAGAATATTTTTAAAAAAGAATGTGTATGTGTATAACTGAATCACTTCGTTGTACAGCAGAAAATAACACAACATTGTAAATCAACTCTACTTCAATTAAAAAAAAAACCAAACAAACCTCCAAACCAGAATTTCACATGGACACCCCACTGTGCAGATCAGGAGGTTAGGTAGTCCAAGGTTACACAAGAATAGAGTGGTAGAACTCCAAATTTCCCCATTAGTGTTCCCTCTTGGCTTTCTCCTCACTTTCTCTGGCTGGAGCACGCTCCTCTGGGGTGGTGGAGTCGCCAGACCGAAGGGGTCTGGGTGACCTCTGAGTGACCTCAGGGAACAAAGTTCTTCTATCCCTAAATAATCTGTCAGCTCAGACTTCTATAAAAGAGGGAAGCATTTTTTTTCTTGTGTAAGCCCCTTAACGAGATAAATGTTAATTTTATTCTCTGCTAAAGTAAATTTTATTCTCTGCTAATAACGTTGGACGTTATTCTGTGCCAACGTCCTAATCAAACAGTTTCTAAACAAAGGAATAAAATAGTTCATTGAAAACACTAGGTTACAGATATAATCTGTAAACCTAAATGAAATATTATTAGGCTTCATCAGCTTTGTATATAGAGGGAAAGATACCTGTCTATTCTCAATGCTACTTTTTCCTTTCTCTTTGGGGTGTCTCTGTATGTTGAACATCCAAATAATTTGTAATGATAAATAGTACATGTTAATGCGTATTTTGGTATAATACATACTATTGAGGATGGCACCATGAGAAATCATAATTTAGTAGTAACTGTCCATTATGAGAGGTGGTACAGAGGACAGATGATGCCACTTTCAGGCGATCATAGTCACTACTGAGGTGGCAGAGGTTGTGTGCTGCCCTAGGGCGGGGCCGGTACCTCCTGTCATCACAGCCGGACTCAGAACAGTTGAGGTGTTGACAAATTATATGATGCTGCTGCTGCATCCTCACAGCTCGACCCAGGCAACGTCCAGGACACTGGAACAAAAGCACAATGCAGTATAAACAACGTTGTGAGCTCATTCATTCTGGGGTTCCAAAACCATGTGCTGTGGCGGCATTGCTAAGGACTAGCTACAGGGGGTCAGCTGTCCCCAAGGGAAGTTAGGGAGGATGGAAGCCCAGCTCTAAGGACCAGACAGGCCTCCTTCAGAGCCAGAAGTTTCCTTTCCTCCTCTTTTCCCACAGAAACTTAGACCACGTGTGGGCAGAAGGGGAAAGGACAGGGCCAATCTGTCTGTAATTGACCAGGCTTAGGTTCAGAAATGACTGTGCTTAAAACCATAAGCCATGGGCAGGTTTGGGTTTTCCTGCTCAGAGCAAAAATGAAGGCTCTGTGTTGAGGTGAGTTCAATTACAGAAAAAACATATTTTGACATGCAGTTCTTAAATTTTTCTGTACTCATAACACCTATTAATTTTTCTTGTAATTTGTTTTATGCTTGAAAAGGTCTTTCCTGTCCAGTCCAGTTTAATTACTTTTCCACTGAGCACTTTAATCAAGTCAGAATTTATTCTGATGAGCGTGATGTATGTGAGTTTGGGCTCTCATTTTACTTTTTTTTCTTACATTAGTTGACCAATTTCCCTCATACAGTCTTTTTTTTTTCCTAACATTATTGTGATATAATTCACATACTGTACAAGTCACTGTTTAATGTATACAATTGAATGGTTTTTAGAGTTGTGCAACCATCACCACAATCAATTTTAAGACATTATCACCATCCCCAAAAGAAACCCTGTCCCCTTTAGCATCTACTCCCAATTCCTCCCATGGCCTCTCCCCCTCAGGCCTAGACAACTAACTCTTGAGCTACTTTTTTCTCTAGAGATTTACCTATTGTAGACACTTCGTATGAAGAGAATCATACAATATGTGGTCTTTTGTATCTGCCTTCCCTCCCTGACCATAATGTCTTTAAGGTTCATCACCTTGTAATACATATTAGTACTTTATTCTTTTTAATGGCCAGATGATATTCCATTGTACAAATATACCACATTTATCTATCGGTCAGTTATTTCCAATTTCTGAAGTTTTATTATGGGTTTGATTTGAGTTATTCCCACTTTTTGGTTCTTATAAATAATGCTGCTATGAACATTCACATACAAGTTTTTGTGTGAACCTGTTTTCGTTTCTCTTCGTTACATACCTAGGAGTAGAATTACTGGGTCATATGGTAACCCATACATTGAACCTTTTGAAGAACTGTCAGACTGTTTTCCAAAGTGGCTAGACCATTTTACATTCCCGTTTGCAAAGTATTAAGGTTCCAATTTCTCCATGTCCTCATCAACACTTGCTACTATCTCTCTTTGTGATTAGCATTTTGCTAATGACTAATGATGCTAAATATCTTTTCCTGTTCTTATTGGCCATTTGTAAGTCTTTATTGGAGAAACGTCTATTCAGATCCTTTTCAATATTTTAATTAGTTTATTTGTGTTTTTATTATTGAGTTTGAGTGTTCTTTATACATTTGTGTGTGTGTGTGTGTGGTATGCGAGCCTCTCACTGTTGTGGCCTCTCCCGTTGCGGAGCACAGGCTCCGGACGCGCAGGCTCAGCAGCCATGGCTCACGGACCCAGCCGCTTTGCGGCATGTGGGATCTTCCCGGATCAGGGCATGAACCCGTGTCCCCTGCATCGGCAGGCGGATTCTCAACCACCGCGCCACGAGGGAAGCCCTCTTTATACATTTTAGAAACAAGTTCCCTTTCATATATATGATTTTAAAATACTTTTTCCCACTCTGTGGGCTGTCCACTTTCTTGATCATGTCCTTCGTAGCAAAAAAAGTTTTTAATTTTGATGTGGTCCAATTTATTTTTGTTGTTGTTGTAGCTTGTGTTTTGGTGTCATATCTAAGAAACCATCTCCTAATCCAAAGCATGAAGATTTATGGCTACATTTTCTTCCAGGAGCTTTATTGTTTTAGCTCTTAAGTTTAGGTCTCTGATAAATTTTGACTGAATTTTTTATATATGTTGTAGGCTAGGAATCCAAGTTCATTCTTTTGTATGTGGCTATTCAGTTGTCCTGCACCATTTGTTGAGGAGATTATTCCTTCCCCATTGAATGGTCTTGTCACCTTTGCAGAAAATCAGTTGACACAGATACATGGATTTATCTCCAAACTTTCAACTCTCTTTCATCAATCTATGTGTCTATGCTATGCTAGTACCACACTCTCATGATTATTACAGTTTTGTAGTAAGTTTTGAAATTGAGAAGTCTGAGCCCTCCAACTTTGTTCTTTTTCTAGATTGTTCTGGCTATTCTGAGTCCTTTATATTTCCACATGAATTTTAGGATCAGCTTGTCAATTTCTGCAAAGCAGCTGGGATTTTGAAAGGGATTGTGTTGAATCTGTAGATCAGCTTGGGGAGTGCTGTCATCTGAATAATATTAAGTCTTTTGATCCATAAATATAGGATGTCTTTTCATTTATTTAGATCTTTAATGTCTGGGAAAAAAAACTTTCTGTAGTTTTATACTATTTATTTTTTTTGAACTATTCTTCCCTCTATGATGAGCTGCCTTTGAACTTTAAACTCATTTTACATGGGTTTGTTTCTGTACTCTAATTATATTCCATGACTCACGTCTATTCCTGTACTAATGCTGCACTATTTTACTACAACAGCTTTGCAGCATGCTTTGACATCAGATAAGGAAAGTCTTTCTATACCTCTAGTAATTCGCTTTTCTAAAAATTACTTGTCCTCACTCATTCTCCCATATGAATGTCAAAATTATTGTTAAGTTCCGAAAAAAGAATTCTACTGTAATCTGAATTGGAATTACATGTTTCAGTTCACTTAAAGGAATGGACTGTTCAACTTTTCTCTTATGTGTTTCAACAGTGTGTTACAGTTTTCTTTATAGGTTCTGTGATGGTTAATTTTATGTGTCATTTCTCACCCATACCTGATCAGGTGAAATTTAATGAGGCTTTGGACTTGGATTCGGTGTTGGAATGGGTTAAGACCTCTGGGGATATTGAGATGGAGTGAGTGTATTTTGCACATGAGAAGGACGTAAATTTTGGGGGGACCAAAGGGCATAATGTTATGGACCCGTTTCTATCCCCTCAAAATTTATATATTGAAGCTCTAACCACCAGTGTGACTGTATTTGGAGATAGGGTCTCTAAGGAGGTTAGAGGTTAAATGAGGCCATAAGGGTGGGGCCTTAATCTGACAGGAATAGTATCCTTATAAGAAGAGGAAGAGACACCAGAATTCTGTGTGTGTGTGCATGGAGAAGAGGCCATGTGAGGATGTAGTTAGAAGGTGAAGTCTGACCCCAGAAAGAGAAGTCTGACCCAAACCAACCCCGACAGCACCTTGATTTTGGACTTCTAGCCTCTAGAACTGGGAGAACATAAATTTCTGCCGTTTAAGGCACCCAATCTATGGTTTTCTCTTATGGTGCCCTGCAGACTAAGACAGGGTCTACTACACATTTCTTAAGCAGTTTTTCTCAGGTATTTTTTATTATAATAGCATTCAAGGTGGTATTTGGAATACCGGTTCTGAGACTTCTGTGCACATATTACTAGTGTTCCTCTGCTCCTTTTCTTGAAGTCTGCTCTTGTCCCTATTGCCTCAAATCCATCTATCTTGTGGCTTGTTATTGAGCTGCTGCATTCAAAGGTACCCGACCTTGGTTATTAACCTTTGTACTGGAGACAGAGACACTATGATTTCCAAATGCAATCCTTGAGGTCAGACACATACATTCATCTTAGAGACCAATCAGACTTTTCCCCCAAATTAAAAAACACAGTATTAGAAACAAGGTGATGATTTGTATGTGTGTGTGTTTTATTATATATTAGTCTCTTAAATCAAATAGAAAACAAAAAGTGGAGCTACAAACCAAAGTTATGATAGTACTAGCTTTTCTCATTACCCGTCTATCTACTTTTACCAGAGGTCTTTATTTCTTCATAAGGCTTTGAGTTACTGTCCAGGGTCCTTGACTGCAACCTGAAGAATTCCCTGTGGCAGGCAGGTCTGGTGGTTAAAAACTCTCTCAACTCTTGATTAACTGAGAACGTCTTTATTTCTCCCTCATTTTCGAAGGAAAGTTTTGCTAGATATAGGATTCTTTGTTGACGGTTTCTTTCCTTCAACACTTCAAGTACATTGAGCCATGCCATCTGGCCTCCGAGGCTCCTGATGAGAAATCTGCTCATGACCTTCCCGGCAATTCTTCTCTCAGCTTCATAGACTTTCATAACGTACCTTATCGGGTCTTATGCAACAGAACATTTTGTATAGTATTGTGAAGTCAGTTAAGTTGTAACATATTTTGAGACCAGAATTTAAGGAAAAGGAATTGAATATTTCAAGTGTAGACATTACGAGGTCTTTAAAATTATTACACATTTTCAAACTAGAAATAAAAAGGCCACTGAAGTATCCTACAGATTTTAATTTATAACAAAGTGAATACCAATATCTAATAACACAAGTAAAGAAAAATTTCTTTGGGATCCTTTTTCCTAAGTGTAAAGGGGCCTTGAACTCAAAAAGTGAGAAAACCACTGTGGCTTATCCCCAGCTTTGATGGGTCCATTTCTTGCTCTGACCTCACAGTGCACCACTGTTATGAACTTCACAGAAGCCCTATAGGAGCCCAGCTGGGACCAGGTTTTTGGTCCTTAGAGCCCAGGAAGCTGCTTTTGGTGACCTGACGGCCTTGGACCCACAGTTACCTTGTTTTTTCCTTGTTTCTGCCATTTTGTTGATTTTTTTTTCTCTTTACTCCTTTTTATTTTTCTCTCTTCTTTGCCTTTTTCTCATTTTTCTTTATTTTTCTCTCTGTATTATTTCTTAAGAGTTTTAAATTTTTTCTTCTCAATTTTTTGGTGTTTCTTTTCCATTTCTTCTGCTTTGCTTTCTTCCTTTCTTCTTTTTCTCATTTTTATCTTAATTTTAGTTAGTATTGCTAGATTAGTACAGTTCGCATAGTCAGTATTGTTGGTATAGTTAGCATAGTTGGTATAGTTAATACTTTATTAGCATAGTTAGTGTAGTTAGTAGTAGTTAGCGCTGTTGGCACAGTTAGCATAGTTAGCGTTGTTAGTTAGGATAGTTAGCATTGCTAGTTAGTGCTGTCAGTCAGTGTAGTTAGGTCACAAGTATGCAGGGCCTCACAGCCAACTGTGCTGACAAGGAGGCTCATATTGATGATTATGAGATCCTCCACACCATTGGCGAAGGCAGCTTTGCTAAAGTGAAGCTGGCCCGGCACATTCTGACCGGGAGACAGGTGGCTGTAAAGGTCATTAAAAAGAGGCGTCGGAGCTTCTCAACTTTCCAGCAGCGACTTTTCCGGGAAGTGCACAGTATGAAGGCTCTGAATCACCCCAATATTGTAAAACTGCTGGGGGTGATTGACACGAAGGAGACAATGTTCTTAATAATGGAGTACCTCAGTGGTGGGGACATGTACACCTACTTGAACATACATGGCCGTATGACAGAGGCACAGGCCCGAGGCCCGTTCCAGCAGCTGGTCTCTGCTCTGCAACACTGCCACCAGAGGGGCATCGTGCACCGGGACCTGAAGCCACCGAACCTCCTCTTTGATGCCAACATGAATATAAAACTCACAGACTTTGGCTTCAGCAACAAGTGTGATGACAGCAGGAAACTGGACACGTTCTGCGGCACAGTCGCGTATGCTGCCCCGGAACTCTTGCTGGGGCAGAGGTACAGCGGCCCTGCGGCGGACGTGTGGAGCCTGGGAGTAGTGTTCTACAACATGGTAACTGGGTCCAGTCCCTTTGTGGGAAAAGACGTGCAGGAGCTGCGGAAGCAAATCTTAAAAGGGCAATATCCCATTCCAAATTACCTGTCTGTGGAGATAAGGAGTTTATTACAAAAAATGATCTCCCTCAAGCCCAGTGACAGAGGCACCTTACCTGACCTCATGAAGCACCCATGGGTGAATATGGGCCAGAAGAAGCCACTCCAGCCACCCTGTGAAGAGGACCTGGAGGTGACAGTGAGGAGGATTCTGGACTCGATGTGGGACGAGATCCAGGACGGAGGAGAAGGCAGTGTGAGCTCCAAGAAACCAATGGTGGGGTCCTCCATCATAGCTGCAGGGCCCTTCTCCTCCGGGGACCTCAGTGGCAATGAACTCGAGCCTTTTCCAAGCCCTGAGTTGTCCACCCTGGAAACCAGGCGGCTCCACCAGGGAGAAAATATGCAAGAGCAGGAAGACCAGCAGGCAGGGCAGAAGACCAGTGAGCCTGCCTGTCCCCCACCCAGCCTGGACTCAAGGACTGCCACCCCCAGCCCAGCCCACCAGTGTGGCCCTGGAGCATACCCCTGCACCAGCAGCAGGACTGGAGCCCCAGCGGGAACCAGCTGCCCCCTGCATGTGTCCAACACTGGAAGGTCCTCCCACGCTGCACAGCCTGAGAGTATGTCCTCATCCATTCCCTTTGGCCACAGCCAGAAAAAGCAAGGGGTGGCTGGGACAGTCTGGAACTTTTTAAAAAGGCATCTTGGTGGTTGTTGCCAGCTGCCCAGCAAGAGGCGTCGTAATAAAGTGAGCCCATCTGAACCCCATGGGTGACCGAGGCAGGAAGGTCAGGCCGCCGCGCTCCCTGGGACCCGGTCCAGTGGAAGGTGACTGTGTTCTCTGCACGGCCTTCAGAAGCATCGTATCCAAGACCCTGGCCAGCTCAGAGGATGGTCCGGAGCAGCCAGGGCAACAGAGAGGCCACGGTGGCTGCAGGTCCGCCCCTCAACCCTCACCTGGGTGAAACTTCAGAGACTGGAGTGTCATTCCTGTGGCACGTCTCCCCTCCCCCAGTCTTCTGTGTTCCGTGTTGGTGGGGGAGGGATAGTTCTTGTTCCAAGAACTCCTTGGTTCTTCCAATTCTAGTTAATAAACTTGATGCTCCAGAAGGATGTATCACACTCTGCTTTGCGTCTTCCCTGCACAGAATTGGGGCTGTGCATTTTCCAGTTAGACAAGTGTGTAACCATGTAGTGCTCGGAGTTAATCAGAACAACTAAAGGGAAAAATGACCTAAGAGAATTAGCACAATGACTCCCAACAGCAACAACTGCTGCCCTGCAGGGCAGAAATGCAGAAAGTGTGAAATACCTTCCTGCACTAACATTACCGAACATTTTCAGAAGGGCCGAGGGGAACTTTTGGTCCCTGCAGCCTGTGTTAACGACAACAGAGAGGCCCTTAAGAGGATAAGAAGGTCCCGTGAACCAGCCTGTGCGCGGTGTGGTAAGGTCCCTGTGCAGCTGAGTTTCATGACTGTCACGCAGCAGTTGGGCTCTCCTCTTCCCCCGTGCGGAGGGGCCCTGATGCATGGGTGTATTTTATTTTTTTGATGTGCACCATTTTAAAAGTCTTTATTGAATTTGTTACAATATTCCTTCTGTTTTATGTTTTGGTATTTTTGGCCGCGAGGCATGTGGGATCTTGGTCCCCGACAAGGGATCCAACCCGCACCCCCTGCACTGGAAGGCGAAGTCTTCACCACTGGACTGCGAGGGAAGTCTCTTTTTAAATTTCATTGTTTTGATGCATGGGTTTGACCACAGGGACTGGATGATTATACTAGATGATCATACTTTCAAAACACTGGATTGGTCAGCGTTCCCTGGTTCCCTGGTTCAATAAGCCCTTGAACACACGGGTGACTGGGCAGGGTCTTCTTCCCAGAGGCCTCTCTCTGGGGGCACATGCTCTCAGAGGCATCACCTGCACAGTCCCATTGGCTCTCGTGCGCTTACAGGTCACTTGCCGACGGCGGAATCCTTCACTGCAAGACACAGAGCACTCTGACCACGTGCCCGTGAACCACCTAAACAAAAAAGTACAGGAGCTTAGTAAAGACAGGTAGGACAGATCCTACAGGAAGTGCCTTCCAAAGGAAAAATCGATCCTAACATGATGACTGTTTCAGGGCCCTCACACGTCTCTCTGGGAATGGGCAGCAGCACAGATAACTCCCAGCCATATGCTCAGAGTTGCTTTTACTCAGAGAAGCAACAGAATCACCACATGGAGACAGCCAATAGAGGGGCGGGATAGAGCCGTCTTCAAGTATGTGAGGAGCCATGACTTGTGTGGCTTCATAGAGGAGAGCTAGGGCAAAATTAGGTGGAAACTTCAAAAAGGTGGGTTTCAACTCACTGAAACCAAAGGGAAGAAAATATTGCTAAAATCACCTATGTGCTCTTTGTGCTCTGAGACATTTGCATATTTTCTAATGTAATTGTCATCTTGTTCCCATTCTTACAATGAAGACACCGATGTCCACAGGGTTAAATAGCTATGGTCACATGACTAACATGCCAGCAAAGCTGGGACTGCTTCTAGATTTATCTCACCCTAAAGTTCATAATGATTAAAGGAGACTGAACTAGGAACTGGACACCTTGGAGATATTGAGTGCTCTGTTACTCAAGATGTTCGAGCTGCCACCAGGATGCTGCAGAGTAGGGGTTCCTAACCTGAGCCCCATGGTTCTCCAAGGGAACCATGGACTTGGATGGGAAAAGGATTACATCTTCATTGTCACTAAGCTCTAACGGCAATTGAGTATTGCCTTCAGTTGTAAAAATGCAGGCCACAACATATAGTAGGAGTAGCAGCAATACCTGTGATTTTGTTACCAATAGAAATCATAGCTGTTTTCACATGACATGAAAATTGTGGTAGGCATCCAAAACAGCAATTACATTCATCACCATTTCAAAGTCAATGGTACTAGTAGATCCTATTATTTAGTGTGTTAATAGAGAAGCAAATTTACTACTACATCACATTTAAAACTCCTTCAGTAACTGTATTTCAATATAATTAATTGGCTTCCTTTGTAATCAAGTATATTTTATTTTATAGATTTAAAACCCTTGTTTGAGAAGGGAGCCATAGGCTTCTCTAGACTACGGAGGGCTCTGTGGCACTGAAATGTGAAGGACTCCTGATGGAGAGGGATCTAGGGTTAGATGATCTCTACTGTTTCTTCTAGGTATGAAAGTGTATGACTCTGTTTTTTTCTAGGAGTGGCTAAAGGCTTGAGAGTACTTAATAAATAAGGATAAACTTCCCAATGTGAATTCTCACTTTGTGAGAATCAAGAATTGACATAAACCAGTTTTCTTGGATCAAATCCCTCCTAGTTATTCTAGCATCCGTTTGCTGCTTCCTGAGGGACAGATGACTCTTGCACAAGCTCTTCCTTTGAAGGATAGGAAGAGCTCATGCCAGAGTCAAGGTGCCTGCAGCACTGGAAGACAGGTCAAGGTGCCTACGGTACCCACGGCTCTTCTAAGAACGTGTTCCGAGGCATCTCCTTTGTTTCACCGTGTGACCATGCCTCCCACTTCTCCTCCAAGGCACAGATCATGGATCCGGGGTGGACATTTGCACAGAGCAGTGAGCTGGACAACATTATGTACACCTCTGATTCCTCCTCAGTAAAATGAGGTTGATAATAGTGTCTGCCTCACAGGTTTGTGCTCAGTAAGTGCTACTACTGTTTGGTTTTTGTCTTGGTTTGTTTTTTTCTTTGTTTTTACTGTGAATTTTGCCACTGTGAGCTAAAATATTGCCTGCCATATCAGTAAACAAAGGATGTTGCAGCCATCAAGCCATCACATGGCTGCCCTGACGGTGCACCACCCGGAGGAGACTCAGGATGAGACAGCACAGGACACTGGCCCCAGGCAGTGGAGGTGCACATCAAAGGAATGATTTCAGTGAGCCCAGACTCTTGCTTCTTCCCCTACAGACAAAGGCGCTAAATTCCTTAACTTGAGATAGCTGGTTTTCTTTAATTAACAGTAATCTTTTCATGTTCCAACTACCTGGTCTTTTGTTGCAGAAACTCCTATATATCGTGGCTCCCCAATCCGCTCCTTGCCACTTCAGAACAGTTTCTCAACATTATCTGGGATGCTATGTCCCAAGCTTGAAGTGCTCAGAATGTCTGTCGAATAAAACATACCTCTCGACTTTTAGGTTGTGCAGTATTTTCCTTCCACAGCATCACTGGTCAATTATCTGCTAGGCACTATGCTATTCATTCAACAAATATTTTTAGAGTGTGCAATGGGCCAATCAGTGTGCTGAGTGCTGGGGATAACTTAAGCACACCAGCTGTGGATTTGCTCTCCTGGAACTGATGGTCCAGTACGTGGGCAAGACAGGCAGATTGTGGTAAGAGCTGTGCAGAAGAATGACACGGAAATAGAAAAACATATAGCACAGGGGTCTGGTTTAGTTTGGGGCCTAGGTGGTTTCCCTGAAAATAGATGAATAGGAATAACTAAGTGAAAAGAGAGGAAGAAGTATGTGCAAAGGCCACGAGTCAGGAGACAGAACGGTATATCAAACCGACGAAAAAGACTATTGTGGATGGAGATCCAATAACCAGGCTGGGAGACACAGCAATGAGGCAGAAAGGCAGCCTGAGACCCAAGCACGGAGGGACTTTTATTCTTTCACTCATGTATTCGGTCAGGCAGCAAATAGGTACTGGGCACTTACTTACCATGTGCAAGGCATTATTATAGACATTGGGGGACAAATTGAACAAGATAGACACAGTCCCTATGCCAGGAATTTTGACCTTTGTCTTAAGAAGAAAGGGAAGGCATGGAAGGTTTTTTTTTAACATCTGTATTGGAGTATAACTACTTTACAATGGTGTGTTAGTTTCCGCTTTATAACAAGTGAATCAGCCATACGTCCACATATATCCCCATATCTCCTCCCTCTTGCGTCTCCCTCCCACCCTCCCTATCCCACCGGTTTAGGTGGTCACAAAGCAGCGAGCTGATCTCCCTGTTCTATGCGGCTGCTTCACACTAGATGTCTGTTTTACATTTGGTAGTGTATATATGTCCATGCCACTCTCTCACTTCGTCCCGGCTTACGCTTCCCCCTCGTCGTGTCCTCAAGTCCATTCTCTACGTCTGCTTCTTTATTTGTGCCCTGCCCCTAGGTTCTTCAGATCCATTTTTTCTTCTTTTAGATTCCGCAAATATGTGTTACCATACGGTATTTGTTTTTCTCTTTCTGACTTACTTCACTCTGTATGACAGACTCTAGGTCCATCCACTTCACTACAAATAACTCAATTTCGTTTCTTTTTATGGCTGAGTAATATTCCATTGTATAGAGGTGCCGCATCTTTTTTTTAACATCTTTATTGAAGTATAATTGCTTTACAATGGTGTGTTAGTTTCTGCTTTACAACAAAGTGAATCAGTTATACCTATACATATGTTCCCATATCTCTTCCCTCTTGCGTCTCCCTCCTACCCTCCCTATGCCACCCCTCTAGGTGGTCACAAAGCACTGAGCTGATCTCCCTTGTGTTATGTGGCTGCTTCCCACTAGCTATCAATTTTACGTTTGGTAGTGTATATATGTCCATGCCACTCTCTCACTTCGTCACAGCTTACCCTTCCCCCTCCCCATATCCTCAAGTCCATGCTCTAGTAGGTCTGTGTTTTAGTCCCGTCCTACCCTGCGGGAGTCCGGCTCCTGCAGGTCCAGGAATACCCGAGGGATGGACAGCGTCGGCGAGGGGAGGTTAAATAAATCAATAACACTCTGTATGTGCAAGCATGGTCTCATATTTTATTTTCTCACAGTCAGATTTATATACCCTAAGTCATTACATCATCAGGTGCGTAGCTAAAACCTCAGAAGATATTTATAATAGATTGTACCTAATATTTCTATATGTACTTTTAAAATAATTCTAAAGGTTCTCAAAACATCATTGTTTTTTCTTAGAGTAGGTTCAATCTGTACTAATAACAAAGCCAAGCTAATATGTAACAAGCCATTAAAAGAAATTATGAAGGAGGAAGTTTCCTGAACTTTCCTGTGTATCGCAGAGGTCCGCATGGACAAGTCTTAACAATGTATCCCTAAATTATCTACAATATATTTCACAATTCAATCTATCACTGTGTTTTTCTGGGCAAGAAGCCTTGTCTGAATGGACGAGTCACCAATTCTCCAATGTTGGCAGTTGGCTCTGTATGATTAATTTATCCTTATACCAGAACCAACAATACCCATAATCATTTATTACTCCCATGTAGGGCCATTGTTTTTTTTTATTATTGGTGTTTTCCATAGAAACAACCCTACATTTCCAGGTTGTTTGTTTTTTTCTCCCACCAGCCAGGGGGTGTTGTTAAAAAGTCCCAATTCGTAGGTTTTGGTTTGGGACAGGGAAGAGGATGTTTTACACGGTTAAGCTTGGGACAGGGGGCAAATCCCCCATATACTTTTTCAAGGCAGAAGCACAAAATGACAAAACAGCTCAGAAGAGATGTAGTCAGCTTCCTGGGCACAGCACTGCCCTGCAGCGCTGTCTTGGAATGTTGTTCTATGACCCTGTCATGGCACAGAGGCTCCAGGTTGGCTTCTAACACTACCCCTAGGCTCTTCATGACATTTTTTTCCCCCTTAGATTCCATATGTATGTGTTAGCATACGGTATTTGTTTTTCTCCTTCTGACTTACTTCACTCTGTATGACAGACGTCAGGTCCATCCACCTCACTACAAATAACTCGATTTCATTTCTTTTTATAACTGAGTAATATGCCGTTGTATATATGTGCCATATCTTCTTTATCCATTCATCTTTCGATGGACACTTAGATTGCTTCCATGTCCTGGCTATTGTAAATAGAGCTGCAATGAACATTGTGGTACAGGACTCTTTTTGAATTATGGTTTTCTCAGGGGATATGCCCAGTAGTCGGATTGCTGGGTCGTATGCTTGTTCTATTTTTAGTTTTTTAAGGAACCTCCATTCTGTTCTCCATAGTGGCTGTATCAATTTACATTCTCATCAAAAGTACAAGAGGATTCCCTTTTCAACAGAGGAGCATCGTGATGAGTTTGTGTTTTGGATTTAAGGTTTTTTTTAACGTGGACCATTTTTAAAGTCTTTATTGAATCTGTTACAATATTGCTTCAGTTTTATGTTTTGGTTTTTTGGCCGCGAGGCATGTGGGACCTTAGCTCCCCGACCAGGGGTCGAACCCACACCCCCTATATTAGAAGGCCAAGTCTTAACCACTGGACTGCCAGGAAGTCCCATGAGTTTGTGTTTTCAAAGATGGTTGTGCTTATAGACTGGACAAGGCACTCTAGAGACAAAACTCAGGAGGCTCCTGGAGTGGTCCTAGTGAGGAATGATGATGGCTTGGACTCCATTGGTAACAGTGGGAAATTGACAAGAAAGGATGGAAGTGAGAGGAAGGGGGGAGTTTAGGATGCTGTCAATGTGATCTGGAACACTGGGGACGGATCAGATTTGGTGGAGATCATGAGTTTGACTTTGGACATTTTTAAAACCATTGATTTGTGTTGTCTGTGACACAGAAAGGTTAGTAATGCTTTTACCCCTGGGGGTAGAGTCTAAGGAACTGTGCTTTTAACTTGTGCCTCTCATGATCTGGTCTACTGCCTTATCTGCGGGGTAAACCCATGAAATGAGCTTCACTGTGCTCTTAAGGTACACTGTGAGTACAAGAAACAGATTTGGGTAGCGATTAAGAACACAAGCTGTGAAATCAGACTATCAATTTGAATTCTGGCCCTTGTAACACTGAGGCCTAGGGGAGTTGTTCCAACTGTAAGATAGAAAATGAACGACATCAACCTCATAGGTGACTGTGAAGTGATCCACATAAAGCACTTAGCAGAGTGCCTTGTACGGTACATGCTAAACAAATCTTCCTGGTTGAGTTATTAAATCCAAATGACTATGCATTTTAAAACAAGCCAAAACCTGGTACTGATGAGATAAGAAGAGTGACTCTACACACACCTCAAGGGACAGTCCCGGATGTTACAGGGCTGGACCCAGCCATTGGCTTCTGGAGGTGCTCACAGAAGGCCTCACTCACTTCCTGCCCATTGGCCATTACGCACTGGGGTCTCTGAACTCGGGCTCCCAAGTGGCCGCAAGTGGCAGAACAATGTGTCCAGCTACTAAGCTCCCAGAAAGTCTCTACGGAAAGGAATGAATGTCACGACAGCCCCCTGGATGAGAAATGATGAGGGGCTGGAGACAACCTGGCCAAAGACCACTGCCAGCTGTTTTCTGGTTAGCTGCCTGTCTGGTGCTCTGAGTAGCACACTGAGAATAAGCCACCATACAGTGCAAGGGAGTCCTTTAAATCTCCTTTTCCTTCAACTAGCTTATTGTAATAACTGGTGGGAATGGCAGCCAGAATGGGGCCCTTGGACCACAGCCTGGGAGAGGGGCTACTGCGGACCAGCTGGATCTGCCAGAAAAATCTCAGAGAGAAGCTGGAGGTATCCTTTGCAGTGCGCTGGCTCCTCAGGACTCTCCAAGCAGAGCCAACAGGACAAGAGTGGAGGGTCTCTCAGGGGATGCCCTAATGGGTTCTATTTCTCCAAAGTGGATCAGGCCGAGAAATGAAAGATGTTTAGCAGGGAGCAGGAATTAAGCAGAAATGTTAAAGTTGCATTTCAATTCCATTCTTACTTTTCCATGAATTCTGAATCTAAACTTCAGATTAGTCTTGAAACTGCATACATCATTTGTCCTGGAGACATCTAGAAAGGTGAAAATGGGAGTTTCCTTTAGAAACGTTGAAGCTGACCCCCTCCAATAATTATAGCGTTTTTTTCTTTAATCCCCATTCTAAGCAGCCTTTCCCTTCACTTTTGACACATGGTAAAAAGATAAGGTAGGACACGATGATGACACATTTGTATATGAGCATAGAAAGTGCCAGATTTTTTTGTAATAATCCCAAGTAATTGACAGTTACCAGCTGTGTCCACAGGCTCCCTCACAGAGGGACTGATTTAACTTAATCGTTTTCCCGGTTTTCCTTTTGATTTAGGAATTTTTGTCCAAAGTTGCAAACGGTATCATTTGCAAAGGAGAAGGGAATATATTTGTAGTTGCCCCCTAGGATTACAGTTTATTTAAAACAAATTTTAAAAATAGCTATGTTTGGGCTTCCCTGGTGGCGCAGTGGTTGAGAATCCGCCTGCCGATGCAGGGGACACGGGTTCGTGCCCAGGTCTGGGAAGATCCCACGTGCCGCGGAGCGGCTGGGCCCGTGAGCCATGGCCACTGAGCCTGCGCGTCCGGAGCCTGCTCTCCGCAACAGGAGAGGCCACAACAGTGAGAGGCCCGTATACCGGGGAAAAAAAAGCGCTAAGTTTATTATTTTCCATTTAATCCTTATGGCCATCTTGTAAATTAGATTAGTTTTACTTGCAGAGGTGGACACTTAAAAAAGCTAAGTGACTTTCCCAAGGTACTTCAGCTGGATTGGGGCCCAGTGTGTCTGTCTCCAAATCTAACTCTTTCTACTCTGTCACATTTCACAAAGACACCTTGACGATTCAAGGCAGGACATACATGCATTTCTTTAAAAAAATGTTTTTTTACTGAGGTATAATTCACGTACAATAAAATGCTCAGCTATCAGGCATGCGGTTTTATGAGTTTTCACAATTGTATGCACTTATGTAACCGTGATCCCAAGCAAGGTATATAACATTTCATCCCCCACAAAGTTTCCTCTTGCCTCTTTTTTAACCAATTTCCCTCTCCTCCCAGGCAACTACTTCTTCATTTCCATTAATACACATCAGTACTATCTGTTCTTGTCTTCATACGATACGTAATCTTGTGTGTTTGGCTTCTTTTGGTTAACCTAATATTTCTGAGATTCACCCATATTGTGTATATCAGTCATTCATTCTTTTTTAAAAATAAATTTTATTTATTTATTTATTTAGTTTTGGCTGCGTTGGGTTTTGTTGCGGCGCACGGGCTTCTCTCTGCAGTGGCTTCTCTTGTTGTGGAGCAAGGGCTCTGGGCACATGGCTCTCAGTAGTTGTGGCATGCGGGTTCTGTAGTTGTGGCTCGCGAGCTCTGGAGGACAGGCTCGGTAGTTATGGTGCATGGGCTTAGTTGCATGTGGGATCTTCCCAGACCAGGGCTCAAACCTGTGTCCCCTGCATTGGCAGGCGGATTCTCAACCACTGTGCCACCAGGGAAGCCCTCATTTTTTTTTTTATTGCTGAATAATATTCCATTGTATGAATACACCCACAAAGTTACACCTTATTCTCATAAACATTTCTGATTTTCTTAACTCTACCTCACTCCCTTGGCCTCCTAAAGAGTTTTGCAAGCTGGAAATACCTAGATTAGGTTCTTGTGACCAAGTACTGATATGTGTGGAAAAAAATATTTGTGAAAGAAGGCAAATGAAAGAATTGATTCCACAGTTCTTAGCAAATCTTCCCTCTATTAATATTTATCAAGTTAGTAATTGTTTTGCAACTAGAAGACCAGTGTCTGCATTACCACCAATAATGATGCAGATTTGGGATATGAGCTCCGTGGGCTTCCTCAGGACTGAATTGTTTTTTAAAACGTTCAATATGGAAGTAAAACGTTGAACCCCAGAAGGCTGAGGGGGAAGGGAACAGCTGGCTGGACGCCTAGGAATAATTTTACTCAGTTTACTTAGTTTACATAGTTAATCATTATGTAGTACACTTGAAACCAATATAATATGTCAATAATACATGAACAAAACCAAAATGGGCAATGGACATGAAAAGACATTTCACCCATGAGGATATACAGATGACAAGTCAGCTCATGAAAAGATGTTCAACATCACAAGCTGTTAGGAAAATGCGAATTAAAACCATAATAACATACCAGTACACACCTATCAGAATGGCTAAAAAAAGAAAAAAGAAAAAAAATTAGTGACAATACTAAATGAGGGTGAAGATATGGAGAAACTGGATCACCATATTTTGCTAGTGGGAATATAAAATGGTACACCAGTTTGACAGTTTCTTTAAAAAGTAAACATACAACTACCCTAGGACTCAGCTGATGCACTTCTAGGCTTTCATCCCAGAGAAAAGAAAACTTATGTTCACATGAAAACCTACACAGGAATGCTTATAGAAGCTTTACTCATAGTAGCCCCAAACTAGAAAAAAACCCAGGTGTCCTTCAGTGGGTAAAGAGTCAAACAAACTGTGGTTCAACCATACATGGAATAGTAGTAAGCAATAAAAAGGAACCAACCAGTGATGCACACAACAACTTAGATAAGTCTCTAGAGAATTATGCTGAAAATCCAATCCAGAAAAGGTTATATATTATTCAATTACATTTGTGTAACATTCTTGAAATGACAAATTATAGAAATAGAGAAGAGTCAGTCATTAAGGAGGGGTTGGAAGTGGGAGGGAAGTGGGTGTGGCTATATTAGTGGAACAGGAAGTCTCTTCAAGGTGATGGATTACATCAATGTTAATATCCTGGCTGTGATATTACACTACAGTTCTGCAAGATGTTACCTTTGGAGGGACACTAGGTAAAGGAACAAGAGAACTCTCTGTATTCTTTCTTACGACTGAATGTGAATCTACAATATCTCAAAATAAAAAGTTTAATTTAAAAATTGGATATAAAATCCACAAAGAGATTTAATTACATTGAAACACTTACCCAAAGCCCCACCCATCTATTGCACTTGTAAATACCACATTTCCCTGGTCTGAAGAGAATTAAATGTGAGAATCATCCATGTCCTCCAAGCCAGTGCTCCAGTCATACACTTGCTCTCCTTGCTCAGAATTTGGATTCACTTGGGATTCAGTCTCTCTCTGCTCTTTCTTCTAGCACTTTAGAAGTAAAAAAGAGTTCCTGTGAGTGCATTAATCTAGGAGAGATGGTAAAATGGCAGAATGTCATTCAGATGCTTTGCACGCCCACGACAGGAGACAGTGTCTAACCCTTGCTAAGCCTAGAATCGTAAGTCACAGTTCGAGCTCATATTAAGCACACATGGATGGCGATGACGTTTATAACAATCATTAACTTATATGCTATCAACCCATTCTTTCCGCACCCAGCAGAGCTAAGTTGGAATACTTTTGAAAGGTAATTTTTGTGCTCATGAGTTGAAAGCAGACACTAATCTGTCGTACCTTCAACTTGGTTTCCAGTACCAGGGCCAGGTGTCACTAGAACTCATGGTTCCTACCCCCACAATCTTCCTTTTTAACCTTAGTCAACTCCCTCACCAGTTCTCACAGCAGATGTTTGAACTGTTCGCCCCTCTCTTCAGGCCCTCTTCCTGACCTCTAACCCTCAACTATTTTCACTCTCAAGTACGTAATCTTATTTCCTACCTCCGAGAGAAAATGGAACCTATTATTCAGAAATCCTGCAAGCTCCCCATAATTCAACCTGTAGTTCCATCTATATCTACAAATACCGCTGGCCCTTCTCCTTGTGCTGCAGGGTGGGAGTATTTCATCTGTACTCATCCCTGACTATCTCTTCAGGGAACTAGATCCACTGATCCATTCTTTTTCACTGCTCTACCTTTATCATTTCCTTTCTTTAGCAAATAAATATTCTCAAGTCAGTCTCATCAACGGTACTCCACCGTCTTGAAGAAGACATTTCAAACCTCCATGCATGGCATACAAGGTGCACCATCATCTAAACTCTATACTCCTTTCTACTCCCGCCTCTTACCACTACGTAACAGGATCTCATTCTTCAACTATAGCAAATAATTTGCAGTTCTTTGAATGAAACATTGTACTATGCTTTTTTTCCTTTATAACTTTGTGTATCTCATTCCTTCTCTCTTGAAGGACTTTACCATAATTCTCTACCTGGCAAACACTACCTCCCTTCCATCTCAAGGCCTCTTTTGTGAGACTTTTCCTAACTCTCCCTTTCCTCCTGACCCAGTCTGGGTGAAGCATCCCTCATTTATGCTCTCAAATCACATCCAGGGTTTATCTCATTGATCTCCAAATATCTCTTGTAAGTGTTTGTCTCCCCTACCACACTGTGAGATCTTTGAAAAGAGGGACTCTGACCTGTCTTTATAGTCATAGCCCTTAGCACAGAGTGAACATCCAAGAACTCATTCATTCAACATATAGGTATGTTAATGTTTGCTGAATAAAGAAATGAATGCTTTGGTAAAATTTCATCTAAAGACAGGTAATAAAAAAAGCCAAAGAATCTCCTAATATTGCTTCACTGTGAAACCAAACTACAGGATTTTAAACAAGAGAACATTGAAACCTATTGTCCAAGCTTTATATTCAAGGATGCTGCCAGGAGATGGAGGGGACTCCTAAGATGACACTTGTTCTACTGCCTCTCTTCTGGTATGATGACTGTGACACATGTGAATCGAAGTAAGTGAATTTTCTGTAGCAATGCCTCATACTCAACTCAGCAACTTCCTTACAACTCTTCTTTGAGCCACAATTTTTCAAATACCGAAGTAAAGGATAAAATACCTGTTCTAAAATATTCTTAAGGTGAGAATAGGCCTCTGTGGGGTGAATTTCAGTTCCACTCTCAATAGATCTATCATATTAATCACTAAAACTGGACCAATGTTTTCGAGCCAGGCTTGTCGCAGAACTGCCTATGTCTGATTAAAAAAGAAAGAAAAATGTAAAGCTCGTGATTTGAAATAAGTAAAGCACATGAGAAAATCCTGATTAATAAGCAGCTCATTTCCATACTCCTTTATCACAACTCAGACCATGCCAGTCAGACACAGGTGTTCAACAGACATTAACAAAGTATATAACACAGAAGCATAGAACTACAGACAAGAAATCGTCCTTGCCTTTATGGAACTGACAACTTATTTATGAAGGATAAATAAAATTATGTAAAAGACAGTGAAGAGGGCTTCCTGTGTGGCGCAGTGGTTAGGAACCTGCCTGCCAACGCAGGGACATGGGTTCGAGCCCTGGTCCGGAAGGATCCCACATGCTGCGGAGCAACTAAGCCCGTGCACCACAGCTAATGAGCCTGCGCTCTGGAGCCCGCGAGCCACTACTGCGGACGCCCGCATGCCTAGAGCCCGTGCTCCGCAACAGGAGAGGCCACGGCAGTGAGAAGCCTGCGCACCACAATGCTGCAACTGGAGAAAAGCCCACACGCAGCTGCCAAGACCCAGCACAGCCAAAAATAAATAAATTTATTTTTTAAAAAAACACAGTGAAGAGTTTCGTGGAGACAGTGAAGAGTTTTGTGGAATTTTACACACACACACACACACACACACACACACACACACACACACACACATAGTTTACTGAATTTTATTCAGTAAATAATCAGAAAACAAACACTCATGTTGCAAACACACAGGTTGAGAAACAGAACATTCCCCCAGAAGTCCCCTATGTATGCCTTCCTGATCATAAACAACCTCTCAGCATTAACCACTATTCTGCTATTCTAAAGTCAGGTCTGTTCATTTTACTCGTCTTCTCAGGGCACCTAAGACACTACAAAGACTAAGGCTGTGCTTCTCCAGTTGGGGGACCTGTGCCCTTACAGGCAATCAGACGGGAAGTTACAGAATAATTACAGCATATCTTCTTGGAATTATCAAATTTTCTCCATTTCTACAAGAAAACCTCATTTCATTGTGCTTTTGTTTTACTGTGCTTCACAGATGTCGCATTTTTTACAAACTGAAGGTTTGTGTCAACCCTGCATCAAGCAAGTTTATTAGGACCATTTTTCCAACAGCATTTGCTCACTTCATGTCATTATGTCCCGTTTTGGGAATTCTCACAATATTTTACAATTTTCATTATTCATCTATTTGTTGTGGTAATCTGTGATCACTGAACTTTGATGTTACCATTGCAACTCAAAGAAGGCTCAACAATCGTTAGCATTTTTTAGCAATACAGTATTTTTTAAATTAAGGTACATACATTTGTTTTTTAGACATAATGCTATTGCATACGTAAGAGACTTCAATATACTGTAAACATAACTCTTATATGCATTGGGAAACTAAAAAAAGTTCATGTGACTCGCTTTACTGTGATATTCATTTTACTGCAGTGGCTCAGAACCAAAACTGCAATATCTCAGAGGTATGCCTGAAATTTAAACCTTTTCTTATTCTTTTTAAAAAACATTAAAACAAATCGGGGCATTTAAGAAGTAGGACACAAAGGTGACAACATTTTTAAAGATAACACGTAAGGTTTCAAAGAAAAATTATTTTAAAAACTGAATTTAGAAAGCCACTCTTGAGTTTCATGTCGACCCGAGTTACATGCTCACTCTGGCCTTAGGGGTGAACTTTTTGAACTTTGGTGGGAAAGATAAGAAAGTCTAGGTTAAGGATCTGGAAGAGTAAGAGAGGGGAGGAGGAAGGCAGAGAGACAGCGTGTGTAGGTGGGAGGGGGGGTAGACTGACAGACCAACAAAAGACACTCAGTATCTTGCTATCAATTACCTCTCACAGTTCAGAAACTTTTCCACCAGAGTGAAACCTCCAGATCCTCCTAAACACCTCTCCCATTTTTGCTGAGTTCTTCTCCAAGAGGACATGACAGACACATCAAGGTACCTTAAAGTCATTCTCTCTACTACCCCTTCAAATCTTGGGGGATTTAACTCCATCACAGACCAGAACACTACTGAATGTGAAATGTAAAACCAGCTTTCTGATGGTCAGTGAAATGTCCCAAGTGGCAGAGTCATCGGCAGTCAGTTCCTCCTCTCTCCCCACACCTTCTTTAAGCAGTTAAATATTTCCATGTTACAATCCACTACCTGCGGACAGACCCCTTCCACAGCATCCACAATAATGCACCCATCACAAATGCAAACAGCCGTCGATACTTCTGAGGAGAAATCCACATGTCCTGGAGAGTCTATCAGATTAATCAGGTACTCCTCCTCACCTGAAATGAAATTGGAAGACACACATTTTCAGTTGTGCAAGTATACAGTACTCTTCCTCAGGCAACCCTGAGTAAGAGAGCTTCTAAGAAATGACTGAATAAAGCTAAAGAAGACAAAAGCTCAATCAACAGCTACCATTCCAATTTAGGAATTCCCAACGATGGAACTATCGATTCCAAACAGCATCAGTGGGCTTCCCTGGTGGCTCAGCGGTTGAGAGTCCGCCTGCCGATGCAGGGGACACGGGTTCGTGCCCCGGTCCAGGAAGAGCCCACATGCTGCGGAGCGGCTGGGCCCATGAACCATGGCCGCTGAGCTTGCATGTCCGGAGCCTGTGCTCTGCAGTGGGAGAGGCCACAACAGTGAGAGGCCCGTGTACCGCAAAAAAAAAAAAAAAAAAAAAAAAAACCCAAAAACAAACAGCATCGGTATAAAAGTTTAAAGAATTGTATTTTTCTAATAATCTAGTAACCACTTATCAAGAGCTACTGTGAGCCAGGCACTGTGCTAAACACTTGTGCTCATCACACATTATTGAGCCCTTAAAATATCCATACAACATAAACATTACTCTACTCACTGTGCAGATTAGGAAATTGGGACTACAAGAAACTAATGGAAAAGACACAAAGCAGGTAGCCAACTACTTCCCTACAACTTCTCAAAGAGCAGTGTGTGAATATGCACAGCAAGACTTACAGTCAATTCTAAGTCACAAATTTAAAGAGCAGCTACTATGTGCCAAGCAGTGTGCTACGTGCTCTCACATTTGATATACTGTATTCTTTAATCCTCACAACAAAGTTGTAAGCTGAGGGCATGACTCATGCCTATGTGTCCTGTTTTAGCACTGAAAGTCTCACATCCCGTCAAACGCCAACGTCAGTCCCACGTCCCACTAAGCCTTAAGTCAGTCCCAGGCAAACCAGAACTCCTGGCCACCCTAGGTTACAGAGACATCATATTATCAATACAAGGTAATTAAGTAAACCAGCCAGAAAACCGGTAGTTCATTAGAATTCTATACTCATTCCCCATTCACTGATAAATCTGATACAATTCTCTTTTAATGGCATAATCATTACTTAAATGATCAAACACCTGAATATACCTATACTTTACTTTTGCTCCTCCTCTTAACTCAGTGTTTTTCAACTTTTGTGTGCTCCAGAACTACTACAGGGCTGAATGTTATAACTTATGGGCCATTTAAAGGAATTTCCCCAGTGTGATGTTAACAACTTGATGACCTGATTAGTGCCCTGTGTGACACTGATAATGATAAAACAACAACACTGTAGTAACCAAAGCCACAGCTCACATTTGTGGAGTGCCTATCTGGGCACTATCTGGCACTGTTCTAAACATTTTATAGACATTATCTAATGTTTTCTTACAACAACGCTTGCAGTAGTTACTACCATTAGGCCAATTTTACAGAGCAGGAAGCTAGGGCACGGAAAAGTAAAATATCTTTCTGAAGAACATCCAGCTAGAATCCAACTCTAAGGTAAATTGCCTAAGATCAAAGAATTCAAAATGGAAGAGTGAAAGTTCAAACCCATCTACCTTCAAAGTCATACCTTTAACCCCGATCCTCAAGATGGCATATATTTAATCTCACATGCCAAGATTCCACTGGTAGTGAATTTCTGAACACTAGGTTAAGGATTCCAAAATGCAGTGGGCTCGGTGGGAAATTCTGCCACCAATCAGCAAGACTGCCTTCTTCAATACCACTCCTTCTCCTGCTTCCTCTTTTCACGCAAATTGCTTTGTAAGGAATTCTGGCTCTGATGCACCCACCAGGGAAGACTCCAACCAGAGAGCACTGTGGACATCTCTAAACAAAGTCAAAGAACCTGTGCCCTGGAACAATGGCCCCGTGTGCCTCCTTAATCGAGTCTTTTACTGTCAGGTCTCACAGCATCAGTCTCACAGCTACCCTTTAGGATAAGCACCAGGGTCCCAACCAAATAAACCAGAGAAAAGTGAGCAGTGCTAGCAAGGTTCAGGGTTCTATCTGCTCCCATCACATAAAACAAAAGTTATGAGATTCTTGAAGTCATTCAGCATTTTTGCAGCCCAACCCTTCATTTCCTAAACATGCTAAAGCCCCCACAAGGGAAGACATTTACCCAAGGTCACAAAAGCAGTTGCAAGACAGAAACACACCCGGGTCTATCTACCACCTCAGTCACTTCCTATGAAGGTCACAGATGCCTCTACACTTTGCAGCAGAGGAAACAACACTTGTTTGTTCATTTGGCTAGGAACCAGAATAAGAAACCCTGGAGTGAAAAAAGATTGATGTTCACTTCCTGGAACCCATATAAGGGTTCTAAACCTCTGCAACCTACTCAGAACTTCTCTATGTTCACATCACCCTGGAGAGAAAGTCAGAGATCAAGGACCAGCTATCTTTCACTCAATTTCACATTGCTAAGATGTGCCATTACCATAAAGCATGGGGCCTATTGTTAGAACAACTGAAACAGTAACAGCAGCACACCTTTGACTAAGAGTTAGAGTGACAGAGAGAGAGATACATGCGTGCACACACACTTAAGATGAGAGACTTTAGCATGCTTAAGAGCTGACAGGCACCAGGACAAAGGAGATAAGTCCAGAGCACAAGTCTCAGTGACAGGAGGCAAGCAAGGATGCTAATAATGTTACAGTTTGAGGGGCAGTGGCAAAAGGTTGAGAGAATGCTCCCATTTTCTGTGAAACAGAACGTAAAAATGTCTGCTGAGATTGTAGGAGAGGGACTGAGAGGTGGACTGAAGAGACTAGAAGGTTTAAGAGAGCTGTTGGAGAGAATGAGCAAGGCCCGACAGACAACATACTGGAATTCTGCCAGCAGCCCGAGGACCAGCCGATAACCCAGCACAAGTATGAGGAGAAAAAAGTGGAGAGAGTTAGCTCTATCAGGGGTAGAGTTTTACTGGGAGGACAGAAGGTGAAGAAAGCAAACTGAGGACCTTGGCAAGACTGTCAGCAAAAAGACAAATCTGGGTTGTATGAGGCAGGAAGTAAATGAAGGACAGTGATGCAGCTCGAGACTGAAGGGCTTTCTGAAATCAAAGAATGGGTACCTTGCTACGCAGGCAAGAGAGCTGGGAAGAGTAAAGATTGTGGAGAAGGGAGTGTTTGAATTTGAAATGTCAAAGATGAACAGTTCTGGATGATGCTAAAATCCAGAAAGTAGCCATGCCAGAGGGAGGGTGAAGTGGAGATCTACACGTCACTACTGATGAAGCCATGCCGTTGGAGAGGTCATTTTCAGAAACGGTAAAAGCTACCCTGGTGGATCTGGGTAAAAAGGAAAACGATGAGCCAGGTGCCAAAGTCATTAATGAATGGGGACTGGGGACTGACTGATTTCCAAAGACTCCTGGTGCAAACGACGAGTCTGCAAATGTAATTACTTGGCTCCCAGGACTACTACCACATGCTAACTACTCTGTCTTCAGGGGAGTTTCTTAACCCCTGTGAACTCCATCTTGCATACATGTAAAATGAGGATAACATCCATCTCACACGATTGCTGTGAGGATCAAACAAAATCACGCATATGAGGCATCTGGCTCAGAATCCAACTATCGTGCACCCATTTTCTTAGATCTGGCATCAACTGAATGCATCACAAAGTAAAGCATTCATTATGTTAAGAGGAAATAATCTGATCTTTAGTCAAACAAGGGACAATGGAACCCTTCCCTCCCACCTGGGTCCCAAAGGAAGACGACAGAAATCAGAACCTCGGGTTAATGTTCACATATCTGGAAGGTAAGGGAAGCGACTGATACATGTCGGCCTTGTGTGAATCTGGATGGCATGAATCAGTTTCCCCGCGGCCTAGTGTTAAGAGATTAAGACCAGAGAGCCACAGAGTTGAAACTAACGTGGGTGTAAACTCTCCACTTGCCCAC
This sequence comes from Kogia breviceps, assembly GCF_026419965.1. NCBI lineage: Eukaryota > Metazoa > Chordata > Mammalia > Artiodactyla > Physeteridae > Kogia > Kogia breviceps. Next base: position 29,013,462 of record NC_081320.1, read on the forward strand.
AACCACAACCCCTATGGAGGTGTTTATAAAGAGGTGAACCTGCACATGGATCTCTCTGCAGAAAGCCCTGCCATATCCTTGGTCTCCACATTTGGAGTACATCCAAGCTACAGTGTGGCTGCCACCTGGGTAAATACTGAGTATCCCACTGAACCAGGTAGTTAGCTAGCTAGCACATATGCCTGAAGTACAAACTGAAAGCCTGTATGTTAACGCCAACTGCAATTTGTTCTACATAGTGCTTTACAAAATTTTTTTTTTTTTTTGCGGTACGCGGGCCTCTCACTGCCATGGCCTCTCCCGTTGCAGAACACAGACTCCGGACGTGCAGGCTCAGCAGCCATGGCTCACGGGCCCAGCCGCTCGGCAGCACGTGGGATCTTCCCAGACCGGGGCACGAACCCGTGTCCCCTGCATCGGCAGGCAGACTCCCAACCACTGTGCCACCAGGGAAGCCCCCAGGGAAGCCCCCAATTTTTACTATGTTGCCAGTATTTTAAAAATTGGAGGATTTTACAAAAAAATCTTGATGCCAAGTTTTCTTGAAAAAACAAAACAAAACAAAACAAAAATACGGGGCATCAGTCAGCTGCAGCTGACTACACTAGCCCACAGCCAGGTAGTGGGCGGTGTTTCATGGGTGGGCAGAGGCTACTCTCTAACTCATAACAGTCCCACCCAGACTGCCTCATTCATGCAGAGCTGTTGACACCAGCACCATGTCAAGAACTAATAATATAGTACTTAATAATCAAATTAGGCTGGTGTTGGAATAAGTAGTTAACTCTTTGGGGGGGAATTTAAGTTAGACATCTACCTCACAGTTTGCATGTATACACATAACACGTGTACAATTATGGTAGGATTAAATGTAAGAACTGAAAGTATAAAAGAACTGGTGATAAACTAGAAGTAATTTTTATTTCAGTCTTGTGTTTTAATGTATATTCTACAACATACTGAATTTTCTATAATACATATAAACTTGTAAATTTATTTAAAATTTTTAAAAAGACAACTTAGAGTGAAAACTTCATTTCAGAAGTTCTGCAATAGCAATATTTGCTCACAGGTATAAAGAACAGCTACAGGGTAGAAATGACAACAACAGGCCTTCAGACAACAACAGTCCAGGAATTTCTAAGTATTTAATCCATCTGAATACATTTCTCTCATCTATAGTTGCATCCTAGGCTAAAGGATTCAAAGGTATTATATCCTCTTAGGATTTTTTTATAGAATGTATACTGGGATTGGGATTATTTCCTAACTCTTGAAATGACCAGATAAATGTATAGTATCCTTATGAGAAGGGCACAAAGAGAGGTGGCTAAGAAATAGGAAAATAACAAGATTTAACAATATGGCCCCAACATTTATACCAAATTTTAGTCACAAATGTAAAGATGAGAGAGGCTCCATTTTCTCAAGGAAGAACTGGGGCCCTGGAAAATGCTAAGATACGAATATCACCTTGATGGTTTTCAACACTCTATCTGTAATATGCATAGTTTTGGTAAGCTTATTTGTTTACCTTAAACTAGAAAAATACCTTATCTTTCAATCCAAGTGAGGATTTGAAAACATTTTTGAAAGCTGGTTAAATTAAGAGTCAAAACCAGAAAGCACTTTATTAACATTTAGTACAGAGATCCTCAACTAACAGGGCATTTGGAAGGGGCATGGGAAGGAGGGAAGAAGTGGTAAACACAAAAATCACCTGCAGAGTTTCTTCAACCATCAGGTCTCCCTCCTCCAGAAGGGAGATCCCCTTCAGGTTGTCCCACCTTCACAGCAGGAAGTGCCCCATTCCAGAGAGTCAATGCTGAGATAGTGATGAGAATGTATCTCATCTCTCGGATGTTTTGAGAACATGTCTCAGTCAACATCCCCAACTTCCACCCCCATTTTGCAGATGTGGAAAGCAAGGCTCTAACTGTCAAGTGTGGTGACTGCCTAACCCACAGCCCCTTCTAGGCCATCATGGTCACAAAGAAACATGTTGAATACTTTATGGCTCCACTCCAATCACCACTGATCAGACTAGGAGATGACCATCCAACTACAGGCTGGCAGTCCATAGGTGCAACCTCTGCCATAGCCTGGCATCAAAACACAAGCTGAGCAACATCCTGCTCTTGAGATGTATGCTCGTAAACGTAGGAGAAAGCAGCAGTAAGCAACAGAACTACGGGAAAAAAACAGGAGTTGAGAGGAGGGGTCAGGGAAAGGGGAGTTTATGAAGATGGAGGCACTAAGGGTAGGCAAAAGCTATAAAATAGAGAAAAGACTTACAGGGTGAAAACAGATAAAAACAGAGAACTCAACCCAAGGATGACGGTGGAGTTCCAGAGGGAAGATCCGTTAACTTTTACTGATGGTCTCTAGAGCCATCCTGGAACCAGAATCAACATCTGCCTTCAGTTTCTTTGAGATGTCATTCCAATAATGCTCCTGCTTTTGGATTTTCATGACTCTTGTTTCCAGTATCATTTCACACATATTCTGTTAATAAGCCATCCCACCCCAACCCAAGCTAGCTTAAGCCTCTGCTCTGTGCAATCGAGAAAGTATATCTAGGACACTCTGAAAGCAAGTTATCCAAGGTCATACAGTTCAACAAAATAAAGATTAGACCATTCAATTCCCTGGGACCTATAGCCATTTTCCTGCAACACTGTACCACAAAGACAAAAGGGAACTGGAATGACTAAAGGTGATGATACATAAAGTAAACCTTAATAAAATGGTTTAAAAAGGGGTGAGGGAGGGCTTCCCAGGTGGCGCAGTGGTTGCGAGTCCGCCTTCCGATGCAGGGGACACGGGTTCGTGCCCCAGTCTGGGAAGATCCCACATGCTGCAGAGCAGCTAGGCTCGTGAGCCATGGCTGCTGAGCCAGCGCGTCCAGAGCCTGTGCTTCGCAATGGGAGAGGCCACAACAGTGAGAGGCCCGCGTACTGCAAAAAAAAAGGGGTGGTGGTGAAGGAACTGGAGACAAAGTCCAGAGAGCAACTAAAATTGACACTAAAGTAATCTTCAAATGAAAACAGACTAATAATATGAGTGTGGAAAAAGGAAGGCTACAAAGCTCTTAAAATCTATAAAAATAAGGAGAGAAAAGAAATAAACTGACCACTGACCCATTCACTGGATCACAGAATGAGGATGTTTAAAAGGTGAGAGGTAGTTTTTAAAAAATAAGGCATCAGGAGCTTCCCTCATGGCACACTGGTTGAGAATCTGCCTGCCAATGCAGGGGACACGGGTTCGAGCCCTGGTCTCAGAAGATCCCACATGCCGCGGAGCAACTAGGCCCATGAGCCACAACTACTGAGCCTGTGTGTCTGAAGCCTGTGCTCTGCAACAAGAGAGGCCGCGATAGTGAGAGGCCTGTGCACCGTGATGAAGAGTGGCCCCTGCTTGCCGCAGCAAGATAAAGCCCTAGCACAGAAACGAAGACCCAGCACAGCCAAAAATAAATATTAAAACAATAAAATTAATTTAAAAAATAAGGCATCAGTTTAAATACTAAACACTGGGAATTCATGTACCTAAAAGCTTCAAAACTGGTTTAGTTTAAAAACACTGTAAGACTCACCTCAAAGAGAAGAGTCATGTCCCATATAGTACAACCCTTGGTGTCAGTCCCAGAGATATGAAGGATAAATCACAGGTCTATTAGGAAAATGAAATATAGCTTTATTATTTTCTTCTAGTTATAAAAATTCACATTTTGTATAAAGTTTCCAAACAGTGCAAAATAAATATTTTGAAAAGTGTTAAGTTTCACATAATGCAGCCCCTAATAACTACAGTTAAGGTTCTGGTGTTTCCTTCCAGACACCTTTATCTATATATATAATATATTCTTATTACTAAAACACATTCATATCTTATAAGTATTTACTCTGCAACTTGCTTTTTGCCTCCTACTTTACGTTTTCTATATAATTACATATAGGTCAAACAGTTGCTTGAACAGCTGCATAGCATTTCACAGCATGGATGTATCAGTTTACTTAACTATTTTCCTTAACTATTTCACTATTTTCTTTAACTATTTTCCTTAACTATTTAAGGTTGTTGGCATTCTTTTCCCTAATACAAACTGTTGGGTGAATGTCAATGAACATATATCTCATGTGCCTGTATGACTGTTTCTGTCAGATAAATTCCTGGAAGTGTTACTGTCAAAATGGCATCCTGATCTGGGGATTAAAACTATAGTGATCATGGCAATGCATACACAGTCAAGTAAATAAGACTCTAGATCTAATAGGCAGGCCATAGGACAGAAGGAGGACCTAGCGAGGACATGGGACAATAAGGCTGAACCAGCAAGGTTCTAACACTCCAGACCTTCCTCTAAAGAAATCTATACAATCACCTGGGTGGAAGGGGGCACCTGTGAGCTGCCAGTTCTTCTGCCCTCAAGCCAGTCAGATGTCCCCATCTGTATTCAAATCTGGACAGCCTGACTCTGATCTGACAACAGATCATCTGGAAAGGTCAGAATGAAATTTGTGGAATGCAAAGCAAAAAACCTGAGGCCTGAAACTAATTCAGGAAGAGAAAGAAGGACACAAAAGATACAAAAACCATTGTTCTTTAAAACACAGATCGATTTACCTTTTGCATAATGTAGTGAAATGGCACTGGATTTCATCGTGATCCCTCGGACATGTTCATCCTCTCTGCTGTCCATGTACCTTAACTGTAAAAATGCAACATATGCATCCTTATTTCCCAATGAATTAAAATGTAATATTAAAATGACTGATTTGGATTTTTGTTTTAAACACTTAACTTTTTAGTCTTATTGCCATGAAATTGTTCGTTTTGTCCATTATTACCTTCTTAATTTCTGCAGCATTTTTCTTTCCTAGTACCACTTCTTTCTTCCACCTTTCCTTTCTCCTGATCAATGTTGAACTTTATATCAGTTGTAATGCAAGACAATCATAAACTGTCTACGTTGCTAGTAACTTTTTTTAAATTAATAGGCTTTATCTTTTTAGAGCAATTTTAAGTTTATACAAAACTTGAGGGCTTCCCTGGTAGCGTAGTGGTTGAGAGTCCGCCTGCCGATGCAGGGGACACGGGTTTGTGCCCTGGTCCGGGAAGATCCCATATGCCGCAGAGCGGCTAGGCCCGTGAGCCATGGTCGCAGAGTCTGCGCATCTGGAGCCTGTGCTCCGTAACGGGAGAGGCCACAACAGTGAGAGGCCCACGTACCACAAACAAATAAAAAAAAAAAAAGAAAAGAAAAATTGACTGGAAAGTAAAGAGGTTCCCAAGCATCCCCTCCCACACACAGTTCCCCTTATTAGTTACATCTTATATTAGTGTATAGTGTGATATATGTTACAATTAATGAACCAATATCAATACACTATTATTAATTAAAGTCCATAACTTACATTAGGATTCACTCTTTAAATGTATTATGACGTGTCCACCATCACTGTATCATATTTGTTAGCTGTATTAATCTTTTTGAAGAACAAATTGTGGCTTTATTGATCTTTTCTACTTCATTAATTTATGGTTTATTATTTCCTTTCATCTACTCACTTTAGAGTTATTGTACTTTTTCTCACTTCTCAACTGGGAAAAATAAAAGCACTTTATTATTTCATTCAACCCAGTTTTTTTAGCCTGCTATAGACAGTATCATGGGCCAGTTCCCCACCCAACGTGCCTCAAATGCCCAAGTCTTCCTTCAGTATCTTAGGTCTACTTTTTAATTTCAATTTTGCTTCTCTATCTCCTCTTCTCTATATTATCAGTCACCTGATAACTCCTGCTGACTATACTGTAAATTCACTGAAGGGAGGAACATCTCTACCTTTCTACTGCAAATAAATTATTCCAATTTCTTTCAGTTCACAGTTAAAAACAAAGGTCTCTATCATTTCATTTCCTAAAACATGATCTTCATCATGACCCTCAGGCTTCAGAAGCCTTCCTTTGGTACTTAGGTTAGCCTTCAAGGTCTTTGTAATCTGATACATTTTTTGTACCTGTACCTTTTTCTCTCTCAGTATAGGCAAACGTTCCACTCAAATGAAGCACAATCCACAAATTAGCCTTTATGCATTTTATCCACATTATTACCCACTGTGAAGCATCTCTTCCACCTGTGAAATTTTCCACAGTCATGCCAGGTTATCAAATGACTGGTTGCAAAAGCTCTTTCTTGCACATAAAATATTAATATAAAGTAACATAAAGCAATCTAGAAATAACTTTTTCTCAACAATCTATTTTATCTTGCTAAATGAATTGGCAGCTTCTTAGATGCATGAACTATGCTTTATATTTTTTCGATCTTTAAGAGCACAACGAAGGACTCATCACATTGTAGATTTGCTAATACTTACTGAAATGCAAGTATATATCAAATATAACATACCTTGCCTGCCAGGCGACTGGAGATGATGCCATTGCTAGATATAAGACAGTCAGCCAGAGTAGTTTTTCCTGTTAAAGTAACATTAAATATTAAATGTTAATTAACATTAACATTAAATATTAATTTAAATCGATTTTTTTAAAGGGTGAGGTAGGTAGATTGTTTCAACAAATTTAACATCTACCATAGAACTGGTTTAGCAAATATTTCCTATTTACCTATACTAAGTGAATCGAGATACAATGGGCATTTTAATTAGAACTTTGAACAAAACATCATCTAGAAGGACACAGATTCCAGCACTCCACAGTGCTGTAATCTGTATTGCCAACCCTGCGGATCAACCTCAGTTTAAAATCCATCAAGCAACATTTTTTATTAAGGACAGAAAAAATTTTTTTTAATTGAGGCATAATTTACACAAAGCAAAATACACAGACTCTTAGGTGATAAGACAAACCACTGTACCAATCAAAATATAAAACATCTGACAAACAACTTTTACAGTTACTCAAATCTGTCCGACCAAGAATTTGATCAAGTTTATTGTAATGATTGCATCAGTCATCAGATATCCATAACTGTGTCCAGGCCTATAAACTTAAACTCTTGATAGCTCAGCATGACAAAAGGATAGCACAGCAATCATTTTTTCCTCTGAATGATATACTGGGTAAAACATCACCACAAGGCAATGGAACATTATCTTTTGCCATATTTCCCCATGTATGGCCTCAGCTGGCTTTTGCCAGTTAAACTGTTGGAAGAAAATACCCATTTGGCAAAGACATTCATGAAATTTACCCATATCTCCTACTGTTTGCAAGCCAATGGAGGGCATCAGCTACACTGCAGTGACCAAGGCTACCTAGTATCTATGTTCAAATATAAACGTAGGAATCTACTCTAATGATAAAAAAAATTCTTATGATACTCTAGTACCCATTTGAACCTTTAGTACTGTATTAAGTGCTTGCCATGTAAATATTACGTATCAGCGTATAACCCTAGAGCGTCACTTTCCTGCTTCCAATGGAGTGGAACATTCTAAGTACGGCGAGCATATATCCCCCCAAAATGCAAGTGTCAAGAAAGCGGGGACTTTGCTTTATTCACAACTGTATCCCTAGGACCAGAACAAGTCTTGGCATATAAGAAACGTTCAATAAATTATCCGTTGAATGAATAAATGAATCACAGATTTTCTAGGATAGTATTATTTTAACATACTTTAAAATAGTAAATTGTAAAGGAATTTGCTATACACACACATGCCACTGACTTGCCGCATGATTTAATTCACAAAGCAAAAGAACATACTTTTGTCAAACTTCATGTCCTCAAAACGTGAGCAGCATAATTATAGAAACTCGTGGGGTAGGATGTCACCAGATTTGTATACAAACCTCATTCTCAGTTGACTTCACTTACAAAGTGATCCATCACCTCTCCTTTTAGTTCCCATAACTACTTCACGTGAACTATTATATCAATGGCAATAGCCACCTAACGTCTTTTCTGCCTTTCAATCCATCCAAAACACTTCCACCGGACCATTCTTACTAATGTACTTTTTGTTTACAACATGCCTGCTTTATTCTGTTCTCCCAATGGCTCCCTATTACCTAATAATAAATAATGCTAATGATCCATCTTCATGGTAAAGCACGCACCTGCCAAGGGCTTCTCATTATCATCATTTAATCCTCACAATGCGATAAGGTGCGTTTGGTTTTTATTCCACTACACAGAGGCTGCAGACTGAAGCTCAAAAAGGCCAAGTAAATGGAAATGGAGTTTTGAACTCAGGTTGTCTAACTCCAGAGCTGGAGCACTTAACCCATATCCTAGTGCCTAGCTGGCACGAAGGGCTCTTTAAGATACAGCCCAGCCTACCTCTTCACTTTTCTCTCCTACTCCCTCACCTTCAGGAGGGTATATAGGTTTTATTTCACACTCCCAATCCTATCACTTTGCTGTGGCTGCATGAACTAAGAGAGAGTCTGAAACCAAGCGCGGGCTTAGCAGGAGGCAATGCTGTGGTATGAAAGCAATGCCTGTGAGAAGCTAAGCACCATGCATCCCTGCCCCCCTCTCATGTCCCGTGCTGTGGTCACATACATTCATTCTCCCCTTGCTGACATTATTCCCACTTGAAATGTGTGTCCCCATCTGCCATCTTGAATCACCCTTCAGGGGTCATCCCTAACACTCTTATAAAGCCCTTTTCTTAACCCATTACTAGCTTCCCGACCCTCCAGCTCTCTCAACCCTTAGAGTCTACTTTTTCCGTGTCTCATGTTGCGCTGCCTCAACCCCCAAATCACCTCTCTATATAGCTGGGCTGGTGCCCTGTGCATAAATCTCTACCTTCTGACATAGCTAGCAAAATACTTCGAATTTAGCACATGTTCCATGAACATCAGACGAGTTAAACAGAATCACATAACACAGGTTCTGAGGACATTATGTCAAGGCTACAGACGTGTTACATTACAAAGCCATTTCAAAATACTTGACAAATACTTAAAAACTCAACTTCTCGTTTAAAAGACAACAAAATATACTACATAGAAGAATAACAATCACTAGTTAGCTGCGATCCTCCCACAGCAAACTTTTAAAGGAAATAAGACTTGCAGCTTAGCAAGGATTACTCTGAACTGCCCACAGCATCACTCCACTGACACATGTGGAGACGCACCCCCTTCGTTACTGAAAATAAGCCACTTAGAAAGGATTCTTACCATGGTCAACATGAGCCAAGACACAGATATTCCTGATGTTAGCCGTGTTTTTCTGGAGTTGAATCATCTTATCCAAACTATTGAGCACCATGGTCACTTATGTCCTGTGACTATTAATTAAACACGTATTACAAATGGCTGAAGATCGGGGCGTTAAAAGATCAAAGTTTCTACTGCTGGGAGCTGACAAGACTTCTCGAGTCCCTTAAAGTAAGAACCCAACGGATGCTTCCTTCTGAAGGGACAGACCCACCCAGGCCCAAGTCCAATTTGAGCACTTCAACAAATACTGTACCACGACTGTACTTGCGGAGTTTACTCATCCTCCCGGATCGGCCGTTTGCGATGAATCACAAAGCTCGTGGGGGTTGGGTGCACAGTGACACCTGGAACTCTGCCCCGTACTCTGTACTCGAGCATTATTTCTCCAGGTCAGCGATTACATACTGGAAGGGTCTTATGCAGGAGGGAGAGAAGATGCCGACATCTCTCTCTTCCCCTGCTCGATCTTTTTCCAAGCCTTTCCTATCACTCCCACTTGCTTTCACTGGAGGTGAAACACCCAGCTTCCCGACTAAATTTTGGGGTCACGTGCAGGTGCACTGAACGTCTTCCATTCCTTTCCACACTGGGGAAACAAAGAAAAAACAAACCCTCAACTCTACATTCCCTTTATCCTCACTCCCTTTTTCTTTGAGGATCCCGGGTCCGCACTGAGAAACGGCCGGCCCGGCCCTGACACTACGCTCGGACGGCAAACGCTCCCAGCCTGGGCTGGCCCCTAGCCCCGTCCCCGCCCTGCCGCTGCGGCGACCCAAGACCGCCACTGCCTGGAGTTGGCGGAAGAGGACGACCGGACGCTTGCGGGACCGCACTTACCGGCTGCCGCCGCCCACCCAACCCGTCTCGGATCCAGGCGCCCGGCCACACGATGCGCGTCGCAGGCGTCCAGACCTCCGCGACCACCATACGCCCGCGCGCCGGGGGCGGGGCTGAGGACGCACGACCTTTCACACTCCCGCGCGTCTGGCGCCTCCGAAAGTAGACGGTTCGTCCGATAGCCTAGCCCCGCCGGTTGCCTGGACTGAGGCCGGCGCGGTGGAGTTGCAGAAGCTGCGGGTGCGGAGGAGCTGTGGAGCTGACCCCGGGAGCCAGGAGCATGACGACCTGGTGTGTGTGTCACATTTGTTCCTGCGGGTAAGAAAGGGCTGGTGTGGCGACCTCCGGGGCTTGGAAGCGAGCTGGGGTCTCGGGGAACGGAGCCCTCAGAGTAGCCGACCTGCAAAGGTGGAGGATGCGGGCCCAGCGACGTCCCACTTATCCCCGGGTCCGCAGATGCTCGCTGCGCACCCGCCAGCTACCGCGGGTTAGGCAGTTCTGCTTTGTCGGCTCCTATCCAGGGGCGCAAACTGGAATGCTATGGCGCCAGGCAGATGATATACACCTGTGTAGCAGCGGCTGGATGTCAGGCTGCCAAGTGTGGAGACCTGATCCGACGGGGAGAGTGTATGACCACAAAATATTTTTTAAACTTTATTTATTTTTGTCTGTGTTGGGTCTTAGTTTCTGTGAGAGGGCTTTCTCTAGTAGCCGGCAAGCGGGGGCCACTCTTCATCGCGGTGCGTGGGCCTCTCACTATCGCGGCCTCTCGTTGCGGAGCACGGGCTCTAGACGCGCAGGCTCAGTTGTGGCTCACGGGCCTAGTTGGCCCGCGGCATGTGGGATCCTCCGAGACCAGGGCTCGAACCCGTGTCCCCTGCATTGGCAGGCAGATTCTCAACCACTGCGCCACCAGGGAAGCCCCTATGCCCACACAATTTTTAAAAAATAAATAAAAGGAAACGGAAGGAGAGTAGAACGGTGTGCAAGCCTGTGAGTTTTCGACCCATGTTACACTTTCTTCTGTTCCTAGTTTTCCATCCCGGCCTGACCATATTCCCGTTCCCAGTCCCATCCAAAGTGCTTTCCTTTGGGATCTGACGGACTGAAAAGGTAGTAGGTAGTCTCCTGAAACCCAGAATTGGTCAGTGAGTCCTGCCTAACCTGTAAGCAGTCATCTCCTTTCTCAGCTTCCTTGCTGACCCAGGGATTAGACGACTATTTGCTAAATAAATAGTATGAATATGTCAATCCTGTCATACTGTAATCCCCTCCAAAGGAAAAACACTTCACATGGTGATGGAAAGCAGTTTCCCCGTAGTTTCATGATAAATGTTGTTTTTAATTACTAATTGGATGTAGATTAAAAGATAAGTCAACCTTTGAGGATTTGATTCATATCTGAAAACCCTGATGTGCAAGAAAATTGATTGTTTTTCTAATCTTTAAATTAATTTCTATCCAACCTAAGTTCCTTTCCCATCCAGCTGTCAGGAAATTTCAGTCTTCATTATGTTGGAGGCTACCTTTTCTCCAAGCAGTAAAATTTTACATCCAGGGAGCAGAGGCATTGCCAATGCAAGAGGAATCTTCTCTGGGCTTTAAACATTGGTAATGCTTCCCACTGAAATGTCTCTTGCTGAAGTTCGCAGAATCCCTTCAAGAGTGGTGCCACTGCTGCTTTGAAGTTTATGTTTTTCTTTTTGCGGTACACAGTCCTGTCACTGCTGTGGCCTCTCCTGTTGTGGAGCACAGGCTCCAGACGCGAAGACTCAGCAGCCATGGCTCAAGGGCCTAGCCACTCCGAGGCATGTGGAATCTTCCCGGACCGGGGCACGAACCCTTGTCCCCTGCATCGGCAGGCAGACTCTCAACCACTGCGCCACCAGGGAAGCCCTGAAGTTTATGTTTGATGTACAAGAATCTTGGCAAAGCTGAGAGCCACTAGGGTTCCACCTAGCCAACTCTTGATATCTGGCCACCTCCTGGAACACTGTTAGAATGAGGCAAAGACCCCCGCTCTTCTAAGAACTCCCTCCCCCTCATCTTCTACCTCCTTCCTCTCTCTGGGGAATCGTCCCCTCTTCCCTCTTTTTCAGTCCAGGACCATCTGTTTCCTCTTAGGACCTCATTTCCAGAAGGACATCTGATTTCATCTCTTCATGAATTGTTTTTATAAAGACAGGAGAGGGCTTTCCTGGTGGCGCAGTGGTTGAGAATCCGCCTGCCGATGCAGGGGACACGGTTCATTCCCCGGTCCGGGAAGATCCCACATGCCTCGGAGCGGCTGGGCCCATGAGCCTGTGCGTCCGGAGCCTGTACTCACAACGGGAGAAGCCACAACAGTGAGAGGTCCGCATACCAGCAAAAAAATAAAAAATAAAAATAAAAATAAATAAAAAGACAAGAGAACGTGTTGACTTCAGGCAGCTTTTATCCTCGGCCCTTCCAAAAGTCCTGCAAGAAGGAAATATCAGGGACCTGACTACCTGCTTGAAATAAAGGAGGGGAAAAAAACAAGGAGAAGAAACTCATTAATATTTCAATACATTGCCTCTCTTTAGGAGGGTCAAGATTGTCAAGAGACCCCTTCAGGGAAATTTTGACCTGCATCTGTTACTTTTTCATCTTGCTGTTTGAATCTTTTTTTTTCATACTATGTAACTAAATCTTTTCAAATGTCTGTGTCTTTCACTATATCAGTCAAAACAACCATCTATCTCAGAACATCGTTTTCTCTGCAATGTGTATATACAATTGCTCATGTGAGTTAAACTATGATAAGTTATTTATGTTTGCATAGGCGACATCATTGCCCACATGGAACCACAAGGATTTATGAAAATTCTGACGTGCCTTGTCCCACAGCTGAATGTTTGGGAAAATATCCTCTGTATGGCAGTGTTCTTCCACCTCAGAGTCTGAAGCCCAAGGAATAATTTTGAGCATATAGTGGTAAAATGGAAGGAATAACAACATTTAAGTAAATATCAAGAAACTGGTTGCTTTACCTATTTTTCTCCCCACTCTTCTGGGTTTTTTTGTTTTTGTTTTTTGAATTTTTGAATTTTTTTAATTTATGTTTTATACAGAAGATTCTTATTAGTTATCCATTTTATACATATTAGTGTGTATATGTCAATCCCAGTCCCACTCTTCTGATTTTAATAAGGTGTTTTTGTTTTTAACTCTTTAAACCATTTAGTTGATTTAGTTGAACCAGTCTACGAAGCAAGAGACTAGTTGAGTCACAACTTGAGGGAAACATAAAGATGTGAATTAAGTTAAATGAGAAAAATGAGAAGGAAAGGGGATATATAAAAAGTTCTATTGATTGTTTTTCTTAACCTGCTAAAATCTCTGGTGTTTATCTGCTTTCCGTCGTGACCAGAACCTAGAAGAATGCAGCAGCTTCCTAATGGTTATGTTTGTATCTACTCTAGCTTTTGCATCTCTGATCTGTTTTCTAACTTTAGCCAAGATGACCTTTTTATGTACTATTTATTTTTTATTTTATTTTATTTTTTTATTGAAGTATCGTTGATTTGCAATGCTGTACAGCAAAGTGACTCAGTTATACACATACATTCTTTTTTTTAATATTCTTTTCCATTATGGTTTATTGACAGGATATTAACTATAGTTCCCCATGCTATACAGTAGGACCTTGTTGTTTATCCATCCTATATGAAATAGTTTACATCTGTTGGGACTTCTCTGGTAGTCCAGTGGGTAGGACTCTGTGCTCCCAAGGCAGGGGGCCCGGGTTCCATCCCTCATCGGGAAACTAGATCCCGCGTAGATGCCGCAGCTCAGTGTTCACATGCCACAACTGGGAAGACTGCATGCTGCAGCTAAGAACTGGTGCATCCAAAATAAATTTTTAAAAAAAGAAAAGAAGTTTACATCTGCTAATCCCGAACTCCCAGTCCATCCCTCCCCCATCCCCCACCCCCCGTGACAAACACAAGTCTGTTCTCCATGTCTGTCAATCTGTTTCTGTCCTGTAGATAGGTTCATTTGTGCCATATTTTAGATTCCACATATAAATGATACCACATAGTATTTGTCTTTCTCTTTCTGTGTTATTTCACTTAGTATGATAATCTCTGGTTGCATCCATATTGCTGCAAATGGCATTATTTTGTTCTTTTTTATGGCTGAGTAGTATTCCATTGTATATGTGTACCACATCTTCTTTATCCATTCATCTGTCGATGGACATTTAGGTTGTTTCCATGATTTGGCTACTGTGAATAGTGCTGCTATGAACATAGGGGTGCATGTATCTTTCTGAATTAGAGTTTTGTCTGGATATATGCCCATGAGTGGGATTGCTGGATCATATGGTAATTCTACTTTTAGTTTTCTGAGGAACTGCCACACTGTTTTCCATAGGGCTGCACCAACTTACATTCCCATCAACAGTGTAGGAGGCTTCCCTTTTCTGCACACCCTCTCCAGCATTTTTTATTCATAGACTTTTTTATTTTTGTGGTACGCAGGCCTCTCACTGTTGTGGCCTCTCCCATTGCGGAGCACAGGCTCTGGACGCGCAGGCTCAGCGGCCATGGCTCACTAGTCCAGCCACTCCGTGGCATGTGGGATCTTCCCAGACCGGGCCACGAACCCGTGTCCCCTGCATCGGCAGGCGGACTCCCAACCACTCCGCCACCAGGGAAGCCCCATAGACTTTTTAATGGTGGCCATTCTGACTGGCGTGAGGTGGTACCTCATTGTAGTTTTGATTTGCATTTCTCTAAATACTTAGTGATGTTGAGCAATATGACCTTTTTAAAATGCAGATCTAATCCTGTCACCTCCCTGCTAAAACTGCTGTTATATTTTCCCATTATATTTAATGTTTACCAAAATCCCTTCATTGTTTTCTCCCTGCTTTCTTTTCTGACTTGTTTTCACTGTAATGCCCTTTGCACTCTTACGGTTACATCTCATAGGACATTTTTATTTCTTGGAAGTACCAGGCTTCTCTTGTCACAGAGCTTTCCAAGATACTATGTTACCTGTGAGGAATTTTTCCTGCCTCTTTACCCTGATTAATGCATATTCAACCTATAGCTCTCAACTCAGTTATCACTCTAAAAAGGCTTCACTGACACTCATCCAGTTTGCAGGCTAGGTAAAAGTCCCCTATGTAAGTTCTCAAAGCATCTGCCTGTTATTTATCATTAGATTAGTTTCATTGTTCCATGAAGGCAGGAACTATGTCTATTCTTATCTCAGCATTCTATTTCCAGAAACCTTTTACAATGCCTACTAGCTCATAGTAGGCATTGACTATTTATTCAGTGTGTGAAAGACAAAAAAGTCCTTTTTAAGCCTAAACTCTTCATTTGGACTCAGCTTTTTTGATCTTTGTCAATTCAATAGGTTCTTTTCTCTATGTTCTGAATGTGTACACTATATTCAAGGTACAATCTTAGGCATTAAGTATAAAAATATCAATAAAGAGAAGTTCTTGCTTTCCAGGAACTCATACATCAGATTTCTATAATTTAGGGTTGTTCAGTGAACATGGTGGGAACCAGGGAATTTCAATATCTGAGAGATTGGTGTATAGTTCTAAAAATGTAGGTTGAGATCAGATTGTGAAGTCTTGGTTGTCAGACTGAGGAGCTTAACATTTTTCTAGTAGCCAGTAAAAATTGTTCAGTTCTGCTACCAGATAGGATATAGCAGATGGCAGAAAGCCATTACTTCCACTGACACAGCTTAAAAAAATACGTAAATTTTTAAAAATCTCTTTTTAATGGAAGCAAAGAACTAAAATTAGAGAGACAGGGGTGCCCTTCCTAGATGAGCTGAGATGACCAACTGTGTACTTCTCTGGGAGCATTTGTCAGGTCTAGGCCAAGGCTGAAGATTAGGGTAGCATCAGCAGCGGGACCCTCCTAGGGGAAGGGAAACCAGTGGAGCACCTGACACGTAGGCCAGTGTGACCAACTGGAATCTGTAAATACCCCTGATGTGTGGCTGGTTTTCCTTGCGGGATGTCTGCTGAGTGATTAGGGGGCATGGTGGGCTAGAGGACTGGGCTAGAAGAGCCCACAGATATACACCACAGTCTCACTTGGGAGCAGGTGCTTAGGGGAGAAAGTCCCACTAGAATGAAGGCTCTACCACAAACACATCACAGGTCTTGTCCTTGAGAAACTTGTAACTAGAGGAAGACTATGTCTAACTGAAGGTGCCGCTGAATGCCAGCTGCACTCAGTTCCTGACTGGATCAAGGTGACCTGCCCCGTATCCTATCTGCATAACATAGGAAAGAGCAAGCTGTCTTCTGTTCAAAATAACATCGATTTTAGTTTCTATGGTTTTCTTATACATGACATTCGGCATAGAGTAAAACATTATGAGACCTATGAAGAATCAGGAAATATTTAAAGAGGTGATGGTCAAGAAATTTCCAAAATTGTTGAAGGAATCAGGCTTCAGAGTCACAAAGCTCGATGAACCCCAAAATAAACACAAAACCACGTCTGGCAACTGTCGTCAAACTTCTGAGAACCAAGTAAATTCTTAAAAGTTGTAAGAGCAAAAACTACATATTACTGACAAAAGAAAAATTAGAAATGTATTGCACCAGAAACTATGGAAGCCTGAAGTTAATGCAATGACATTTTAAAGTACTGAAAGGAAATTTCAAACCCAGTGAATCCCAGCATTTTATATGTAGTGAAAATACCCTTCCAAAATAATGTAAAACAAAGACGTTGTTAGGGAAAAAAAGCAAAGAATTTCTTAGTAGCAGATACATACTACAAAAAGTACTTAAAGTTCTTCACATTGAAGGAAAATGATTCCCGAGAGAAGCATGAAATGCAGGAAGGAATGAAGCATACAGAAGGGGTAAATAAGTGGGTAATTGTAAAAGGGTATTAATTATATTAGGTGGTTTTATACAAATAAAGTCACAATAATTATATTAGGTGATTTTATACAATATAGAAGTAAAATATAACAATAGCACAAAAAGCAGAAGGATGTAAACGGAATTAAACTGTTGAAACCTTCCAGTGTTTTAGAAGTGGTGAAAACATCAATTTAAGTTTGACTAGGAGAAAAAGATCCCCTAAGAAGTCAAAAATGCATCTTTATTCTAAAAATACAGAAAGTTATCATTAAAATGCTAATGGAGAAAATGCAATAATAAGAATACCCTTTCTTAATCCAAAAGAAGGAAATAAGGGGTAAGGGAACAAAGAAAATATGGGACCAACCAAAAGCAAATAGCAATATAGTCAACTTATAAATGAAGCGACATCAATCCTTACATTAAAAGTAAATGAAATACGTATTACAATTTAAAACTCAAAGTTTTATTACTCAAACATTAAAAAGATAGGAAGATATTATGGAAAACTTATACTGATAATTGTTCTAAAATGGAGCAGTGCCTTGAAAAATACAATTGGCCAAACTGACTCACGAAGGGAAAACCAGAATAGCCTTATATCTGTTAAAGAAATCGAATGTGTAGAATTTAAGGTGTAATTTACAACTAGAGCATAAAGAAAATTGGAGCATTTCTAATTTCTGAGTGGGTTATAGATGGCTAGATAAAAGTATTTCCAACCTAACAGTAAGCAGCCAGATAATATACAAAATCGTAAATATTCGTGAGTCCTTCAGAAAGCTGAGATCACAGGGGAAGTGAAAAACAACAGCAAACCTCTAACCTGAAGGAAGAACAGGAAATTATCCTGGGCCCAACCATTAGAGATCTACATCAAGGAGAGGGACAGACACACTGAGAGAGCCCCACCACTGAGACCCAGGGACACGAGGTTTGCTTAAGATTGAGGCTGGTGGGCTTCCCTGGTGGCGCAGTGCTTAAGAATCCGCCTGACGAGGCAGGGACATGGGTTTGAGCCCTGGTCCGTGAAGATCCCACATGCCGCAGAGCAACTAAGCCCATGCGCCACAGCTACTGAGCCTGCGCTCTAGAGCCCGTGAGCCACAGCTCCTGAGCCCGCGTGCCACAACTACTCTAACCCTTGCGCCTAGAGCCAGTGATCTGCAATAAGAGAAGCCACCGCGAGAAGCCCACGTGGTGCAACAAAGAGTAGCCCCTGCTCGCCGAAACTAAAGCCCGTGCGCAGCAAAGACCCAACATAGCCAAAACTAAAATAAACAAATAAATTTATTAAAAACAAAAAGATTGAGCCTGGACCTGGACAACAGAGGAACACCCCCTCCACACACACACCCACCAGATTGCTGAGCACTGAATAACAAGCAAAAACAGTGTACCATTGGAGAGAAGCAAGGTTACAGAGAGACATTCTCTGAGGTGCAGGTGCAAAGAGAATGCCTAAAGCTGAGGATGGCACAGAAATTAAGAAAACCAGCCCTCCCTCCCCCGCCCCAAAGCACAAGATAATGCCAGAGGAATTTAAAGCTGATGGTACACTGAAGGTAAGCCTAGCAAAAACAAAAGCCAAACCTAGCTCAGCTACTGATTGAGCTGACTTAACCCCCCTCACTAAAGGCCTGGCAAATGAAGATGTATATCCACTTCTGGGCATAAATACTATTTATCCCAGTCCCAACTGTGCTACACACAATATCCAGCTTTCAAATACAAATTATAAATTGCACAAAAAGTAATATTTTATTGAAGCACAGCAATGCCATTCATTTACATATTATCTATGGCTGCTTTCATGCCACAGTGTCAGAACTGAGTAGTTGCAACACAGACCGTATGGCCCACAAAGCCCTAAATATTTATGTAATGAAAATGAAAAAATACAATATTAAAATGTGTGGGATGTATCTAAAGCAATGCTTAGAGGGAAATTTATAGCATTAAATGTTTGCATTAGAAAAGAAGACAGTCTTAAATCAATAACTTAAGGGTCCATCTTATGAAACTAGAAAAATGAGAAAATTAAACCCAAAGCAAAGTAGAAGGAAAGAAATAATGAAGAGCAGCAATCGATGAATCTGTAAACAGAAAAACAATGAGAAAATCGATGAAACCAAAAGCTGAATCTGTTAAAAGATAATAAAGTTGAATAACCCTAACCACGCTGACCACGAAGAAAAACAGACACTAATTACAGATATCAAGAATAAGAATACGGATCTCACTATAGACTCTATAGAACCTTATTTTACATTATTGTTTCTTGTATTTCCTTATTCTTATTTTTGATGATTTCATCAGGTTGCTGTTCATTCCATGTTTGCCTCAAGAACGCAAAAATTAAAATTTAGGAAGTAAAATTGACAGGATGGGAAAACAACTTGAAACAGGGAGAAGGGAGTGAGGGAGAGAAAATTAGCTGGGTGAAACCTTTACCTGAGACACCAAATTCAAAATAGTGTTTTCTTGTTGATGTGTTATTTGGGGGGAATATGAGTCTGAGCAAGATGGTGAATTCAGTTGGGGCATACTAAACTTCAGTTTACCTCTTGTACATCTGTATAGAGGTGTCTAGTAGGAAGATGGATATGTTGGTTTGGATTTGAAGGGCAGTCTGGAGTGGAGATTCAACTTTGGGAGTCATCAGCTTATAGGTAGGGGTAAAACTGTGAGGCACGTTTGATGATGTGTCGATTGAGAAAGAAAGGATGGAGCCCCCTGACTGTATAAAAATTGGCCCCAATTCCATTTGATATTGAAACAATCCTCTATGGCTAATACGAGTTTTTGTTTTTAATGTTTTAAGGGAATTTTTAGAAGATCTATTTTTATTTCCATTTTTTTCTCAAATTTACCTAAGTAATTTTTTGTTTAAATTCCTTTATGCAACAAAGGTTCTCACCTTTAGGTATATTTTTCTGAATTTCACAAATCTTTTCAACTGAAGTAATTCTGAAATGGAATTATGTTTCTGAGAGCCTATCTCCAATAAGAGGAAACAGCATGGGCGTGGAGTATGTTTGGACGCCAGCTGAGTAAGAAATCTCAGCTAGGAAGGGAAGGCTGTGGGTGGATTCACTAGGGATGATGTCTGTGAAAAAATCAGCCTTGCTGTTACTTCAAGTTAAGAATAAGGTTATGCAGCAAAGGTCAAGATCAGATTCCTTAAAGAACTTTCAGTCCACGGACTGGTCCAGGCTGGATACTGGGTGGCACCGCCTGGCAGGAAGATTCACATGTGCTCGACTATTTCTAATCTCAGTGATTTCTCACTGTGCTGTAAAACTGAGGCCAAGAAAACCAAGGAATCATCTGAGAAGTGCTAAGTCATACAAACGTACATACGAAATAATTTAAGAAAACATTTCAGTGTATAAACACTTGTCAAGTAGAGTTATTAGTTATACTTTTGTTCTTAACTATTCCTTAATAGGGATTTGACAGTGCAAGTGTAGCCCTAGTAATAGCTAGGTCTGCCATATTCCTGTTTTTGTTCTGGGCAATTGAGCTGTTTTGGTTTCTGCCCACTGTTGATTATTTCATTTGTGGGTTGCAGGAGAGCTTGCATCTTCCTAGTACATTTATTCTCTACCATTATTCTGTTCTGTTCTAATCATTCATGCATTTAGTCATTGAATGTTTTTGAAAACTTGCTGTATACAAGGCACTGTGTTAAGCATAGAAAATGCACAACTGTGAATAAGACTTGGTCCCTGCTGTTGACAAGATCACAGTCTGGTGGGAATAAAAAGATATTTTATAAATATCTTCTAAAATATATGAACCAGAGATGAAGGAGCCCAGAGGGGGCAGAAGATAACTCTAGGAGTATTGGGGAAAGCTTTACCGAGGGAATTACATTTGCTCCAGGACTCAGTGGGTAAGTCAGAGTTTGCCTGCAGTGGGGAAGGGCATTCCAAATAAAGTGAACAATGTATGCTAAACCTTGGGGTGATGACAGATCATGGAATGTCCTGGAACCTGTTAGAGGTTCATTATGGCTGGAGCATAGGATGAGCGAGCAACATGAAGCGACAGGAAATGAAGTGACCCCGTTCAGTTCATGAAGAAACATATAGTATTTAGTGGTCAGAACAGTCCATATTGCTAAGATCTGTAAAGAGCGAAGGGGCAGGGAAAAAAATAGTATATGGACCACTGATCCAGACAATCTATTAGCAACTTCAAATCATTAAGAAAAAATTAAAATTAAAGCAGAACAAGTACTCTTTCTCATTCCCTGAATAATTATCTCACCTGTGAGGATACACCTGACCAACTCTGATTCTCCAAGTGGTATTTACATGCAGGTGTTTATGAATATCAAGTGGTATTTACATGCAGGTATAATATTGGGAAGCCATAAGGAACTCACACAGTGTAGTCCTGATGCTTAACTGCATGATCAAAATCCAATATAATGCAGCTTGAGCTTTGTAACCTCCACTGACTTTTTCATACCGTGATAGTGAGATAATAACCATTGTCGGGCAGCAGTAACTAAAGGTCCACTCACTTCCAGTGTGAAAACCTGAAATGAAAAGTCCACGCCTGCATTTTGTTAAGAAGGATCGGGACAGAAAATGAGGGCTTAACATCTGGCAAATTAAGGTTTGCTCGTTTGTCTTTTTTAAAACGTGGTAGATTAAGCATTGAGTCCATCCAGAAAAGTCTGTTCTCATGCAGAGTGAGATAGGATGATTGGATCTCCAAGCACTGTCCAGCTCTACCATTTCACTGAGTTTCAGCCAAGACGAAGGACTTTTCCACCCTCCTCTAGTCTATATAGTTGTCCGCTTATAGGCAGGAAGCTTGACAAGATCATCTGGGATCCTTGCCAGCCCGAAGTCAATCATTTTGCTGTCTCATTCTCTGTGAGTTGCTGTGGTTCTAGAACAGTTTCAGTGTGTTACACAAGCGCATCCTCTTTCTAACTGTTCTACAGAGTCATTGTGGATGGAATGGGGGAAATACAGATACAGAAACCTACAAAGAAATAACAAGGAATATACGGCTGTTCTGTCGCTAATCATCTCAGTTCGGATGTGGAAAGTTCTTCTGTGCTGTATGCAAGTAATGCCCATTGTTGAAACCTGGAGTGCCTGGGTTTTGTTTTGTTTTGAACATTAAACTCTGGAGCAGCAGTTTTCACACTTCATGCAGCAGAATCACCGGGGGGTGGGGTTAAAACACAAATCTCTAGACCCCATTTCCAGAGGTTCCAACACAGCAGGCTTGGGATGGAGTCTGAGAATGTGCATAGTTGACATGTCCCCAGGTTATGCCAGTGCTGCTGACCTGAGGACCATACTTGGAAAACAGCTGCTCTAGAGTTTGCTTTCTAAGAATTGGGAATTAATGAGACAGGGTTTAATCGGCAGTGTTGATAGTATGGAGTTTTCATTTTTAAAGCGCCACCAGCCGGCGAACGAGAGTAATTATCCTTTAAAGGTTGATGTATACCTCGCAATGGCATACCCCCCAATCCTTAGAAACACTTTCAGGAAATTGTCATTGTAAATTAGTGTAAATTGTCCCAGGATGTAGACAAAGTCACTTTAATATTAAAGTGTGCTTTTTTTATGAAGGAACGTTTTTAGGTGGCAAAGTTGTAAGCAATGCTTCCTTGTGTCAGGCTCATGTTCTGGGATTAAAACTAAAATAAGAAAGTTATCCTCCAACTCTGTGCTGTGTGGTTTCTGGTATCTAAGGCTCAAATAAACTAAGGTGAGGAGAAAGAAAATATCAGGGATTGCAACCCAGCATATAGATAACTAAGCATTGATGTAGCCAGTACATCACATCTCTAAATAGAGGAGGTTGGGCCAGTTGATTTTAAAAGCTCCTTGAATGTGCAAGGCTTGATGCTAAGTCCCTCTCCTGGCTGCATTCCCAAGGTAGGGCCTTCAGGCCTTGATTTTCTGTGCCTTGATCCTCCTGGACTGTTCTCTCCTGTGAGCATCAGCTCTTTTCCAGAAAACCTCAGTTCCAAGGTTCTGGTATTGCTGGGAAGAATGGAAGTCTCTCTTGCAGCTCACAGATTTCCCTGTAAGTCCACCCCAGAACAGCTCAGATTCATGGGAGAGCTGGTGCAAGATCCTCAGGGGCCAGAGGACATAGGACAATGACAGCCCTTTCCCAGCCCAAGAGTTCCTATCTTTTCAATTCTCAGGATAGCATTTCAGTGCCCCAAGCACTCCAGGAGCAAATGGAACATTTTATCACCCAAACATGGTCATTCCCAAGTTTTCTTCTACAGAATACATGGTTACCAAACACCAAAATGTTGTTATTCTTTCATATCCTATGCATTGGTGATAAAACAGATTAAAGAAATACGATGTGACCTCTCCCTCCAAGAGCTTACCTGCTAATGGGGTGGAGGAGGGAAACCAACCATGGCAATAGTTCTGCAGTAGAGGAATGTGGCCTTCCCTGACCCCCATATGCTCCTGAGAGACACCTGGGCAACCAGCACCTTTCCCTACCTCAACAGCCAGCACCCTGTAATGGTGGTAATGGTGTCTCCCACCAGTCTATGAGTTGCTTGAAGGCAAGAATGGTTGTTTTCCAACTTCATATTCCCATTGTCCAGCCCAGGCACAAAGTATGTTTCCTGAGTGAGTTCATAAATGAATCTGGTAAAAGTACATGGTTCTTAAAATCCAGGAAAATAAAAGTCTGTGAATGAATTCCTGATTCTTTATGACCTTGTTTTTATTATTCATCTTTTCCATGCAAGTGTTATGCAGGTTTGTTTCAAATTTTGCTTCCAGGAAAAGAGTCAGGTGGTCCCAAGCCCTCGTGTGTTTTGGTCCTGCTTTAACTCATCCAAGGCTGCACTGCAGAGATGTTAGTCCTGCCGTGCCATGTCTTGTTTGCATGAACTTCTGAATTCCTTCTTTTTCAAAGTATCAAAGAGGACTTTATCCTCAATTTCGGTTATAAAACAAAACTATCCTCACAGTCTATATATGGTTGTTGCAAAGCCTCTTTGTAGATACCTCTTTGAATGCATCCATCTGTCCATCCATCCCCTGAGCACCCCCAGGCTGTGGATGTGCAAGTCCCCATGGGGCACCACGAGGGATACGGAGAGAGCCAGGACTCCGCCCCTGTTCTCAAAGAACTCAGCAAAGCTTACTAAATGCAGCACGGTTTACTCAGAGCAAAAGCCTGAACCTAACATAGTTTCCTGCTCCCTTTGAATTAAGAGGCACCTGTCATCTTGGCTATTGGAAGAAATATCACCAGACCGGAGCACAGCCATCTCTCCGTCGTGATTGGAGGCATCGTGGAAGCACCCCAGCGACCAAACGTGACCATCCAATGTCCTGTAAAAGGTGAGTGGTCATTTCCAGTGGGAGAGCACAAGGCCAGCCCTGTGTGGCCTGGAGTTGCCAGCTGGCATTTTGGTAGCTCAGACAGCCCTACAAGCTTAAAATCTGATTTTCCAGCACCCAACAGAGTATCTGTCTTTCAAGGGTGAGCTGACACCAGCTCATGAGACCAGTGTGTAAAACAGAATGCAGTTTAATCATTCTCATTGAAGACTCTGAGGACATGTACAGGACCTGCCCTGTACACTGGCATGCTCATATTGGCAAGACCAGGACACCCTGTCCCGGTGGGCAGATCTGCGCAAAAGGCCAGCTTCTAGCAGGTGATTGCTTGGTGAGTGTGGAGTCGGAGCAAGGAGGTTTGTTGGAAATCATTAGCTGTGTCCTCCAGCTGGACAAAGGCTGTGCTAGGCAAGGCCAGGTTGGAGAGTGGGAATGTCAGGGTCCCGTGGCCTAGACTGTCTGTCCTGGACTGTCCTTGGGTGAGCATCACCAGTCTGTGCCTCAGCGGCTCTTTCTGCTTTGTTTAACAATAGCAGCTAAACCTTCTTTCTAACTGACTCATTCTTTCTTTAATAGAAATACCATTTTCAGTCTGACGTTGTCTTAATCTAGGGCCATTCTGTCTCTTTAAGCCATGGATTCTTAAGTCTTACCCCGGGCCCATGCATGCCCCAACTGAGATTAATATTATACGCTGTACACACGTACATTTTATGGGGGCCAGGGGGCCTGTGTGAATAGCTTTGATCAGTTTCTCAGAGAGACTTATAAACTCCTCAAAATTAAGATCTACTATGTTAGGGTGACCTTGCATGTGCCTGTCATTTACTGTACGTTGATTTAATTCTCTGGGGAACTGTATTTGCCTGGTTTCCTAGTTCTAATGGGGTACCTGGAGCTGCAGCCACCTAAGATGAGTCTTGCCGAGGCCAGAGAGCCCAGGGTAACCGGAGGAGCCCTTACGGCTGGTCTCGGTACCAGAGTAAAGGTGCACGTAATGACAGGATCCTAGGACACGGCCATTCAGCTCTAAGGCTCTCCCTCCCTGTCATTGTCAGTTAGTTACTTGCCATGTTTCCTGAGCTGCACCTTGGCTTCACAAGCAGTGGAAAGTTGCTAACGCCCAAGATATTATTTTTCACCCCTTGGAAGTCCCTGCAGTGTTTGGCCTACGCAGACTTTTGAAAAATCTCTCCAGCCTTCCAACTGACTCCACCCACAAATATGTGAGTTTTCTGGCAAAACACACCTACCATCACAGAGCGGGTGGCGTTCTCTGGCTGCAGCAAGGAGAGAAGCAGAACGGAACTCTGTAGTTGCCAAGCCACAAATGTCTAGAGTTTCTACATCTCTGCACCTTCAGAGGATTCTGCAAAATAGACCTGACTTCTATTAAAAGAAACCTCAGCTTTTAACATTATTTCTAAATTTCTTACTTCCCCACAATAGTTTACAATTAGGCTTTTGGGGGGACGAGCCATTGAAAGGACTGTGGTGTATTATTTGCTGTCGTAAGTCAGGGACTGCATTCAGTGGAAACTGTTTTCATGAGTGAAGCCTCCAGCTAAGACCATTAAGCTTGTCTTGGTTTATTCTCCGGCCAGGCCCAGTCAGCGTGTGTGCCCCTCCTTGACTCTTGCAGTCCCTTGGACCCTGTGCTGTGCCCCCTCAGGCCCGCGATGCAGCTCGGTGTTGGCAGTCTTCCTCTGCCTCTTCCCTCCTCCCCCCACCCCCCCTTTCAGCTCGTACTAGGAATGGACCCATTTGGTCTTGCTTTTACCTGGCAGTCATCCCCTATGGCCTACACCCCAGGAACTCATCAGGAGTTCCTTCCTTTTCAAAATAAACACCTCATTTGAGTTATGTGCCATTTTAAATAAGCCTGCAGTGAACTTACTGTGTTTTCTTATGGGCAGATGTCATAGCTAACTTTGCTTTTTATGGAGATTCATCTTTTTAAGTGAAGATGAAGTAATGATGAAGTTGATAAAGGGTTGGAAGGGTTGAAGTTGATAAAGGGTTTTACAGACAGATCCGTCACTAGCTAGTATATGACCATAGGTGAGTTCTGTGTCCGTCCTACTCTCATCTCTAAAATAGGAAATACCCTATATTAGTGGAAGAAGGGACTTGAGTTATCATCTAACTCAGCCCCATTTGATAGAGGAAGGCATTATAACATTTACAGACTTGAATACTGCTTTCCAAAATTACACTTTCATATTGCAAACTGAGATTAGATTATTACTGTCAGTCAGCGGCATGTATCAATTTTTCTTTTATTTTTCAGTTGCCCTTAAAATGTTTTCTACTAATCAGAGTGAGCTTATCTATTCATACCTTTTAGACAGATTCATAGTTCTTTCTTATAGCCAAACATGTTTTATTTAATGTGTGTGGTGTAGATATCAATAGTGATTGTCCCTAGTCACTCTTATATGATATTTCCAATCATGATATTAAGTAATAGAACCTGAGAGTCTGCATTTCTAAGGGTTCAAAATTCTAAGTTATTTGCGAGAGTTATTTGTCTTATTCTTTGCTTTTGGTTTTTGCATTACGCGGGCCTCTCACTGTTGTAGCCTCTCCCATTGCGGAGCACAGGCTCCGGATGCGCAGGCTCAGCGGCCATGGCTCACGGGCCTAGCCGCTCTGCGGCATGTGGGAGCTTCCCGGACCCGGGCACGATCCCGCGTCCCCTGCATCGGCAGGCGGACTCTCAACCACTGTGCCACCAGGGAAGCCCTGTCTTATTGTTTTTTAAAAAATAAGTTTCTTCTAAAAACGAGAGGGATGGGGAGTTTAAACTGCACCCTCTCTGCCACCTTCTGGTAAGACAGGGAAGCTCGTCTGAATAAAATGACCAGTAAATATCAAGAGCTGCGTATTTTATTTTTTCGAGCATTAATGCTTAGCAAGAACATTATTTATCCTATAATTTCGTGTTAGGTGTGTAATGGGTTGCTTGTTTTTCTTATTACTTAAGCTCATTAGAGGTGCAGCTGATCTGAGTCTCTGCTCTAAAGTGTTCTTGTGTGTTGGGCTCCTCTTTCGTCTCCAAGAAACTCTCTTGGCCCACAGGTTGGAATGAGGTTAAGCCAGGAAGATGCTTTGGAAAACAGTTTGGCAATTTCCCTCAAAGTTAAACATTTGACCCAACAATTCCACTCCTAGTTATATACCCAAGACAAATGAAAACATATGTTCACACAAAAACTTGTACCAGAATGCTCATAGCTACTTTATTTTTAACAGCCAAAAAGTGGAAACAACTTAAATATATATCAGCTAATGAATAGATAAAGAAAATGTAGTATATCCATACAATGGGATTTTATTTGGTCATAAAAAGGAATGAAATATTGATACATGCTAAAACATGGATGAATCTTTAAAAATGATGGTGAGTGAAAGAAGCCAGACACAAAAGATCACACAGCGTATGATTACATATCCATGAAATGTCTAGAGCAGGCACATCCATAGAGACCGATTAAAGGCTGCCAGTGGCGAAGAGGAGAGGAAAATGCAGGAGAATGGAGAGTAATGACCAATAGGCAAGCGTTTCTTTTTGCGGTGATGAAAATGTTCTGGAATTAGATAGTACTGATGGTTGCACGACTTTATGAATACACTAAAAAAAAACAAAACACCGAATTGTATACTTTGAGAGGGTGAATTTTATAGTATTTAAATTATATCTGATTAAAATCATAATCATAATACAATATATTAGCATGTAAAGTTAAAACTTACAGTACAATCATATATTTTATTTATGAGTGTATGACTATATGGCAAAAATATACAAACATTCATGGGAAGGACATATACCAATGTCAGGATTGTTGGTACTCCTGGGAGAGAAAAGAAGAAAGCAAAGTTTAGGGACAGAACTTTAGCTGTAGGCGTAATGCTCTATTGCTTAAACAAGAACTAAAGCAAATAAGGCAAATTGCTTTCTAGAAAGGCTAAACTTACTAGTGATATAGATTTAAGCCCTACACCTCTGTCATTTCTGAGTTCCTCATTGATAGGAGAGGATGGGGAAATAAGTAGGTAGAAGGTACAAAGCTGAGTGCACACAGTGTGTGTACAAGCAGATGGTGGGAAGCAAGGGTCTAAGCAGGTAGCAGCAGGGTGCTTGGTGCTCTATGCGATGAATAGAGAGAAGGTAAGCCATTCATACCTAAGAGATGCTGGTCAGTTTCAGAAGAAACATATTACATAAATTTAACAGTATCTTCTTAATCCGGAGAATTTTTTAGGCTTAAGATGCTGTGAAATATGCCTAGAGTTTTGTTGATGTCTAACTGAATTATTAGCTTTCTTTACTGGCTTTAATGATTTCCCTTACAGGGGAGGACTTTGAGAAAATTTTTGTGGTGCAGCAAGATTATATGCTTAAATTCCTGAACACAGCCTCATGTGTCTGACAATTATTTTCCCCCGACAACTACTGGTTGACATTATGCAATGTGGAACTCAGTTGCCGTGATTTAACATCTTTAAGTCACAAATCCCTTTGACCACCCCCCATGCCCTGCAGAAAACTCTCTCTCCAGAAAAATACATTTACCCACAACATTTTCCATATAACTTTCAGAATACTTAAAGAGAAACCCTGAGGATAATCTGCTTCCTCTTGTTTTATGAACCGAATATTTTAGTGCTTTTGACCATATTCTAAATTAAAGCTAAGTTATCTTGCTTCATTTCTAGTTTTTGAAATGTATCCCCTCTTCTGTATTATGTTTATCTCTTATTTACACCATATACAATTCTTGAAATAGCTAATATGTTTTAAAGTATTTTTAAAACCTCTTCTGCCACGCAAAAAGCCTACCCCCCTCCCTTGTTTTTCCTACTTCTGCCTATGATACACAAATTTTCCCACCATTCTCCTCTCTGATCTGTATATTCAATCAATCAGTCAATCACAGAAGGTTGGAAATTCCATCCATCTTTCCATCCATTTAGCAAGCATTCACTAAGCATCTACTAAGCCCAATCTAGTTCCTTAGTGTACAGAGATGAATAAGATCTTGTTTTTGCAGATATATAGGCACGGAAACCATGATATAGCAAATGCAAAAGTATAAGTGTTTATGAAGACACACGGAGGAGAGAAGAGTTAAGTCTCCCAGAGGATCGGAGAAGGTTGACAGAAGAGATGACACTATAACCAGGCCACTTGGAACAAAAAGGAAGGCCATTTTTGTTGAAACAGTGTATATGCAAAAGCACAGAAACATGAGAGCTCCTGGCTTATTTGCAAAACCATAAGCAGATCCACATGACTTAAAGCAGAGGGTGTGAGGGAGAGTGGGAAGATGTGGGTTTGGAAGTATACATTGGGACCAGATTGTGAAGGGCTTTTACTGCCACGCTAAAACCCTTGGACTTCCTTTTATTGGAGGCGGGGAGGCAAAAAAATTTTTTTTCCTAATATACCTTATTTATTTATTTATTTATATTTATTTTTTAACATCTTTATTGGAGTATAACTGTTTTACAATAGTGTGTTAGTTTCTCCTTTACAACAAAGTGAATCAGTTATACATATACATATGTTCTCATATTTCTTCCCTCTTGTGTCACCCTCCCTCCCTCCCTCCCTATCCCACCCCTCTAGGTGGTCACAAAGCACAGAGGTGACCTCCCTGTGCTATGCAGCAGCTTCCCACTAGCTATCTAATTTACATTTGATAGTGTATATATGTCCCTGCCATTCTCTCACTTCGTCACATCTTACCCTTCCCCCTTCCCATATCCTCAAGTCCATGCTCTAGTAGGTCTGTGTTTTATTCCCGTCCTATCACTAATCTCTTCATGACATTTTTTTTCTTAGATTCCAAATATATGTGTTAGCATACGGTATTTGTTTTTCTCCTTCTGACTTACTTCACTCTGTATGACAGACTCCAGGTCTATCCACCTCATTACAAATAACTCAGTTTCATTTCTTTTTTTTTTTTTTTTTTTTTTTTGCGATACGCGGGCCTCCCACTGTTGTGGCCTCTCCCGTTGCAGAGCACAGGCTCCGGACGCGCAGGCTCAGCGGCCATGGCTCACGGGCCCAGCCGCTCCGCGGCATGTGGGATCCTCCCAGACCGGGGCACGAACCCGTGTCCCCTGCATTGGCAGGCAGATTCTCAACCACTGCGCCACCAGGGAAGCCCCTCATTTCTTTTTATGGCTGAGTAATATTCCATTGTATATATGTGCCACATCTTCTTTATCCATTCATCTGTTGATGGACATTTAGGTTGCTTCCATGTCCTGGCTATTGTCAATAGAGCTGCAGTGAACATTTTGGTACATGACTCTTTTTGAATTATGGTTTGGCTCTGCTGCGTGGCACGTGGGATCTTAGTTCCCTGATCAGGGATCAAATCCACACCCCCTGCATTGGAAGCACAGAGTCTTAACCACTGAACCGCCAAGGAAGTCCCAAGAAATATTTTAAGTAGCGTAATGGTATGACCCAATCTGTGTTTTGTTTTCTTTTTTTACAAGTAATAAATTTTATTAGAAGTTGAGTATCTGTTAATTAACAGGCAGCTATATAACTTACTGTAAAGCCACTACAATTCAAACATTGTAGCATTACTACATGAATGAACATATATACAAATTAAGCAGAAAGGAATATCCACAAATAGTTCTAAGTATGTCTGGGAAGTTTGATCGTGATAAACTGAAGTTATAATCTTTAAAATTGATGCCTAGAAAACTGCACACCCATTTAAAACTAAAGTCTGTACCTCACACTACATACCAAAATAAATTACACCAGTTACACATGTAAGGAGCTTGAAAGTTGCCACTTTATCCTAACAAGATGCG
This sequence comes from Kogia breviceps, assembly GCF_026419965.1. Taxonomy (NCBI): domain Eukaryota; kingdom Metazoa; phylum Chordata; class Mammalia; order Artiodactyla; family Physeteridae; genus Kogia; species Kogia breviceps. The sequence continues at coordinate 29,044,590 of NC_081320.1, forward strand.
TCTTTTACACCTATTATCTCCCACTCCATGGCTTGTCTTTTCATTATCTTGATAGTGATTTTCACAGAGCAGAAATTTTCTATTTTAATGAAGTTTAGCTTATCAATTCTTTCTTTCATGGATTGTGCCTTTGATGTTATATCTTAAAAATCATTGCCATACCCATGGTCATCTAGGTTTTCTACTATGTTATCTTCTAGGAGTTTTATAGTTTTGTGTTTTACATTTAGGTCTATGGTTCATTTTTTTAAAGTTTTTGAACAATATGGTCATTTTATTTTATTTTTTGACTTGAATTATATATATATATATATTTATACATCAGGTTCTTATTAGTCATCAATTTTATACACATCAGTGTATACATGTCAATCCCAATCTCCCAATTCATCACACCACCACCACCACCCCCTGCCACTTTCCCCCCTTGGTGTCCATACGTTTGTTATCTACATCTGTGTATCCATTTCTGCCCTGCAAACCAGTTCATCTGTACCAGTTTTCTAGGTTCCACATATATGCGTTAATATATGATATTTGTTTTTCTCTTTCTGACTTACTTCACTCTGTACGACAGTCTCTAGATCCATCCACGTCTCAACAAATGACCCAGTTTTGTTCCGTTTTATGGCTGAGTAATAGTCCATTGTATACATGTACCAGATCTTCTTTATCCATTCATCAGTCGATGGGCATTTAGGTTGCTTCCGTGACCTGGCTATTGTAACTAGTGCTGCAATGAACACTGGGTTGCATGTGTCTTTTTGAATTATAGTTTTCTCTGGGTATATGCCCAGTAGTGAGATTGCTGGGACATATGGTAATTCTATTTTTAGATTTTAAAGGAACCTTCATACTGTTCTCCATAGTGGCTGTATCAATTTACATTCCCACTAACAGTGCAAGAGGGTTCCCTTTTCTCCACACCCTCTCCAGCATTTGTTGTTTGTAGATTTTCTTTTTTTTTTTTTTTTGTGGTACGCCACCAGGGAAGCCCTGTAGATTTTCTGATGATGCCCATTCTGACTGGTGTGAGGTGATACCTCATTGTAGTTTTGATTTACATTTCTCTAATAATTAGTGACGTTGAGCAGCTTTTCATGTGCTTCTTGGCCATCTGTATGTCTTCTTTGGAGAAAGAAGACCTATTTAGGTCTTCTGCCCATTTTTTGGATTGGGTTGTTTGTTTTTTTAATATTGAGCTGCATGAGCTGTTTATATATTTTGGAGATTAATCGTTTGTCTGTTGATTTGTTTGCAAATATTTTCTCCCATTCTGAGGGTTGTCTTTCTGTCTTGTTTATGGATTCCTTTGCTCTGCAAAAGCTTTGAAGTTTCATTAGGTCCCATTTGTTTATTTTTGTTTTATTTCCATTACTCTAGGAGGTGGATCAAAGAAGATGTTGCTGTGATTTATGTCAAAAAGTGTTCTTCCTATGTTTTCCTCTAAGAGTTTTAGAGTGTCTGGTCTCACATTTAGGTCTCTAATCCATTTTGAGTTTATTTTTGTGTATGGTGTTAGGGAGTGTTCTAATTTCATTCTTTTACGTGTAGCTGTCCAGTTTTCCCAGCACCACTTTTTGAAGAGACTGTCTTTTCTCCATTGTATATCCTTGCCTCCTTTGTCATAGATTAGTTGACCATAGGTGCGTGGGTTTATCTCTGGGCTTTCCATCTTGTTCCATTGATCTATGTTTCTGTTTTTGTGCCAGTACCATATTGTCTTGATTACTGTAGCTTTATGGTATAGTCTGAAGTCAGGGAGTCTGATTCCTCCAGCTCCGTTTTTTTTTTTTTTTTTTCCCCTCAAGACTGCGTTGGCTATTTGGGGTCTTTGGTGTCTCCATACAAATTTTAAGATTTTTTTGTTCTAGTTCCGTAAAAAATGCCATTGGTAATTTGATAGGGATTGCACTGAATGTGTAGATTGCTTTGGGTAGTAGTGTCATTTTCACAATATTCATTCTTCCAATCCAAGAAGAGGGTATATCTCTCCATCTGTTGGTATCATCTTTAATTTCTTTCATCAGTGTCTTATAGTGTTCTGCATACAGGTCTTTTGTTTCCCTAGGTAGGTTTATGCCTAGGTATGTTATTCTTTTTGTTCCAATGGTAAATGGGAGTGTTTCCTTCATTTCTCTTTCACATTTTTCATCATTAGTATAGAGGAATGCAAGAGGTTTCTGTGCATTAATTTTGTATCCTGCAACTTTACCACATTCATTGATTAGTTCTAGTAGTTTTCTGGTGGCATCTTTAGTATTCTCTATGTATAGTATCATGTCATCTGCAAACAGTGACAGTTTTACTTCTTCTTTTCCAATTTGTATTCCTTTTATTTCTTTTTCTTCTCTGATTGACGTGGCTAGGACTTCCAAAACTATGTTGAGTAATAGTGGTGAGAGTGGACATCCGTGTCTTCTTCCTGATCTTAGAGGAAATGCTTTCAGTTTTTCACCATTGAGAATGATGTTTGCTGTGGGTTTGTCATATATGGCCTTTATTATGTTGAGATAGGTTCCCTCTGTGCCCACTTTTTGGAGAGTTTTTATTATAAATGGGTGTTGAAATTTGTCAAAACTTTTTCTGCATCTATTGAGATGATCATATGGTTTTTATTCTTCAATCTGTTAATATGGTGTATCACATTGATTGATTTGCATATATTGAAGAATCCTTGCATCTCTGGGATAAATCCCACTTGCTCATAATGTATGATCCTTTTAATGTGTTGTTGGATTCTGTTTGCTAGTATTTGGTTGAGGAATTTTGCATCTATATTCATCAGTGGTATTGGTGTGTAATTTTCTTCTTTTGTAGTATCTTTGTCTGGTTTTGGTATCAGGGTGATGGTGGCCTCATAGAATGAGTTTGGGAGTGTTCCTTCCTCTGCAATGTTTTGCAAGAGTTTGAGAAGGATGGGTGTTAGCTCTTCTCTAAATGTTTGATAGAATTCACCTGTGAAGCCATCTGGTCCTGGACTTTTGTTTGTTGGAAGATTTTTAATCACAGTTTCAATTTCATTGCTTGCGATTGGTCTGTTCATATTTTCTATTTCTTTCTGGTTCAGTCTTCGAAGGTTATACCTTTCTAAGAATTTGTCCATTTCTTCCAGGTTGTCCATTTTATTGGCATAGAGTTGCTCATAGTAGTCTCTTAGGATGCTTTGTATTTCTGTGGTGACTGTTGTAACTTCTCCTTTTTCATTTCTAATTTTATTGATTTGAGTCCTCTCCTTTTTTCTTGATGAGTCTGGCTACTGGTTTATCAGTTTTGTTTATCTTCTCGAAGAACCCGCTTTATTGATCTTTGCTATTGTTTTCCTTGTTTCTATTTCATTTATTTGTGCTCTGATCTTTATGATTTCTTTCCTTCTGCTAACTTTGGGTTTTGTTTGCTCTTTCTCTAGTTCCTTTAGGTGTAAGGTTAGATTGTTTATTTGAGATTTTTCTTGTTTCTTGAGGTAGGCTTGTATAGCTATAAACTTCCCACTTAGAACTGCTTTTGCTGTATCCCATAGGTTTTGGATCGTCATGTTTTCATTGTCATTTGTCTCTAGGTATTTTTTGATTTCCTCTTTGATTTTGTCAGTGATCTTTTGGTTATTTCGTAACGTATTGATTCACCTCCATGTGTTTGTGTTTTTTACGTTTTTTTCCCTGTAATTCATTTCTAATCTCGTAGTGTGGTCAGAAAAGATGCTTGATGATTTCAATTTTCTTAAATTTACTGAGGCTTGATTTGTGACCCAGGATGTGATCTATCCTGGAGAATGTTCCGTGCACACTTGAGAAGAAAGTGTAATCTGCTGTTTTTGGATGGAATGTCCTATAAATAGCAATTAAATTAAATAGCAATTAAAGCTTTTGTTTCCTTATTTATTTTCATTTTGGATGATCTGTCCATTGGTGTAAGTGAGATGTTAAAGTCCCCCACTATTATTGTGTTACTGTCAATTTCCTCTTTTAGAGCTGTTAGCAGTTGCCTTACGTATTGAGGTGCTCCTATGTTGGGTGCATATACATTTATAATTGTCATATCTTCTTCTTGGATTGATCCCCTGATCATTATGTAGTGTCCTTCCTTGTCTCTTGTAACATTCTTTATTTTTGAGTCTATTTTATCTGATATGAGTATTGCTACTCGAGCTTTCTTTTGATTTCCATTTGCATGGAATATCCTTTTTCCATCCCCTCACTTTCAGTCTGAATGTGTCCCTAAGTCTGAAGTGGGTCTCTTGTGGACAGCATATATATGGGTCTTGTTTTTGTATCCGTTCAGCAAGCCTGTGTCTTTTGGTTGGAGCACTTACCACGTTTAGGGTAGTTATCGATATGTTTGTTCCTATTACCATTTTCTTAATTGTTTGGGGTTTGTTTTTGTAGGTCCTTTTCTTCTGTTGTGTTTTCCACTTAGAGAAGTTCCTTTAGCATTTGTTGTAGAGCTGGTTTGGTGGTGCTGAATTCTCTTAGCTTTTGCTTGCCTGTAAAGCTTTTGATTTCTCCATCGAATCTGAATGAGATCCTTGCCAGATAGAGTAATCTTGGTTTTAGGTTCTTCCCTTTCATCACTTTAAGTATATCATGCCACTCCCTTCTGGCTTGTAGAGTTTCTGCTGAGAAATCATCTGTTAACCTTAGGGGAGCTCCATTGTATGTTATTTGTCATTTTTCCCTTGCTGCTTTTAATAATTTTTCTTTGTCTTTAATTTTTGCCAGTTTGATTACTATGTGTCTCAGTGTGTTTCTCCTTGGGTTTAACCTGTATGGGACTCTCTGCGCTTCCTGGACTTGCGTGGCTATTTCCTTTCCCATGTTAGGGAAGTTTTCGACTATAATCTCTTCAAATGTTTTCTCGGGTCCTTTCTCTCTCTCTTCTCCTTCTGGGACCCCTATAATATGAATGTTGGTGTGTTTAATGTTGTCCCAGAGGTCTCTTAGGCTGTCTTCATTTCTTTTCATTCTTTTTTCTTTATTCTGTTCCACAGCAGTAAATTCCACCATTCTGTCTTCCAGGTCACTTATCCGTTCTTCTGCCTCAGTTATTCTGTTATTGATTCTTCTAGTGTAGTTTTCATTTCAGTTATTGTATTGTTCATCTCTGTTTGTTCTTTAATTCTTTTAGGTTTTTGTTAAATATTTCTTGCATCTTCGCGATCTCTGCCTCCATTCTTTTTCCGAGGTCCTGGATCATCATCACTATCATTATTCTGATTTCTTTTTCTGGAAGGTTGCCTATCTCCACTTCATTTAATTGTTTTTCTGGAGTTTTATCTTGTTCCTTCATCTGGTACATAGCCCTCTGCCTTTTCATCTTGTCTGTCTTTCTGTGAATGTGGTTTTTTTTCCACAGGCTGCAGGATTGTAGTTCTTCTTGCTTCTTCTGTCTTCCCTCTGGTGTATGAGGCTATCTCCCAATCTGTGTTTAAAAAGAACATTCTGTCTACAGTATGGATGCAGAGTTGGGGGGAAAAGAAACTGCAGAAAGCCATAAATTAACCTCAGTGAAATCGCATCGCTGGTCATCGATTGGATCGTGGAGCCAGTCACTCAAGATATTAAATTAGGATTCCATGCCTCTGGAGAGCTTATCCAAGAAAGTGCAGACATATCAAGCAGTTAGCAATGGATGTGTCATTAATTGAGGATCTGGGACACAGTCATCACCAGGCTAGGGCTGGGACGTTGGCACAGAGGTAAGCCAAACATGGAGAGAAACTACATTGCAAAGAGCTAAGGATTATACGCGGACAGGCAGCATCTCAGTAAGAAACATATTGAAAAACCATCAACACTCATCACCCCAGATAACAATAACTTGAGTACCTAATATGTGTCAGCTTGAATAGGCTATGAGGTGGATATTATCATTATCTTTGTGTTGCTAAAGAGTAAACATGCTCAGGGATGTGCAATTCCTTTTTTTTTAAGATTATTTTTGTTTTTTGACGTGGACCATTTTAAAAGTCTTTATTGAACTTGTTAACCATATTGCTTCTGTTTTATGTTTCGGTTTTTTGGCCGCGAGCCATGTGAGATCTTAGCTCCCTGCCCAGGGATTGAACCCGCCCCCCCGCATTGGAAGGAGAAGCCTTAGCCACTGGACTGCCAGCAACGCCCCTACGTGCAGTTACTTACCCGTGTGTATATATGTAATGAGTGTGGGAGCTAAGATTTAATCCCAAGTCTGTGTGACTCCAAAGGAACTGGAGGGAGGAGGCGGCTCTGGGCTTGAGACAGCAGAATGGGCACCCAGGTGGTCTGATCAGAGAGGAGACTGTCAAAGCAGAGGTCTGAGGCAGGACTTTGGAAGTGCTGCAGCCTAGGGACAGGGTGTCAGAGGATCAGGTATGAGCAGCAGCCAGGGCCCACCGGAGAACTGACCCATGGTGGGAGGTCTAGGATCCAGGCTGAGTCCGCGGAGAGGCTGGCCTCTCGCCAGCCTGCAGGATGCCAGCCAGTGTTAGGCCAGAGGTCTACCTGAGTGTCCCCCGTCTGCCCCCAGGAGGATTGAGACCCTACCTTGATGCATGCCTCGCCCATCACTGCAGTAGTAGGAAAGGAACATGGAGAGTCATGCACCGTGCGGTAATGACTCCCCGCTGCCTCACCTAACCCTTGATATACTTGCCCCAGACCTCTTTGTACTCATACTTGGATTATGTAAAGCAATTGTCTGTTCTTTGAAGATCCGCTGAAGATTCTGAATGCTCCTTGGAACATGATTTTCTACTCCTTTGATCCATCTCAATCTCCCATTTGGAGGAAACGTGAATCTCTACACAGTCAAGAAGTAGAAGGAAATGCTGGCATAAGGTAGCTACATGTGCAGAATGAAAACCAGAAAGGGCTGTTCAAGCACCTATCAAATCTCATACTTACTGCAAAAAGCCATGTGCTTAGGCTTCTGTGTCTGCAGAGACTGAGTCCCACCATCTCTTGAAGCATTCAGACCACAGCTCTCGTGGGCCAGTCCTGTCATCAGCAACACTTCTTTCCTCCCCAAATATCTATTCCCCACTTGTGTCGTCAGTCCCACCAATATGTTTCTCTGCCCTGAAAACTTCACAGACACCCAGCCCTGTGTTAACCTTCACCCCTTCACATTGTAAAAACAGCTGACCCACAAGGCCTTTTATCATGTAATTTCACGTTGTGCCCATTTATTCTCTGTCCTCCAAACAACCATGCACCTTTCTTCTATGCGCCATCAACAGACCAGTGGAGAAACTGAGTTTCAAACTGTAGGTTCCATGGAACCTTGTCAGGGACCCCAAACTTACCTTTCAACCCTACCTACCCTCTCCCACAGCATACAGTACAACTAAGAGACCTCCACATTTCTGCAGTTTTGTGAATTGGACCTCCTTATATATACATTTTTTAAAAAGGTTAAGAATCGGTTCTGCTACTGTTTGAAAGCCACTGGTTGGAACACTAGAATAGGGCTTATGACTCCCAAACTAATATATAAGCTCTCTGCCATGATAGCTTTTACCCGCATGGTTTTTTTTCATTACCACAGTTCTGATATGAAGACGAATTAAGCCCACCTAAATTGTAATGACTGGGTCCTGGGGGAGCCTGTTGATCCCGTGGGCAGGGTTCCTCCTGGGCTCCTCCTCTTTGCTTTCCGACTTCAGGTCTTCTCTTGGTGATCTTCTGAAGCTCAGGTTTCTAATGTGACAAGTTGCTTCACTCCCCGGGGTCTCCGCGTGGTGCCTGGGGTGGGCCCTGTGTCCTCTTGGCTCCTCAGATGCTGTCGGAGCGGAAGCCAGAGTGGTCGGTGCTGAGCTCCCCAGACCTGTCTGAGATCTGCTAGGGAGCACCTGGGGAGCTTTTCTTTAAAGGCAGTAAGAGGCAACGCCTCAAACCAATCGTATCTGCTTGTTAGAAAGGACCTACTTGCTCTCTGCCCCCCAGGGGTCTCAACTTCAGCTCTTTTATGCTCTGAGATCCCCTGGACATGGGTGGAGAGCTCAGGATAGCTGTGGAGGCTGAAGGAATCCTTCTCGTGTTAAACACACAGAACCATCAGAAGCCCTCGGATGTCTTGTTTGTCCACGTTCACTCCTTTGCCCTAATCGCGCCTTCCTAGAGAGAGAGCAGGGTGCACAGGACCCACAGAAGGTGGGGACTTGAGGAGAGGAAATTTAGTTGGAATTCAACCTCCAGAAATTTTAAAAAGCTTCTCGGTACAGCCTGAAAAAGGCATTCAGGAACTATTGATGTTAGAAAAAGAGTCACTGTGAGGAGAACACCCCACATTAGGGTGCGATAACAGAGGACCAGAATAGAATTTCAGCATCTTTAGTAACATCTCAAATTAGGAGCCCCTCTGTTTCTTCTTATTTTTCATTCATTTATTCCTGCCAGTTATGTATTTGATAATTGAATACCCATGTGTTCATTTTCATGACTGACAGACAATCTGCTCAAGCCATTTTATTACCATGGGTAGTGTCAGTTCAGGCCTGGACATCACCTCCAACCCCAGCCCACCCTGCCCTGAGAGAGTCTGATTTAATTTGTCCTCGGTATGGCCTGGGAATCAAGGTTTTTTAAAGCTCCCAAGAAGATTCCAATGTGTAGCCAAGGTTAAGGTAAAGAGCCAATGCTTTATCCAGTAAGTGGGACCAAAGTGTTTCCTGGGACTTATCTCAAATGCTATCTCAAAATGAGAGACTCTCCCTCAGGGAACAGTGGGTAACAAGGAGTGAACCAGAAACTGGGGTTAAATGGCAGGGCCGGGGCCATGCTCTGGGCTCATTCTGAAGGTGGAATAGGCATGTCAGCATGTTCAAAGGTCCACAAAGGAGGAATCAGCTTCAGTGTCAGAGGGGGTCATGGAAGAGTGGGCTTAAGATGGCTCTTTAAGAATTAGTAGAAATTTTCCACGTGATAAAGGAGAATAGCAACTAAGTCCCTAGTGGAGAGAAGGCACGTAGAAAATCTTAGCATCACCTACAGTGAGGTGAGAACGGTGAGGTTCCCAGGGCCGGAGGGTGAGCTGTTGTGAGCAGTGGTACCCGTACAGTGAAGGGCTTTTGTGCTTTTCTCCTCCAAGAAGTGAAAAGGCTATGGAGCTAGGAAAACTGAATCTTACTCCCCATCACTCCTCAGGAGAGAGGAACTGCTCAACAGGGTAAGTGGGGCAGCTAAGAGACACAAGAGAAGTGTCAATGCCTTGAGGGAGGAGGAAAGGTAGCCTTGGGGAGTCAACCAGGCCTTGAGAGATCACCCCGGGAGCTCCACTGACAGCAGCCCACACGTAGTTCCCAGGGTTTGCTGGTGGCCGCAGCGAGATAAACTTGTAGGTCATGGTGTATAACTTCCAAACAAGCCATACATTGAATGTAGCTTTTAAGGAATGTATCAAAGCTATTTGTCCATCCACGTCCGAACGTTACATTGATAGATTACCAAAATTGATGTTTATCAGAAAGGGCCTCCGAATGTCCCAAGATTATCCCCATTTCAGCTGCTGTTGAGGAATTCCCTGTGCTGGGGTCAGTGGTTGTCACCACTTGTAAACTCCAGCATGCATCCCTGTGCTTGATTTGCACCAGCTTTGACTTTGAGTCTTGTTCTTCAGGGAACCACTGGAGGTTTTCGGTTTTCAGATAATATATAGAATAACTCCCAGGGGTCCTTTCTAGCCTATAAACGGGACCCCAGAGGACACTATCCAGCAGTGAACTGTGTAGTGCTTGTGAGATACGACTGTTGGAGTTAAAGAGATCTGCTCAGTCCCAAGCAAAGCGGGAGTCCAGGGTTGCTGAGAGGTCAGGGATGACCACACCAGGAAGAGGACTTGCTAGCACCCTTCCTCTATGGCAAAATAGACACCTTTTAAAAACCTTTGAGGAAAGACTCTTGATTATGGAATTGGGGATCGATGCTATGACCCAGATTGTTTCTAAGGTCCTCAGATCAAACTACTTGGGGACCTGATTATGCCAATCTGTTAACATAATTCTACTAAAGAGGACGTACTTCCATAGCTATTCAAGAGAATTCTGTGAATGGTAAAAGCCAGAGCCTAATATTTGGAGGAAGTTCTGAATATGACCTCATTGAAGGATAATTCTTTATATGCAGAAAACATAGTTACATATCTATTGCCAAAAGAACAAAAGGGTATGCAGTTAACTCAAAAGAGGGAAATGCCTTGCAAAATGTACTGCATTGTGAAGACTGACCCGCCAGTCAAGAAGGGTATATGCCTTTTGTGCTAGTAGCTTTGAGATATTCTCTTTGACACTGAAACTGTGAACTCTTGTTCATTTGTTTCATCGATTAGTAACGGTTCCCTTTCTGCTTTGCCTACACTGTGTTCAGTTTGCCTCTAATCTTATAAACTGGCAACATAATTTCTTCCCATTCCCTGGAGGTGACTAATGGTAGCTTAAATGTTCAGTTTTCATCTGTGAAAAAAAAGACAGTATGAGTGTTGAGTAGCTGGAGGAAACAAACCAATGACCAAAACATACAAGTGTAATATATGTGATACATTGATAGAAAAATATAGCCTCTGAAGAGGCCAAGGATTTTATAGTATAGAATATTTCATGAGCCCTTCAAGGGTGAAGGAAATTTGTCTTTAAACAGTGACTATTTTAAAGACACCCCAGAGGTGCAGGCTTTTTGCAACACGTGTTTTTCGCAGCCCCTCCAGATCTGAACTTTTTTCCCATAACATTTACCTTTCAAAAACGATTTCAGCATTGTGGAAACAGAACGTTGAATATTTCAGAGCTGTAAGTCTTGGGGGAAATAGCCTGTCTTTGAGGTTAGATAAATAAGTTTAAACTATTTCTGACATGTTATGGCTGTTTCAACAGAGCAAACGTTTGTAGGTTTGAAAGACCATAAAGAATTCTATCTGAGTTTCCTCTGGCTTCTGCGGTTCTTTGAAAACATTCACAGGTGCAGTGATGCTCTAGGTGTTGAGTTGCAGGGTCAGCTCCTTTCCTCAGCACTGGGGACGTTTCTCTCCCCCTTTACATCTAAAAAGCTGCCAAGTTTAGTTTTGTTTTCTGAAATTCCTTATCTGTGTAGAACATTACTATCTGTGTAAACTCAGTATCATACCCTTGTCATGTGGAGGTTTAGGTTTAAATTGTCTCTGACCCCTGTCAGTTCCAGAAGGGTTTGGAGATTCCAAAGCCTCCTGGAAGTAACTTCGGATAGTTTTGGGGGGCTTTCACTGCCCTGGACCCTCTGCTCACTCTCTCTTGTACCGACCTGATATGGTCTCTCTTTTGCCCTCCATCAACCAAGGATGAAAAATTCACTTCCGTGACTGGTTTCTGCTCATAGGAGGGCATCCATTAATACCAAGCATTTGGCAAGGTTTTCAAGCAAGGCCGAAGATGCAGGGATCATGGAAAAGGCATGCCATGACTCAGCCCTTCTTCTCCCTGTTCTCCTTCACCCTCAGCCTTCCCGTCCTCACCCCTAACCTCCTGGGATCGCCATAGGAACTCTAGATTCTTCTCTCCCTCTTACGCAGCCCCTGCCTACAAATGCACACATCTAAACCTTGCAAGATATTCTGAAGGAGAAGCATCACCCTCTTTAGAAGACAACCAGAGGGACTTCCCTGGTGGTCCAGTGGTTAAGAATCCGCCTTCCGATGCAGGGGACACGGGTTCGATCCCTGGTCGGGGAACTAAGATCTCACGTGTCGCGGGGCAGCTAAGTTCGTGCGCCACAACTACTGAGCCCGTATGCCTCAGCTAGAGAGAAGCCTGTGTGCCGCCACGAAGAGCCTGCGCTCTGCAGCTAAAACCCCATGTGGCCAAAAGATAAAAATAAATATTTTTTAAAAAAATTAAATGAAAGAGCTCTAAAGCTTAAGAAAAAGAAAAGAAAGAAAAAAGAAAACCAGAGTTATATACTGTAGATCAGAACAATTTCTCTGACCTGTAGTTTGTTCCATTCAATTTATTTCAACACGCCTGCTGTGTGTAATGCACTGCTCTGGGGTTCCTGAGGTCAATATGCATGTCTCAGCCCTGAGGAAACTCGCTGGCTGATGGTTGCCTGAGGCCTCATACGAAGTGAGAGGCCCATAGAGTGTGTCTCCTTAGATTGCTGAAAAAAGAGGCCGACTCCTGAGAGGAGTCTTACCCTCCTTGTACTCTGCTGAAAGCCTAACGGTGGGAGAAGCTGATGTTCAGCATTCCAGCAAAGCTAGGACCCCAGTACCTAGAGGAGTGCGGGCACATAGTAGGCACTTCCAGAGCACTCAGAGGATGGATGGGTCTTGTCTGCGTTTGTTGGTGGGGGGACAGTCTGAGTGGCAGATGTGTCGTCTCCTACACCAAGTGATGTAAGCACAGGCACAGGAGACTGAAAGCAACTAGGAAGTCACAGAGAATCACAATAACTAGTGACCAAAATGGACTCCAAAAACATCATGCTGGGAGATTTCCCTTTTTAAAAAAATTTCTGCTGAACGGTAAGTTCTGCTGAGATGAACCACAGAATTCCTGAGCCCAGCGTTCACACCACCATCCTCACCAGTCCCTGCTCTGCGTTTCAGAACGACAGAGGTGGGGTGTCTTCAGGGAGCACCCTGAAACGGGAGCTCATTCCCCTCGTGGAATCACCTGCAGCTCAGACTTTGGGTCGGCTGAACTGCAGAGAGGCTCTGGAGGTTGTCAGGAGCCCTGGGTAGCCAGAAGAGCCTGGTCGCTCCGAGCTGGTGCAGCCAGAGCAGGACGGCACTGCAGGAATTGAGACTGTGCCCCGCTAGATGTTCTAAGGTGATGTCCTTCCCTTAGGGTCTCAGCCAGCCTGGGGTGTGAATGCAGCAGAACCGGTTTCCTAAGGCCTTAAGGACGGGTGAGCCCCATGACAGGCCACAACCCCAAAGTCAAGTCCTCCTCTACAGCTGCCTTAGTTTAGGCTGTTATACCAAAATACCATAGACTGGGTGGCTAAAACAGCAGACATTTATTTCTCCCAGTGTTGGAGCCTGGGAAGTCCAAGGTCAAGGTGCCTGAAGGCTTGGTGTCTGGTGAGAACTCCTCCTGGCTTACGGACAGCCATCTTCTCATTGTTTCCTCACATGATGGAAAGAGAGAGAGATCTCCAGTATCTTCCTTTTTTTTTATAAAGGTACTCATCCCATCATGGGAGATGCACCCTCATGAACTCATCTAAAGCTCATTACCTTCCCAAAGCCCCATTTCCAAATGCCATCCTATGGGCAGTTAGGGCTTCAACAGATGAATTTGGTGGTGGAGGTGGGAGGAATGAAGCATGAACATCCAGTCCATAACAAGAGCCTGAACGCTTTATTATTATTATTATTATTATTGGAGTATAATTGCTTTACAATGTTGTGTTAGTTTCTGCTGTACACCGAAGTGAATCAGCTATACGTATACATCGATCCCCTCCCTCTTGGACCTCCCTCCCACAGCCGCCCCCATCCCACCCATCTAGGTCATCACAGAGCACCGAGCTGAGCTCCCTGTGCTATAGAGCAGGTTCCCACTAGCTATCTGTTTTGCACATGGTAGTGTATATATGTCAGTCCTAATCTCCTAATTCATCTCCCCCTCCCCTTCCCCCCTCATGTCCACATGTCCGTTCTCTATGTCTGCATCTCTATTCCTGCCCTACAAATAACTTCATCAGTACCATTTTTCTAGATTCCACATACATTAATATGTATGTATATTAATGTATATTAAATATATATTATATATATTAATGTATATTAATACATTAATATACGTTAATATACGATATTTGTTTTTCTCTTTCTGACTTACTTCACCCTGTATGACAGACTCTAGGTCCACCCACATGTCTACAAATGACCCAATTTTGCTCGACATCACTAATTATTAGAGAAATGCAAATCAAAACTACAATGAGGTATCACGTCACACCGGTCAGAATGGCCGTCTCCAAGAAGAGCCCGAACGCTTTCAATTCGATACACTCTTCCGAGCACCTCCTACATGCTCAGCTGACAGCAAGGAGCTCCCAGAATGACGCGATACTGACCATGACATAACGTTGTCAATGCAATAGTGTCCGCACGAATAAAACACTGTAGGAACTGGGAGGAGTAGACAAGCAGCTCCGTGTGGGAGGTCCCAGGAGGTGTGACCAGGCCCATGAAGATGAAAAGGTAGGAACATTCCAGAGTGAAGAGCATGAGTGAGGACAGCTGGCATGCAAGGGCAGGCTTGCTGCAGGACATGGAATTGGCTACAGTCTGAGGTCTGTGCAAGGAGAGACCCGGCAGGAGGATTGGAAAGTCAGCCTAGGAGTGTGGCTGGAGCTAAGGGTTGTGGAACTGACAATGCCAGGGCCACAAGCTTCTGAAGGCAGTCAGGGCTCAGCACTTGGCTCCCTCTGACTTTGCGTGAAGAATTGTTGGCCCAGGAGTGGGATTGCTGGATCATACTGTAGTTCTGTAATTAGTTTTTTAAGGAACCTCCATACTGTTCTCCATAATGGTTGTCCCAATTTACACTCTCACCAATGGTCTAGGAGGTACTCACTACTCTGTAATGACCTATTTGGGAAAAGAATCTAAAGAAGAGTGGATATACGTATATGTATAACTGTTTCACTTTGCTGTACACCTGAAACTAACAGAACATTGTAAATCAACTATACTCCAATAAAAATTTTAAATAAAGAATTGTGGGAAGTAGGGAATCCAGCTAAGAGGTTGTTTCAGTAACTAAGGCAGGAACTCTGGCCCTGAGCCACAGCACTGACCATGAGAATGGAGAAGAGGAGATGATCCAGGAACATCCTAAGTTAGAAGTGACTTTTTTTCTAACTTGGTGGCAAATGAAACATGGAGGATATGGAGGCGAGATCCGAGCGTAGCTCTGAGGCTCCGAGGTGGGGAGGTTGGATAGATGCGGTGCCAAAATGATGAGGCGGAACAAGCCTACGGGGAGGTAAGAGGAGAGGGAGAACGAATTTGCTGTGGGACTTACAGCATTTGAGGCACCTTTGGGACTCGCAGATGGGAGACGTCCAGTTGGTGTTGAACTCGAGGGACAGATTCAGCTTGGACACGCAGATGTGGCCATTGTCAGCATAGGAATTATCACTGTGTTCTTAAAAGCTGATGAACTTGGCCAGGTTAGTTGTGTAGAGTGAGGAGGAAGAGGTTGGGACATATTCTCACCCTCCTCATTGCAAACTTCTTATCTCGGACATTTTCTTTTGGAACACGATGATGCCAGTTTGTTCCCAGAAGTGCGTGCTGCTGTGGCCATTTGGCCATCTGGGTTGTTTTCATACCTATGTTTTTAGTCCAGACGCCCATGGTTACAAGTGTCAGAGACCCACCTCGAACTGGCTCAAGAAAAATAGAGAAGTTACTGGCTCTGGAAACTGAAAAGTCCTAGGGTGCAGCTAACTTTGGACACATCTGGATTCAGGAACATAAATGATTTCATCAAGAATCTGTCTTTCTCTGGCTCTCAGAACTTTTTTTTTCCGTTTTCTTTGAGATGGTAAAGGCAGATCACGTAGCGCCATATAAGCCATCATAAGCACTTTGTTGTTTTGTTTTGTTTTGTGGTACGCGGGCCTCTCACTGTTGTGGCCTGTCCCGTTGCGGAGCACAGGCTCCAGACGTGCAGGCTCAGCGGCCATGGCTCACGGGCCCAGCCGCTCCATGGCATGTGGGATCTTCCCGGACCGGGGCACGAACCCACGTCCCCTGCATCAGCAGGAGGACTCTCAACCACTGTGCCACCAGGGAAGCCCTAAGCACTTTGTTTTTTATTCTGAATGAGATGGAAGCCATTGGAGGGATGGCATGATCTGACTTATGTTTTAGGAGAAACACTCTGGCTACCATGTTGAAAATAGATGGTAGGGAATCAAAGAGTGAAAGGAAGGCCAGGGTAGGAGCAGGGCTAACAGAAAGATTTTGCAAATTCCAGGTGGGTGAAGCCACCTTTAGATAACCTGATCTTGACTCCACTCTCCCCCTGCCTCATTCCTCGATTTCCATCATAGCAAAACGCCTCAAGAGTAGTTTGTACAGTCTCCAATTTCATCCTCCCGTGAGCTCACTCCAGCCAAGTTTATCTGCACCACTCAGCCTTCAGAGCTGTCGTCAAGGTTACCAACAGGCCCACCATGTAAGTCTGTGCATTGCCAATTCAGTGGTCAATCCTCAGAACTTTTGCTTGGCCCTTTGACACTGATTACATTTGACAGTTGCTATTCCCTCCTTCTTGAAATATTTTCTCCTCAGCTTCTGGGAAACCACAGTCCTGGTTCTATGCCCACCGTATCACCTGTTCCTTTTTAGCCTCCTCTGCTGACTTAGCCTCACATCTCTGATCTCTAAGTTAAGGTACCTCAGGACTAGTCCTCAGACATTTTCTCCTCTCCAGCTGTACTCATTTTCTCATCAATCTCATTCATGCTCAAGGATTCAAATGTCATCTGTATACTGACAACTCCTTGATTTGTATTTCCAACCCCAACCTTTCCTCTAAGCTCTAGGTGAACAGATCCAAGTGCCTGTTCAGCATCTCCCAGTGAATATCAGATGTTTCAAACCTAACTTATCCAATACTGAATGTGAGTTTTGCTCCCAAAATTGCTTCTTCATGGAGTTTTTCTCTGACTCTCAGAGAATGGCAGTGCCTTTATTTCAGTTGCCTGAGCCTAAAATTTTGACATCTTTTTTTTTTTTTTTTTTTTTTTTTTTTTTTTTTTTTTTTTTTGCAGTACGCAGTCCTCTCCCTGTTGTGGCCTCTCCCATTGCGGAGCACAGGCTCTGGACGCGCAGGCTCAACGGCCATGGCTCATGGGCCCAGCCGCTTCGCGGCATGTGGGATCTTCCCAGACCGGGGCACGAACCCGTGTCTCCTGCATCAGCAGGCGAGCTCTTAACCACTGCGCCACCAGGGAAGCCCTGACATCATATATGACCTACATTTCTCTCTGACATAGCCCTCTATCCATCAATCCCCCATTCCCCAGAGAAATCCTTCAAAATATATCCACCTTCAAAATATATCCAGAATCTGAACATTTCTTACCACTTCAGTTGCTACCAAGCTGCTCCAACCCACCATCACCACTAGGCTGGATTGTAATCACAGCCTCCTCACTGGTCTCCCTCTCTGCCCTTGCCCCCTACAATCTACTCTCAACGTAGCAGTCAGAGTAATCCTTTAAAATCAAGAGTCAGAACACACAACTCTTCAAAGCCTTTAGAATAAAAAGAGACTTACAATGACCTATAAGACTTTCTGTGATCTGAGCCCCCACCCGACCTGCCATTTCTCTGACCTTGCTCACATCCCTGCAGCCACAGTGTTCTTTTATCTTTTTCCAAAATAAGAGAAACATGCCCTGAAGTCTAGTCTGATGAAGCCTAGGGGACTGCTTCTCAGAACAGTGTTTTCAGATGCAGACTATATATTACAAAGAAAACCAATTATAATCAAAATACCCATAACACAATAGTAATAAAGCAAGTATGCAATCTAATAATATGTTTCTTTACTAATGCATTCAATTGAAAAGTTAACATTCATCCAATAAATACCATGGTTTTGAAGTAGTGATGTTATAAAAGATATTGTGAGATATCTGTAAGAATTATAACGTGATATGAAAATATCTGTGATTTCCAGATATTTTTGTCCAAGGTACTGCTACCTTGGTTTGTTGCTTATGTACCTAGTTGATGGAAATGCTAAATCTCAGCTGAAGTGGAAAGGTCACAAACCCCTGAATTCCGTCTGTGGACCTACATGAGGTTCAGGGACCCCATGGTAAGAGCCCTGCTTCAGGGCTGAAGCGTGAGCTATTCTTTCTGCCTGGAGTTCTCTTCCCCGAGGACCCCACGTGGCTTGTTTTACCTGGCTGAAGGGCTTTAGTACACCTCTTTTCAATCTAGAATTGACACCACTGTTGCTTGCATGCTTCTTATGATAAAGGCATAATGAATAAGCCAATACATGTGAAGTGCTTCAGGGTCTCTCACTGTAAGAGGTTTTATAACTTGAGAAAACTCCCTTAATTGGGACTCGTTGCAGGAGGTGAATCTGAATATCCTTAAATTGTAAAACATTTTCAAATTTAGCGTTGCTTTAAAAAATGTTCAGGGCTTCCCTGGTGGCGCAGTGGTTGAGAGCCCGCCTGCCAATGCTGGGGACACGGGTTCGTGTCCCGGTCCAAGAAGATCCCACATGCCGCGGAAGTACTGGGCCCGTGGGCCATGGCCACTGAGCCTGCACGTCCGGAGCCTGTGCTCTGCAACGGGAGAGACCACAACAGAGGCCCACGTACCGCAGAAGGAAAAAAAAAAAAGAAAAAAAAGTTCAGTTACTCAAGAGCGAATGACTTAGCAGAGGTCTTAAAGGAATCCCTTTAATTAATAAATAACAATTTAAACTCACATATACAGAGGCTAGTTAAGTGTTTGAAGGGATTTCTGAAATGTTTCACATTTTTTGCCTCAAAATATTTATGGAGGTTTTTTTCCTCCTAGCTAATACCGCCCTTTTCTAAATTACCACAGATTCCAAAATAATAGCATCTGAATTTATGAAGATTTTTAATAATAGAGTCGGCATTTTATCTTTGCCATTTGGAAGAGAACACTGGCGTGAATAACCAGGAAGTCATGCTGACGTATCTTTGGGATATAATTTTCTTCTAGTAGATCCATTCCCTAGTTCACTCATTTATGCATTCAGCAAATACTCATTTGTCTACTCTTTGCTAGGCGCTATCCTCATGATCTACTGGAAGGTGAGAGATTAATGAAGTAATAATGCTCAAGAAGAGTGATGGTCATAGGAGGTACATAATAAAAGTGAGTTGAATAAATATATAAAGTGACAAGTGGGTGGATGGTTGAACGGATGAATTTATCTCACACATATCTTTCAGCTGAAAGGAATCCCAAGATAAATTTAACCTAGTCTCTCATCTTTACTCTTGACATTTTTGAGCAGTATGGTCTGAGGCTTTCAGGAAACTGCAGATTTACTTGTGTGGTCTGTAGGCAGAAAAGAGAGAGACCTGATTCGCTCTTCCTAATGTTACCCTTTGAAATAAAAATAAAATGTGTAAAAGAGATACCAAGTATAGTCAGCACTGGGAGCAGAGATGCTGGTTGGGATCTATCTAGACGGGGCCAGGGGGAATTTCTGCTCATTAGAGCTCTGAGTCAGAATGCTGAGGTTAGGCGGTAAAAATGGCATTGAGGGCTTCCCTGGTGGCGCAGTGGTTGAGAGTCCGCCTGCCGATGCGGGGGACGCGGGTTCGTGCCCCGGTCCGGGAGGATCCCACGTGCCGCGGAGCGGCTGGGCCCGTGAGCCATGGCCGGTGCGCCTGCGCGTCCGGAGCCTGTGCTCCGCAACGGGAGAGGCCACAACAGTGAGAGGCCCGCGTACCGAAAAAAAAAAAAAAAAAAACCCACAAACTAGCTGTTGCTCTCACTCTGGCCCAGACTGAAGCTCAACTCTTACTTTAGAGAGAGAGAAAGTCTCCTTAAGGAAAAAAAAAAAAAAAAGGCATTGAACTAGCACTCAAGAAGCACACGAGAGCATCCACTGTATCACGAAGGTCAATCTTAGGTAGCGTATGTGCTATGTCCCCAAGAAAATCTAGAAAAGCAAGATGATCCATTGGTTGTTCAGTGGCATGTTTTTCAGTCTCCACATCTGTGTGATTTTACAGTTTTCCTCGTGCTATTAACTTCCAGTTGCATGGGATATCTTTTTGCATCCCTTCACTTTCAGTCTGTGTGTATCCTTACATCTAAAGGGAGTCTCTTGTAGGCAGCATGTGGATGGGTCTTGGTTTTTCATCCATTCAACCACTCTGTGCCTCTGTGTTGGCTTCTATAGAGATGAAGCAACAACCTTTCCCAGTTTTGAAGGAGTAGCCTCATGCAGGAGATGAACCTTGTCATTCAGCTCTGCCTCAGCTCCTGGTTGTCTCTCTAACCTTTGTGCTTGTCCAAGCAGCCTCCTACAGTTAAGTCCCCTGCGTATGAACGAGTTCTGTTCCAAGAGCACGTTCGTAAGTTTAATTCGTTGTCAAGTCCAACAGAGTTAGCCTAGGTACCCAACTAAGACAGTGGGCTTTATAGTACTGTACTGTAATAGGTTTATCATACTTTTCACACAAATAATACATAAAAAACAAACACAAAAAATAAAGAAAACATTTTTAATCTTACAGTACATTACCTTGAAAAGTACCAGCTATATCACTGCTGCTTTTACGCTTGCTTCCAGACATCCTGGGCTTGAAATAAAGATACTGTACAACTGTCCTCTATACAGTACTGTACAGTAAAGTACACAAAAGCACAACCACTTGTACAAGATGCATGTGATGTGACAATGTACTCTAGACACGTGAACTAACACGTGATTGGACATGCGAACGCACGTTTGCATCTTTGAAAGTTCGCATCTTGAAGGTTTGTATGCAGGGGACTTACTGTATGTATTTAATAACTCCTCATAGTTGAGGATGTGCTAAGACCTGTCAGTGTCTCAAACGGGAGGCTCTCAGAACCTAGATTGAGGCTGACTGCAAGCTTGACCCTCAGGATCAGTTTTTCCTTTAAGTATGTAGATATATACAGTCCTGTGGGACTGTAAGTGTAACCCCTGATGCTCACCAGCGTCAGAAGATTTGGAGGGGTCCCCTGGGTGGCAGCTGCTGAAATCAGGGTCCCAAATGATTGTGTAAGTTCCTTTACTGGGTGATAGTGGTGAGCTGGTGCGAGGCAGAGGGAGAGCGCCAAGGGGCGCTACATTCTACAGCCTACATTCCTTGAAAGCAGCTCCATAGGCCACTAAATGTGAGCCAGACCTGAAGCCAGCCCCTCAGGCCAAAGCTCCAGGACAAGCAAAGAGACCTCCTTCATAGAAAGACTGGGGGTGTGTTTCAGTCCGTTGTCTGTGCGGTGCCCTGGCGGTGGTAGCCTGCCAAGAACTACCTCTCTAATTGCCACAGTCCTGTGGGACCCAGGGATGGAAGCCAACACCCCCCACCTCCTCCCTACCCTCCCACCCCTCCATCCCACTGCTAACCCTACACCCACCCCTTCCAGCCCTGGCCAACAGAGCCACCAGATCAAGGAGCATCCCTTGGGTGGCAGCCACAAAAACCAGGGTACCAGATACAAATGAACTTACTAACAAAACAGAAACAGAGTCACAGATTTAGAGAATGAACTTATGGTTAGCCTGGGGAAAGCGTGGTTGGGGGGAGGGATAGATGGGGAGTTTGGGACTGACATGTACACACTGCTATATTTAAAATAGACAACACACAAGGACCTACTGTATAGCACAGGGAACTCTGCTCAGTATTCTTTAATAACCTAAATGGGAGAGGAATTTGAAAAAGAATAGATGCACGTGTATGTATAACTGAA
Organism: Kogia breviceps; assembly: GCF_026419965.1. NCBI lineage: Eukaryota > Metazoa > Chordata > Mammalia > Artiodactyla > Physeteridae > Kogia > Kogia breviceps. The sequence continues at coordinate 29,066,016 of NC_081320.1, forward strand.
TCACTTTGCTGTACACCCGAAACTGTCACAACATCGTGAATCAACTATACTCCAATATAAAATAAAAATAAAAATAAAAACAGGATACCAGAGGTAAAAACCAGGGCACTGGATGCACGTAAAGCTTGCCTGCAGGAAACACTGGCACCCCGGAGCATTTCAATGATTTTCATTTATAGGTCCCCTATAAAACATCACCCCTTCTTCTGTTCCCAAAGCTCTCTGGAGGGGAAGAGCCCTATAAGCCCCAGCTGCTTCCTCCATTCCCTTTTGGAATTCTGGTGAATGTATTTTTTCCTACCTTGTTAGTTAGGCTATAAACCCTGAAAACATGCAGAGATGCTACCTGTTAGCGTAGTTAATAACTCTGACTAAGCCCCCGTGGCACTCCGCACACCCAGCACCACACATGGCTCCCAGATCTGTGTGAGCCTGAGTGTCCTGGGACAGAGCATTCTATTGCAAAGGAATTATTCCCCAGGAATTGTTGTCTTCAAGAACACCCAAGCTGGAACAAGAATTAGATAACTTCTAATTGGTAAACAAGTGTTCCTTTTTTTTTTCTCAGAACAAACAGTCAGGCAGTAAACTTCTATTTCCCAAGGACCATAGACAGCATATGCTCCAGGCATCCAACACTGGAACCAACAGTAATGGGCCAACAAGAGAACTCCTACCTTCGGGTCTGGGATTTGGAATTAATTTGCAGATTTTCTGGTGGTAAAGCATGTGCTAAGAAAAGGATTTAGTTAAGAGACCCTCCATGTTTTGCACTTTGCAATAAGTAAAATTATTCCTAGGCGTCCAGCCAGCTTTTCCCTTCCTCCTGAACCTACTGGGGTTCAACTTTTTCCTTCCATATTGAACATTAAAAAAAAAAAAAAATTAGTCCTGAGGAAGCCCACGGAGCTCATATCCCAAATCTGCATCATTATTTATGGTAATGCAGACATCGGTTTTCTAGTTGCAAAACAATTGCTAACTTGGTAAATATTAATAGAGGGAAGATGTGCTAAGAACTGTGGAATTGATTCTTTCATTTGTCTTCTTTCACAAATATTTTTTTCCACACGTATCAGTACTTGGTCACAAGAACCTAATCTAGGTATTTCCAGCTTGCAAAGCTCTTTAGGAGGTCAAGGGAGTGAGGTAGAGTTAAGAAAATCAGAAATGTTTGTGAGAATAGGGTGTAACTTTGTGGGTGTATTCATACAATGGAATATTATTCAGCAATAAATAAAAAGAATGAATGACTGATATACACGACAATATGGGTGGATCTCAAAAACATTATGTTAAGCAAAAGAAGACAAACAGATGGGCTTCCCTGGTGGCGCAGTGGCTTCCCTGGTGGTGCAGTGCCGATGCAGGGGACACGGGTTCGTGCCCCGGTCTGGGAGGATCCCACATGCCGCGAAGCGGCTAGGCCCGTGAGCCATGGCCGCTGAGCCTGCGCGTCCAGAGCCTGTGCTCCGCAACGGGAGAGGCCACAACAGTGAGAGGCCCGCGTACCGCAAAAAAAACCCACAAGGGTACATATTGTATGAAGACCAAGAACAGATAGCACTGTTGTATATTAATGGAAATGAAGAAGTAGTTGCCTGGGAGGAGAGAGAAGTTGATTAAAAAAGAGACAGGAGGAAACTTTGGGAGTGATGAAATGTTATATACCTTGCTTTGGATCACGGTTACATAAGTGCATACAATTGTGAAAACTCATAAAACCACATGCCTGATAGCTGAGCATTTTATTGTATATGAATTATATACCTCAGTAAAAAACCACATTTTTTTAAAGAAATGCACGTGTGTCCTGCCTTGAATCGTCAAGGTGTCTTTGTGAAATATGACAGAGTAGAAAGAGTTATATTTGGAGACAGGCACACTGGGCTCCAATCCAGTTGAAGTACCTTGGGAAAGTCACTTAGCTTTTTTAAGTGTCCACCTCTGCAAGTAAAACTAATCTAATTCACAAGATGGCCATAAGGATTAAATGAAAAATTGATGTTAAAGTGTTTAACTCAGCACCTATCACCTGGAAAATTCCTAATAAACTTAGCTATTTTTAAAATTTGTTTTGAATAAACTGTAATCCTGGGGGAGCAACTAAAAATATATTCCCTTCTCCTTTGCAAATGATACCGTTTGCAACTTAGGACAAAAATTCCTAAATCAAAAGGAAAACCGGGAAAACAATTAAGTTAAAGGAATCAGTCCCTCTGTGAGGGAGCCTGTGGACACAGCTGGTAGCTATCAATTGTGATAATTACGAGAAATCTGGCACTTTCTGTGATCATACACAAATGTGTCATCATCGTGTCCTACCTTATCTTTTTACCATGTGTCAAAGGGGAAGGGAAAGGCTGCTTAGAATGGGGATTAAAGAAAAAAACGCTATAATTATTGGAGGGGGTCAGCTTCAACGTTTCTAAAGGAAACTCCCATTTTCACCTTTCTAGATGTCTCCAGGACAAATGATGTATTCATTTTCAGGACTAATCTGAAGTTTAGATTCAGAATTAATGGAAAAGTAAGAATGGAATTGAAATGCAACTTTAACATTTCTGCTTAATCCCTACTCCCTGCTAAACATCTTTCATTTCTCGGCCTGATCCACTTTGGAGAAATAGAACCCATTAGGGCATCCCCTGAGAGACCCTCCACTCTTGTCCTGTTGACTCTGCTTGGAGAGTCCTGAGGAGCCAGCGCACTGCACAGGATACCTCCGGCTTCTCTCTGAGATTTTTCTGGCAGATCCAGCTGGTCCGCAGTAGCCCCTCTCCCAGGCTGTGGTCCAAGGGCCCCATTCTGGCTGCCATTCCCACCAGTTATTACAATAAGCTAATTGAAGGAAAAGGAGATTTAAAGGACTCCCTTGCACTGTATGGTGGCTTATTCTCAGTGTGCTACTCAGAGCACCAGACAGGCAGCTAACCAGAAAACAGCTGGCAGTGGTCTTTGGCCAGGTTGTCTCCAGCCCCTCATCATTTCTCATCCAGGGGGCTGTCGTGACATTCATTTCCTTTCCGTAGAGACTTTCTGGGAGCTTGGTAGCTGGACACATTGTTCTGCCACTTGGGGCCACTTGGGAGCCCGAGTTCAGAGACCCCAGTGCGTAATGGCCAATGGGCAGGAAGTGAGTGAGGCCTTCTGTGAGCATCTCCAGGAGCCGATGGCTGGGTCCAGCCCTGTAACATCCGGGACTGTCCCTCGAGGTGTGTGTAGTCACTCTTCTTATCTCATCGGTATCAGGTTTTGGCTTGTTTTAAAATGTACAGTCATTTGGATTTAATAACTCAACCAGGAAGATTTGTTTAGCATGTACCGTACAAGACACTCTGCTAAGTGCTTTATGTGGATCACTTCACAGTCACCTATGAGGTTGATGTCGTTCATTTTCTATCTTACAGTTGGAACAACTCCCCTAGGCCTCAGTGTTACAAGGGCCAGAATTCAAATTGAGATAGTCTGATTTCACAGCTTGTGTTCTTTTTTTTTTTTTTTTTTTTTTTTTTTTTTTCGGTATGTGGGCCTCTCGCTGTTGTGGCCTCTCCCATTGCAGAGCACAGGCTCCGGACGCGCAAGCCTAGCGGCCATGGCTCACGGGCTTAGTTGCTCCGCTGCATGTGGGATATTCCCGGACCAGGGCACGAACCCGTGTCTCCTGCATCGGCAGGCGGATTCTCAACCACTGCGCCACCAGGGAAGCCCAACAGCTTGTGTTCTTAATTGCTACCCAAATCTGTTTCTTGTACTCACAGTGTACCTTAAGAGCACAGTGAAGCTCATTTCATGGGTTTACCCCGCAGATAAGGCAGTAGGCCAGATCATGAGAGGCACAAGTTAAAAGCACAGTTCCTTAGACTCTACCCCCAGGGGTAAAAGCATTACTAACCTTTCTGTGTCACAGACAACACAAATCAATGGTTTTAAAAATGTCCAAAGTCAAACTCATGATCTCCACCAAATCTGATCCGTCCCCAGTGTTCCAGATCACATTGACAGCATCCTAAACTCCCCCCTTCCTCTCACTTCCATCCTTTCTTGTCAATTTCCCACTGTTACCAATGGAGTCCAAGCCATCATCATTCCTCACTAGGACCACTCTAGGAGCCTCCTGAGTTTTATCTCCTCTCTAGAGTGCTTTGTCCAGTCTATAAGCAGAACCATCTTTGAAAACACAAACTCATGGGACTTCCCTGGCAGTCCAGTGGTTAAGACTTTGCCTTCCATTGCAGGGCCTGTGGGGTTCGATCCCTGGTTGGGGAGCTAAGGTCCCACATGCCTCGAGGCCAAAAAACCAAAACATAAAACTGAAGCAATATTGTAAGAAATTCAATAAAAACTTTAAAAATGGTTCAGATCAACAACAACAAAAAACTTAAAGAAAACACAAACTCATCACGATGCTCCTCTGTTGAAAAGAGAGCCCTCTTGCACTGTTGGTGGGAATGTGAATACATACAGCCACTATGGAGAACAGTATGGGGTTTCCTTAAAAAAGTAAAAATAGAACTACCATGCGATCCAGCAATCCAACTACTGGGCGTATACCCTGAGAAAACCGTAATTCAGAAAGAGTCCTGTACCACAGTGTTCATTGCAGCTCTCTTTACAATAGCCAGGACATGGAAGCAACCTAAGATGTGGCACATATATACAATGGCATATTACTCAGCTATAAAAAGAAACGAAATCGAGTTATTTGTAGTGAGGTGGATGGACCTGACGTCTGTCATACAGAGTGAAGTAAGTCACAAAGAAAAACAAATACCTTATGCTAACACATATTTATGGAATCTGAGAAAAAAAATCTGAAGAACCTAGGGGCAGGACGGGAATAAAGACGCAGACTTAGAGAATGGACTTGACACGGGGAGGGGGAAGGGTAACCTGGGACGAAGTGAGAGAGTGGCATGGACATATATACACTACCAATTGTAAGAAGCAGCCGCATAGCACAGGGAGATCAGCTCGCTGCTTTGTGACCACCTAAAGCCGTGGGATAGGAGGGTGGGAGGGAGACGCAAGAGGGAGGAGATATGGGGATATATGTGGACATATGGCTGATTCACTTGTTATAAAGCGGAAACTAACACACCATTGTAAAGTAGTTATACTCCAATACAGATGTTAAAAAAAACCCTTCCATGCCTTCCCTTTCTTCTTAAGACAAAGGTCAAAATTCCTGGCATAGGGACTGTGTCTATCTTGTTCATTTTGTCCCCCAATGTCTAAAATAATGCCTTGCACATGGTAAGTAAATGCCCAGTACCTATTTGCTGCCTCACCGAATACATGAGTGAAAGAATAAAAGTCCCTCCGTGCTTGGGTCTCAGGCTGCCTTTCTGCCTCATTGCTGTGTCTCCCAGCCTGGTTTTTTTTTTTTTTTTTTTTTTTTTTTTTTTTTTTTTTTTTTGCGGTACGCGGGCCTCTCACTGTTGTGGCCTCTCCCTTTGAGGAGCACAAGCTCCGGACGCGCAGGCTCAGCGGCCATGGCTCACGGGCCCAGCCGCTCCGCGGCATGTGGGATCTTCCCAGACCGGGGCACGAACCCGTGTCCCCTGCATCGGCAGGCGGATTCTCAACCACTGCTCCACCAGGGAAGCCCCCAGCCTGGTTATTGGATCTCCATCCACAATAGTCTTTTTCGTCGGTTTGATATACCGTTCTGTCTCCTGACTCGTGGCCTTTGCACATACTGCTTCCTCTCTTTGCACTTAGTTATTCCTATTCATCTATTTTCAGGGAAACCACCTAGGCCCCAAACTAAACCAGACCCCTGTGCTATATGTTTTTCTATTTCCGTGTCATTCTTCTGCACAGCTCTTACCACAATCTGCCTGTCTTGCCCACGTACTGGACCATCAGTTCCAGGAGAGCAAATCCACAGTTGGTGTGCTTATTAACAAGTTATCCCCAGCACTCAGCACACTGATTGCCCCATTGCACACTCTAAAAATATTTGTTAAATGAATGAATGAATGATTGAATAGCATAGTCCCTAGCAGATAATTGACCAATGATGCTGTCAACTGAAAATAACACACAACCTAAAAGTGGAGAGGTATGTTTTATTCGACAGACATTCTGAGCACTTCAAGCTTGGGACATAGCATCCCAGATAATGTTGAGAAACTGTTCTGAAGTGGCAAGGAGCGGATTGGGGAGCCACGATATATAGGAGATTTTGCAACAAAAGACCAGGTAGTTGGAACATGAAAAGATTACTGTTAATTAAAGAAAACCAGCTATCTCAAGTTAAGGAATTTAGCGCCTTTGTCTGTAGGGGAAGAAACAAGAGTCTGGGCTCACTGAAATCATTCCTTTGATGTGCACCTCCACTGCCTGGGGCCAGTGTCCTGTGCTGTCTCATCCTGAGTCTCCTCCGGGTGGTGCACCGTCAGGGCAGCCATGTGATGGCTTGATGGCTGCAACATCCTTTGTTTACTGATATGGCAGGCAATATTTTAGCTCACAGTGGCAAAATTCACAGTAAAAACAAAGAAAAAAACAAACCAAGACAAAAACCAAACAGTAGTAGCACTTACTGAGCACAAACCTGTGAGGCAGACACTATTATCAACCTCATTTTACTGAGGAGGAATCGGAGGTGTACATAATGTTGTCCAGCTCACTGCTCTGTGCAAATGTCCACCCCGGATCCATGATCTGTGCCTTGGAGGAGAAGTGGGAGGCATGGTCACACGGTGAAACAAAGGAGATGCCTCGGAACACGTTCTTAGAAGAGCCGTGGGTACCGTAGGCACCTTGACCTGTCTTCCAGTGCTGCAGGCACCTTGACTCTGGCATGAGCTCTTCCTATCCTTCAAAGGAAGAGCTTGTGCAAGAGTCATCTGTCCCTCAGGAAGCAGCAAACGGATGCTAGAATAACTAGGAGGGATTTGATCCAAGAAAACTGGTTTATGTCAATTCTTGATTCTCACAAAGTGAGAATTCACATTGGGAAGTTTATCCTTATTTATTAAGTACTCTCAAGCCTTTAGCCACTCCTAGAAAAAACAGAGTCATACACTTTCATACCTAGAAGAAACAGTAGAGATCATCTAACCCTAGATCCCTCTCCATCAGGGGTCCTTCACATTTCAGTGCCACGGAGCCCTCCGTAGTCTAGAGAAGCCTATGGCTCCCTTCTCAAACAAGGGTTTTAAATCTATAAAATAAAATATACTTGATTACAAAGGAAGCCAATTAATTATATTGAAATACAGTTACTGAAGGAGTTTTAAATGTGATGTAGTAGTAAATTTGCTTCTCTATTAACACACTAAATAATAGGATCTACTAGTACCATTGATTTTGAAATGGTGATGAATGTAATTGCTGTTTTGGATGCCTACCACAATTTTCATGTCATGTGAAAACAGCTATGATTTCTATTGGTAACAAAATCACAGGTATTGCTGCTACTCCTACTATATGTTGTGGCCTGCATTTTTACAACTGAAGGCAATACTCAATTGCCGTTAGAGCTTAGTGACAATGAAGATGTAATCCTTTTCCCATCCAAGTCCATGGTTCCCTTGGAGAACCATGGGGCTCAGGTTAGGAACCCCTACTCTGCAGCATCCTGGTGGCAGCTCGAACATCTTGAGTGACAGAGCACTCAATATCTCCAAGGTGTCCAGTTCCTAGTTCAGTCTCCTTTAATCATTATGAACTTTAGGGTGAGATAAATCTAGAAGCAGTCCCAGCTTTGCTGGCATGTTAGTCATGTGACCATAGCTATTTAACCCTGTGGACATCGGTGTCTTCATTGTAAGAATGGGAACAAGATGACAATTACATTAGAAAATATGCAAATGTCTCAGAGCACAAAGAGCACATAGGTGATTTTAGCAATATTTTCTTCCCTTTGGTTTCAGTGAGTTGAAACCCACCTTTTTGAAGTTTCCACCTAATTTTGCCCTAGCTCTCCTCTATGAAGCCACACAAGTCATGGCTCCTCACATACTTGAAGACGGCTCTATCCCGCCCCTCTTTTGGCTGTCTCCATGTGGTGATTCTGTTGCTTCTCTGAGTAAAAGCAACTCTGAGCATATGGCTGGGAGTTATCTGTGCTGCTGCCCATTCCCAGAGAGACGTGTGAGGGCCCTGAAACAGTCATCATGTTAGGATCGATTTTTCCTTTGGAAGGCACTTCCTGTAGGATCTGTCCTACCTGTCTTTACTAAGCTCCTGTACTTTTTTGTTTAGGTGGTTCACGGGCACGTGGTCAGAGTGCTCTGTGTCTTGCAGTGAAGGATTCCGCCGTCGGCAAGTGACCTGTAAGCACACGAGAGCCAATGGGACTGTGCAGGTGATGCCTCCGAGAGCATGTGCCCCCAGAGAGAGGCCTCTGGGAAGAAGACCCTGCCCAGTCACCCGTGTGTTCAAGGGCTTATTGAACCAGGGAACCAGGGAACGCTGACCAATCCAGTGTTTTGAAAGTATGATCATCTAGTATAATCATCCAGTCCCCGTGGTCAAACCCATGCATCAAAACAATGAAATTTAAAAAGAGACTTCCCTCGCAGTCCAGTGGTGAAGACTTCGCCTTCCAGTGCAGGGGGTGCGGGTTGGATCCCTTGTCGGGGACCAAGATCCCACATGCCTCGCGGCCAAAAATACCAAAACATAAAACAGAAGGAATATTGTAACAAGACTTTTAAAATGGTGCACATCAAAAAAATAAAATACACCCATGCATCAGGGCCCCTCCGCACGGGGGAAGAGGAGAGCCCAACTGCTGCGTGACAGTCATGAAACTCAGCTGCACAGGGACCTTACCACACCGCGCACAGGCTGGTTCACGGGACCTTCTTATCCTCTTAGGGGCCTCTCTGTTGTCATTAACACAGGCTGCAGGGACCAAAGGTTCCCCTCGGCCCTTCTGAAAATGTTCGGTAATGTTAGTGCAGGAAGGTATTTCACACTTTCTGCATTTCTGCCCTGCAGGGCAGCAGTTGTTGCTGTTGGGAGTCATTGTGCTAATTCTCTTAGGTCATTTTTCCCTTTAGTTGTTCTGATTAACTCCAAGCACTACATGGTTACACACTTGTCTAACTGGAAAATGCACAGCCCCAATTCTGTGCAGGGAAGACGCAAAGCAGAGTGTGATACATCCTTCTGGAGCATCAAGTTTATTAACTAGAATTGGAAGAACCAAGGAGTTCTTGGAACAAGAACTATCCGCCCCCTCCCCCACCAACATGGAAGACAGAAGACTGGGGGAGGGGAGACGTGCCACAGGAATGACACTCCAGTCTCTGAAGTTTCACCCAGGTGAGGGTTGAGGGGCGGACCTGCAGCCACCGTGGCCTCTCAGTCGCCCTGGCTGCTCTGGACCATCCTCTGAGCTGGCCAGGGTCTTGGATACGATGCTTCTGAAAGCCGTGCAGAGAACACAGTCACCTTCCACTGGACCGGGTCCCAGGGAGCGCGGCGGCCTGACCTTCCTGCCTCGGTCACCCATGGGGTTCAGATGGGCTCACTTTATTACGACGCCTCTTGCTGGGCAGCTGGCAACAACCACCAAGATGCCTTTTTAAAAAGTTCCAGACTGTCCCAGCCACCCCTTGCTTTTTCTGGCTGTGGCCAAAGGGAATGGATGAGGACATACTCTCAGGCTGTGCAGCGTGGGAGGACCTTCCAGTGTTGGACACATGCAGGGGGCAGCTGGTTCCCGCTGGGGCTCCAGTCCTGCTGCTGGTGCAGGGGTATGCTCCAGGGCCACACTGGTGGGCTGGGCTGGGGGTGGCAGTCCTTGAGTCCAGGCTGGGTGGGGGACAGGCAGGCTCACTGGTCTTCTGCCCTGCCTGCTGGTCTTCCTGCTCTTGCATATTTTCTCCCTGGTGGAGCCGCCTGGTTTCCAGGGTGGACAACTCAGGGCTTGGAAAAGGCTCGAGTTCATTGCCACTGAGGTCCCCGGAGGAGAAGGGCCCTGCAGCTATGATGGAGGACCCCACCATTGGTTTCTTGGAGCTCACACTGCCTTCTCCTCCGTCCTGGATCTCGTCCCACATCGAGTCCAGAATCCTCCTCACTGTCACCTCCAGGTCCTCTTCACAGGGTGGCTGGAGTGGCTTCTTCTGGCCCATATTCACCCATGGGTGCTTCATGAGGTCAGGTAAGGTGCCTCTGTCACTGGGCTTGAGGGAGATCATTTTTTGTAATAAACTCCTTATCTCCACAGACAGGTAATTTGGAATGGGATATTGCCCTTTTAAGATTTGCTTCCGCAGCTCCTGCACGTCTTTTCCCACAAAGGGACTGGACCCAGTTACCATGTTGTAGAACACTACTCCCAGGCTCCACACGTCCGCCGCAGGGCCGCTGTACCTCTGCCCCAGCAAGAGTTCCGGGGCAGCATACGCGACTGTGCCGCAGAACGTGTCCAGTTTCCTGCTGTCATCACACTTGTTGCTGAAGCCAAAGTCTGTGAGTTTTATATTCATGTTGGCATCAAAGAGGAGGTTCGGTGGCTTCAGGTCCCGGTGCACGATGCCCCTCTGGTGGCAGTGTTGCAGAGCAGAGACCAGCTGCTGGAACGGGCCTCGGGCCTGTGCCTCTGTCATACGGCCATGTATGTTCAAGTAGGTGTACATGTCCCCACCACTGAGGTACTCCATTATTAAGAACATTGTCTCCTCCGTGTCAATCACCCCCAGCAGTTTTACAATATTGGGGTGATTCAGAGCCTTCATACTGTGCACTTCCCGGAAAAGTCGCTGCTGGAAAGTTGAGAAGCTCCGACGCCTCTTTTTAACGACCTTCACAGCGACCTGTCTCCCGGTCAGAATGTGCCGGGCCAGCTTCACTTTAGCAAAGCTGCCTTCGCCAATGGTGTGGAGGATCTCATAATCATCAATATGAGCCTCCTTGTCAGCACAGTTGGCTGTGAGGCCCTGCATACTTGTGACCTAACTACACTGACTGACAGCACTAACTAGCAATGCTAACTATCCTAACTAACAACGCTAACTATGCTAACTGTGCCAACAGCGCTAACTACTACTAACTACACTAACTATGCTAATAAAGTATTAACTATACCAACTATGCTAACTATACCAACAATACTGACTATGCGAACTGTACTAATCTAGCAATACTAACTAAAATTAAGATAAAAATGAGAAAAAGAAGAAAGGAAGAAAGCAAAGCAGAAGAAATGGAAAAGAAACACCAAAAAATTGAGAAGAAAAAATTTAAAACTCTAAGAAATGATACAGAGAGAAAAATAAAGAAAAATGAGAAAAAGGCAAAGAAGAGAGAAAAATAAAAAGGAGTAAAGAGGAAAAAAAATCAACAAAATGGCAGAAACAAGGAAAAAACAAGGTAACTGTGGGTCCAAGGCCGTCAGGTCACCAAAAGCAGCTTCCTGGGCTCTAAGGACCAAAAACCTGGTCCCAGCTGGGCTCCTCTAGGGCTTCTGTGAAGTTCATAACAGTGGTGCACTGTGAGGTCAGAGCAAGAAATGGACCCATCAAAGCTGGGGATAAGCCACAGTGGTTTTCTCACTTTTTGAGTTCAAGGCCCCTTTACACTTAGGAAAAAGGATCCCAAAGAAATTTTTCTTTACTTGTGTTATTAGATATTGGTATTCACTTTGTTATAAATTAAAATCTGTAGGATACTTCAGTGGCCTTTTTATTTCTAGTTTGAAAATGTGTAATAATTTTAAAGACCTCGTAATGTCTACACTTGAAATATTCAATTCCTTTTCCTTAAATTCTGGTCTCAAAATAATGTTACAACTTAACTGACTTCACAATACTATACAAAATGTTCTGTTGCATAAGACCCGATAAAGTACGTTATGAAAGTCTATGAAGCTGAGAGAAGAATTGCCGGGAAGGTCATGAGCAGATTTCTCATCAAGAGCCTCAGAGGCCAGATGGCATGGCTCAATGTACTTGAAGTGTTGAAGAAAAGAAACCGTCAACCAAGTATCCTATATCTAGCAAAACTTTCCAAAAGTTGTAAAGAAAGCATATCTATTTCTAAATATATTTCCCAATTTCTTTTGCTTGTTTTCTGACCTTTGTAGTGCATTTTGCCATGAGGAAAATTTTAATTCTTATATAATTAAATGTATCCTTTTATCTTTGTATCTTAGAAAGGTGTTCCTCATGAATAATTTATTTCAAGTCTCCCAGGTTCCTGATACTTTTACAGTTTCATTATATTTTTACTTTTAACTAGTTGCTACATCTAGAATTTGTTAATGATAGCCATATTTTCCCACTTTTGTTGAATAGTTTTGCTACTGATCCAAAATGTCAATTTTACTTTAATCTCAATTCCCTTATGCTCTTGCATCTAATTTCAAGATGCTTCCTATTCCACTGGTTGTTTTGTCTATCTGAAACAAAATACTACCTTAATAATAATGTAATTATAATATAATAAATGTTATTAGTAAACATATCATATATAATAAATAGCATAATATAAAATAACAAAATATAATTTACCATATAACAAGGTCAAAAGAGAACAAAACTATACAATCACTTGAAATATCCCCCAAGGATATTTTATAAAATTCAATATTCATTTCTAATTTAAAAGAAATAGTAAAATAGGGATTGATGAATGCTTCCACAGTAAGAAGAAATTATAGGTCTAAAAGAGAAAGAGGTAAATGCTAAGCTTTAGTAACACTGGCAATAAATGCAGGACAAGATGAAGATGCCTGATATAATGTTAAAGAAAAACTATTACGTAACATTGTCTTTGCAGGACTGATGAGTTCAGTGAAAAGAGAATCTCATAGAAAAGAGTATCTCGTTCTTCTTAATGTCTGTACACTTGTCCATTGCATGAACATAACAGCTTATTTAACCAATATGTTACTGATCTGCATCTGGATTTCTAGGTTTTCATGGAATTTTATTGGCACAATTGTTATAAACTCTAGGACTTCCTCTTATGTTTATATCTTTTGAAAGAAACAATATCTCCACCGATGATTTATCTGGGCTGGCTGCTAGCAGACTAAGGCTACTTCTCAGCTCTTCCCTTTACATTCCTAGTCAATATGAAAACGGAATGCAAGAAGGTCTTCTGTTTAGAGACTGTAAAGATAGGTCTTGGTGATAAAGTCTTGGTGGTAAAGGCTAAAAGTATCAACCTAGAATAAGTGTTTTTCCAGCTGTAATTATGTGTGAATCCCTTGGCTTGATTCTGTACAGGATGTAAGACAAGACTGTAGGATGTGCCCTCAAAGTGCTTCCAGTAAGATGAGCTAAGTCAAGTATGGTGGCATATCTAATTCAAGACAAAATATAATGGCTCTTTTCCTCTCATAGTAAAACTTCGTAGAGTGAATGCAGAAGTCACTGTAGGCTCTTAATTAAAGGAACTGAATAAATCTTGTATTGGAAGGTGATTATTCTGGTCTCCTTGTGGAGATGAATTGGAAATTGTCTAGAGGAAGGAAAATTAGCTTAACCAAAGTTAAACTCATAAATAATTGAGCATTAATTAAATATCTGTGGCCTATGTTTCTCCTTGATCATAATTTCTCCCAATTTATACACCTCTTTGGTACCCGATTAATCATTGTCATAGATGCAATTAACAATGATTATTACTGTGTATTAGGTTTTGCCTGGGCCGTGAAGAAACCATCCTAAATTATGAGCTATGATTGTCACTTGATTTTCTCACAAAGAACAATCAGAACTCCTGGTCTTAAGTGGCTTGGAAAGTGAAAGTAAGAAGTCTCTTAGATATTATTAGAGGACCCCACAGAGCCCTTTGGTGAAAGTTTGGAAAACATTGGGCTTCTTAAAATTAATTCTTGTAGTGTGTTACAAAAGATGATTGAACCAAAAGGATAGCGATGTTTCTGGTCCTGTTGTTAGCGTTCTCCATGGAAACATCGCGGAAGCTTGTGGACTCAATTTCCTTCCCCATGTGTGAATGTCACTGAAAATATCCAACTCCATTCTATCCCCATATAACTTCAGAAAGTAAGCAAAATGAAGACTCAAAAGTCATTTCAAATAATGAAATGAAAATATAATGTAGAATGGAACTGGGAAAATACCTGGTTTAAATTCTGGAAAGTACTAACTATACAATTCTGGATAAGTTGCTTCATCTTTTTTTTTAGATGTTGGGGGTAGGAGTTTATTAATTAATTTATTTATTTTTGCTCTGTTGGGTCTTCGTTTCTGTGCGAGGGCTTTCTCTAGTTGTAGCAAGTGGGGACCACTCTTCATCGTGGTGCACAGGCCTCTCACAATCGTGGCCTTTCTTGTTGCGGAGCACAGGCTCCAGACGCGCAGGCTCAGTAGTTGTGGCTCACGGGCCTAGTTGTTCCGCGGCTTGTGGGATCTTCCCAGGCCAGTACACTAACCCGTGTCCCCTGCATTAGCAGGCAGATTCTGAACCACTGCACCACCAGGGAAGCCCTGCTTCATCTTGTTTAGTCTAATTTAATGCGGATCTCACGGAATGTTATGATGATTAATTTAATATTTTTGTATAACGTACAGTGTTATGTAATTTCTTCTTGTTCCTCTTGAGTAAATTCATATCTTTAAGCAACTCACTTTAAAAAATAGTTACTTGCTTAAAGTACTCTTACCTTCTATCGTCAGCTGAATTGTGTCCTGCTCAAGTTAATATGTGGAAGTCTTAACCCCCAATACCTCCTAATATGATTGTATTTGGAGATAAGGCCCTTAAATATTAAATAGGTAATTGAGGTCAAATGAGGTCAAATGTGTGGGCTCTAGTCCAATATGACTGGTGTCCTTATAAAAAGAAAATATTAGGACACAGACATGCACAGAGAGAAGAAAGTGATTATTAGTAACCACGATGATGTCCTGAATGCATGGAACACGTCACCATTTGCCAACCACCGTCTCAAGTCAGCAGAAACTACAGAAATTAAGAGCTCTCCGCAGAAATTCACACACCCGTGCACCTGGGAAGGGACCACAGGCAGACGTTCACTCAGCCTTTCATGTGTCCCTCATGGAGTGCACGTTCTCTCCTGGGCTGGGCGAGCACAGACACTTATCGAAAGTTTTACTACTTTTAAAATGCGTTGGTACAACCATGTCTCACTTTTGTTTGGATCAGTCAACAAACGCTTTTTGGAAACCCCAACTTCTCCACACCTCCTACCTTTCGGGCCGCCCTAGTCTCGAAGCTCCCACCCCTGCTCCTCAGGCCGCGTCCCCATGGGAGGCGGAGCTGCGTGCGGACGCACGGCGAGCGCGCAGAGGAGCTCGAGCCCCGCCTCCAAGGGGCTCCCTGCTGGTTTGCACTGTATCCCGGAGCGCGGAGGGCAGTGAGGCTGGCGCCAACAGCCGGTGATGCGACGGCGCGGGAGTGCGGTATGGAGGGGCCGGCCTAGCTGGGGCCCGTGGCCCTATGCCTTCTGGGTGCGACGTGGATCCTTCGCACGCTGCGGGGCCGCAGCCGCAGGGCGGTGGGCGCCCGAGGGGCTGGGAGGCGAGCCGGGGTCCCCAGGCGGGTGTGGGCATTGTGTCCACAGCCAGCGTCCCCGAGGCCGCGCTCAGGCCATGATCATTCGGTGAAGCTGCGTCGGGACAGCGCGGCCGACCTCTTCTCGCGCTATGAGGGCCTGTGCACGCTGCAGGACTCCAAGCCTCTGCCCGTTGTGCACGCTTCCCTATGGGAGGGCCTGCTGGATTTAACACCGACCGCCTCCGCGGGGTCGACTGGGCGCCGCTTTTGAGTACCCTCTGCCCCTGATCTGTATCCAGAGCTTCTGCCAGCCATGGCTTGGCGAGACAGGTTTGTACTTCCCACTTCCAGGGGCTCTCGTTTGGGCTCCGCGAAGCGGGGTTTTAGATGGTGCAAGGTGGAGGGTGGGCACTCGAACCGGTGTCCAGTGCCCGGGTGTGCGTGCACTAGACGGGGCGTGCGGCCTAGGACTCCTGCCAGCTCGGTGACCCTGCCCGAGTGCCTTAAGGCTTCTAGGTCTCAGTGTTCTCATCTGTAGCATGGGCTTAACAGGACCCACTCTCTGTGGCGGTTACAAGGACTCACTCTGTTAATGCTGGTAGACTCTACAATGTAGAACACATAGCACAGTTTGGAGCATCGTTCATTGTTGCACAGATCTTACCTGGTCTGTTGAATGACTTTGCCTGGTACACACCAAAGCGATTAGGAAATAGATATATCCCCGCTTCATTTCCTTTCCATTAAAACAGGGCTCAGGAAAACAATAATCTTTTTTCAGTAGTCGTATCATGTAGTGGAAAGAGCAACGGTGTGAAGGCAGCTTAGGGCTTGAATTCCAGGGCTTATGCTCTCTGTGGCCTGGGCAGGTTTCTTTTGCACTACAATCCCCACACTTCTAAAATGAGATTAAAAACCACTCTTTCTGTGGGTTCTTAGAATTAATTAATTAATTAAGCAGGTTATGTGTGTAAAGTATCCTGGCACTTGAAAGAGCTGTCAGAACCAAGGGCTGCTGGAGACGATGCTTCTGCCCTAGGTAACCTCCCCTTCTACTGGGCAGCAGGTAAACACAAGGACAGTAGTTAGTGCTCTGGAAGGAGTGAGTTCTGGTGTTACAGAGCACAGAATCTTTTTGTTTTTTAATTTAATTTTTATTTTATATTGGAGGATAGTTGGTTTACAATATTGTGTTAGTTTTAGGTGTATAGCAAAGTGATTCAGTTATACATATATCCATTCTTTTTCAGAGTCTTTTCCCATGCAGGTTATTACAGGATATGGAGTAGAGTTCCCTGTGCTATGCAGTAGGTCCTTGTTGATTACCTATTTTATATATAGCCGTGTGTATATGTTAATCCCAAACTCCTAATTTATCCCTCCCCCCCATTGCAGAGCACAGAGTCTTAAAAGGGAAAGTTCAGGGTAGGCTTCTTGCCCTCCTTTCTAAGGATAATAGAATCTCCTGGGGTGGCAGCAGGGAGCAGTGTGTCAAAGGTTGAGAAATATAAGAAAATATGGCAAAACTAATGTACAGGACTGGAACTCAGGGTTTGGGAAAGAAATTAGAGTTGATACTGGAAACCTAGTGGGGACTAACAGAAAGGGGCATTGTTTGTCCTGTCAGAACTTTGGATGTTTATCCTGAAGGCTGTGGGAAACCCTAAAGAAAAATGAGATGGACTTCTGGTTTAGAGGCTCACTCAGACCTCCATGTGGAAGGCAGTTGATTGTGTGCAGCATGAATTGTAATCTAAAGGTCCCACTTAAGTTATAAAATGTTGGACTGGATTTTGGAGATCTGAGACAGAATGAGTGGGGTCTGGTGACCAGTTAGAAAAGGGAGGGCAGCAAGCATGGTTGACAGTTTACAGCTGCATCATTTTGTGAGATACAGAGCACAGTAGGAAGGGATTGGGGGTGGCAAGAGGATCTTCATCTTCAGTGCTTTATAAGGGCCTAGTAGATGGGTCTGGGCCCAAGGTTCAGATCTGGGCTTTTTGGGAGGACAGGTGTTTGAAGGCCTGGGAGATACTTAGGTTACCCACAAGATGATACCAAGAATCATAGGTCTGAGACTTTTTTTTTTTTTTTTTTTTTTTTTTGCGGTGCGCGGGCCTCTCACTGCTGTGACCTCTCCTGTTGCGGAGCACAGGCTCTGGACACGCAGGTTCAGCGGCCACCTGCAGTATTTAAAGTGCCCAGCAGGTGTCAAGCTTGAGTGTCTTTTCACAGATGCTCTCTGCAGTTAATGTGCCTCATATTTCAACTCTGCATAGCCTCATCTTTCTAGATTGTACTTCAGGGTTATCATGAAGCCGTCACTTCGATATAACTTTTTGCCTCCATAGGAACCTCTGTGCATAAAGGTTATGGTCCTTTATCTCATGTGATTGAAATTTTGAGTTTATGTATCCCCCTCCTTAATGAATGCTTTAAGGGCAGGAGTTGTTTCTAATCCTTAGCACAGAGCAGACGCTTTTTAAAAAAAATTTAGATGCTTTTTCATTATGATAAAATATATGGTTTAAATCACTCATTTTACAATAATTTTGGTTTAGGTTGTGACAGAAATAAAGTTTACAGAAGTCGTGTTCCTGTGATAAGAAATAAAGATGTGATCTGTGTAAGTGCGTCGGTGCGCTAAGGAACCTGGAGCTAAATGGGCTAGTTGTGAGAGAGAGAGACTTAACTATGTTAAGTCTGCTCTCCTTGGGTGAGGATAACTTTCTTCTAGAATTCCTTATCCAACCATAGGGTTTAGAGTCCTTCATTTGCAAAATGTCTCCTGGAATCTTCTGCTTTCTACAATAGGGTTTCAGGACAGATTGGGAGTTTGTGGGTATAATATATCTTCTTCTTTTTAAATTTCAGCCTCCCTTTTAATATACTTTGGAACTGCTTGGGATGTGTCTATATGAACTGAGTACTATTGCATCTGTTAGAGTCCTTACAATATTTTGCCTTATTTTCTGTGACAATTTTCCATGGTTTCTTTGGGTTTAAGGTATATTAAAAGGGAGACTGCTATTCTGGGACTCCCCTGGTTATGCAGTGGTTAAGAATCTGCCTGCCAAGGCAGGGGACATGGGTTTGAGTCCTGGTCCGGGAAGATCCCACATGCCGCAAAGCAGCTAAGCCCATGTGCCACAACTACTGAGCCTGCAGGCCACAACAAATGAAGCCCGCACGCCTAGAGCCAGTGCTCCACAACAAGCGCAACAAGAGAATCCACCACAACGAGAAGCCCGTGTACTGCAACAAGGAGTAGCCCCCACTTGCTGCAACTAGGGAAAGCCCGCACGTAGAAAAGAAGACCCAATGAGACAAAATTAATTAATTAATTAATTATTTTTAAAAAGTACTATATCCTTCTGTACAACTTCTCTGGGAAGAACAGAGAGATGGCGTGGGAGAGTGAGAAAGACCAATATTTAGTGCACATCTCGCATGCAGGTGCTCTGCTGGCTCAGATAGATTTATCCCCACGTTACAAAGGAGGAAATAAGTTCAGAGTGGTTTAGTAATTTTCCCAAAGCCAAACAGCTCTTCAGTGGCAGAACCAAGTTATGAACCAAGTCTGTTACCTTCAAAGCCTAAGTCCTCATCACAACAAAACTCAACTAATATCTACATTTATCCAATTACATTGCACCCTGGGGAGTTCTTGGCCCAATCCTGAATAAGAGTGAGAAAGAAAGAAACAGCATTGTTCCTACAGTCAACCGAAATTTTTGGAGCAGCTGCTAGATGCCTGGCCGTTTTGGAGGTTCAGCAGTGATCAAGACAGGAAGAGTCCTGCTTTCATGAACCAGGTAGTGGGGAGGAGAGGCGGGTGCAACTTGGGTGAGGGATTTCACATTGCTGGACCTCTGTTTGCCCATCTGGAAAATGGGATAGGTGTTCCTCATTTTCTGGGATTGTCCAGCCCTCACATTCTCTGATTCCATAAGAAGCTTTCTTTTCCTGTTTCTGTAAAATTCATTCAGGCCATGAGCTGTGATGAATGTTGTTAGCTCCTCCCCAAATCACTCTGTTCCCACCCTTTTCCTGTGATCAGGTCTTTCCCAAAACATGACTCACAATCAATCAAGTCACAGAACCTAAGGGGCACCCTGCAGAAAAATTCCCACCCTGGCTTCTCAGCAGCTCTGCAGCCTACCTGCCAGGTAAACTTAACTCACCTGGCACAAGGTGGCCATCCCTGGTTTCACATCAACATGACCACAGGCACAAACCTCCTTGTTTTTCCATTTTGTCTTTAAGTTACTCGTTGAAACAACTGCACAAATATGACTAGGATATAAAATCAGGCATCTTCTGGCCCCAGTGCCTACTAATAAATGATTTTCTGCCACTTGAATGATAAAGATAGAACATTTCAACACTGCCGCCCTTACTATTTGTCATTTTTGTTGATATTTCTATTGAATACATCTTTCACTATTTTAACAATGGAACATTTATTTACGTTGTTCCAGACCCAGCCTTTAGTGGTAAAGGTTTTGTTGTTATACTTCCATTGGGTTTCCTTTAAAAATTATTATCCTATTTAACTGGATTAAGTCAATTCTATAGGCATTTATCTTAGGATATTGATGAAATTAATACCTAGAGGGCAGGCGTAAAAATTGATTGGACTTGAGAACCTCTGTTAGCACAATTAAGTATAAATATTATCTATATGTAAACCAAAGTACATGCCGAGTGAGATTCTCTGACTCTTTCACTGTCTGCCCCTCAAGCCTGTGAGAAACGGAATATTTCTTGCCATCTCAGTAAACAAAGGACCTCACAGTCATCAGCACTTGCAGCCCTCCAATGTGAGCTGGCTGGCGCTGAGGAACTCAGGATATGCAAATACAGAATACTGGCCCCAGAGAGCTGAGGTGCATATCAAAGGAAGGATTTCAGTGAGCCCAGACTCTGACATCTTCCCATGCAAAGAAAAGCGCTGCATTCCTCACCTTGGGAGAGCTGGTTTTCCTTAGTTAACAATCACCTTTGGATGTTCCCCATTACCTGCACCAGACAGCCGCCCTGCCCGCTCCCTCCGCTACTTTAGCTCAGGGAGGAAGGAGCGCAGAGGGGCTCGGCTGAAAAAGGGGCCCGCGAGCCTCGGGAGGAGTTTTGGGCCGCAGCCGGACCCTGCACCTCCCTTGCCCTGTTTCCCCTCGGGACACTCAGGCCGAGCTCCTCCCCACGTTCCTGAGGCCCCAGGAGCCAGGCCGAGGGCAGGGGCGAGAAGAGGGACCAAAGTTCCCCGGGACCAGACGCTGGGGGCCGCTCTTTCTGCACAGCAGCAGCGGGTGGTAGCGAGCCCCTGCCCCTCAGAAACTGGCCTTGCGCGGCAGCCCAGGCACTGGACCAGGCGGAGGGTCGGCACCCACTTATCCGGCCCGATGTCCCCACCACTGTCGCGGCTTCGTCCGCCGGGGCCCCTCCAGAGCCGGCAGCCTCAGTGAGGCCGCTCTCCCCTCGGGCTCCGGGACAGATCTGTGACGGCGGAGGGAAGAGACCCCGAGCCTGGAGTTCCAGCTCTGCGGAAACGAGGGCTCCGTTCTAGGCGCAGGGGGTGGGGCCGCTCTGCCCTGAGGCCTTCTGGGAGGAAGAGGGGCGCCTGGGGCAGGAGCCGCCAGGAGCGCAGGGCCTTGTCGGGGTTCCTGGAGGGTCGGCCCGCCCTGGGGCCCCGCCCACTGTGGCCGCAACCCAGGCCTTTTTCCTGGAATCCTACACAAAAATGTTAGAAAGATACACAGTCTATAGTAAATATTCACAAGTGATTGTTGCTGCTGTGCTTACTATCCTATTAAAGGTATAAAATCCATAAAACACTTTAAGTTCAAAGTTAAATATGAATTTTTACCGTTCTAATTATGTCTCTGCTCTTCACAATTGTCCTCAATGAATCAGAGACTGTGACATCACTAGTTTAAATTGAGCTTGTTAAAAAAATAAAACTCAGGCCCACCGAACCTACTGAAACACAATCTGCACTTTTACAATCTCTCCAGTGTACTTCTATACCCATGAATAGTTGAAAGGTATATTTCTACCTCGACATGTCTTCTCTGTCTGAGAAATACACACATTTTATCCACTTTGATATAAATAAAAGACTCAAAAATGCATATGCCTCTTTTGAAACCATCATTTTATCATTTCTTTTCCTGATAAGTATAGTCTGTATATTGGTTTTGTGGCTCACATGCCATACTCTTTTCTTGTACTTAGAAATAAGGTAGAGAAAGTTACTTTGTAGAAAAAGAATATATATATATTAGTGAATAATTGAAGACACTCTTCTAAATCAAAACCAGTTCTCTTAACTTGCTGTTTTCTTCTTGGGTCACATTATGAACTCTTTCCGTGGCCACAGGGCATGTGTACTTTTAATTTCAGGGACTGCTGACATTCCAGGATGTGGCCATCGATTTCTCTCAAGAGGAGTGAGAAAGCCTGGACCAAGATCAGTGGGAATTGTACAGGGATGTGATGTGAGAGAAGTATAGGAACCTGCTCTCCTTGAGTGAGGATACCTTCCTTCCAGAATTCCTTATCCAACCAGAGGGTTTAGAGTCCTTCATTGGCAGAATGTCTCCTGGAAACTTCTGCTTTCTACAATAGGGTTTCAGATTGCAACGTTTCAGGACAGATTGGGATTTTGTGGGTATAATTTATCTTTGTCTTTTTAAATTGCAGCCTCCCTTTTAATATACTTTGCAACTGCTTGGGATGTGTCTATATGAACTGTGTGCTATTGCTTCTGTTAGAGTCCTTACAATATTTTATTGTCTTATTTTCTTTAACAATTTTCCTTGGATTCTTTGGACTTAAGGTATATTGAAAAGGAGACTGCGATTCTGGGACTTCCTTGGTCTTGCAGTTGTTAAGAATTCGTCTGCCAATGCAGGGCACACGGGTTCAATCGCCGGTCCGGGAAGATCTCACGTGCCACCGAGCTACTAAGCCAGTGGGCCGCAACTACTGAGCCTGAGTGCCACAACTACTGAAGCTGGTGTGCCTTGAGCCCGTGTGCCATTTATTTTTTGGAGAGTAAAACCACCTCTGAGTGATTAAAATTTAGACCAACTAGTCAGAATGCTTTATCACCTTTTCTTCTAAAACACTGATCAACGGAACAAGTTGTACTAGGGATAACAGTGGAATTTTATTCTGGAGTTCTTATTGGCAATATGGTTTATGACCTTGATGCTGGATCATGACATTTCAATGGTATAACTGCTGTTAATTGTCTGTTTGTTCAACGATTAACGTCTCACATGATCTGAGTTCACACTGGAATCATCCTTGTTGGTTTCTGTCTATTGCAGATTTCTTCCAGTATGAAAGGACAAGAGCAATTCGGCTTACTTTACAAAATGTCTTCAAACTAAATGATGATATAATCTACATTCAATTAATTTATACATACCCTACTGTAGAACAGGGTTTGTTATGGTGGCAGAGCCCGGTAATTATGTAAAACAGAAACCTTTATCTGCACTGGTTCAAGTCCTCTTCTTAAGAATATGTTTATAATCAACATTCTTTCACAAATTACCCAATGTAATTCACCATAACATTCCTCATATTAACTAAATGGAAAAACCTAGGCTATATACAAATCCAGAAAGGGCCAAAAATCATC
This sequence comes from Kogia breviceps, assembly GCF_026419965.1. Classification (NCBI taxonomy): domain Eukaryota; kingdom Metazoa; phylum Chordata; class Mammalia; order Artiodactyla; family Physeteridae; genus Kogia; species Kogia breviceps. The sequence goes on from NC_081320.1 coordinate 29,089,123, forward strand.
AGTCCCCATGGATTATTACAACCCATTGCTGAGGTATTCAAATTACTTATTAAGGAACCACTATGTCCATCAACATCATCTATTTATATATTATTGCCCCCAATGCTAGCCTTAACCCTGGCTCTCACAACATGAATTCCTCTTCCCATATCTTATCCACTAGTTAATATAAATGTAGGCATATTATTTATATTAGTCATATCACACCTAGCCATTTATTCCATCCTCAGATCTGGATGAGCTTCACATTCAAAATACTCACTGGAGCTCTAGGGACAGTAGCACAGACAATCTCATACAAAGTAATGTAGCAGTTATCCTATTCTCAGTCTTTCTGATAAATGGATCATTTACACTTTCAACAGTAATTATTACACAAGAACACCTATGACTAATTTTCTCCTGACCCCTACCCAGAATTTGATTATCTCCGCAGTAGCAGAAATCCAATGAAGCCCCACTTGAGTTAACAGAAGTAGAATCAAAACCTGTATATGTCTTCAGTGTAGAAAATGTAGCAGGCCCATTCATGCTGTCCTTCCTAGAGAATATGTCAATTTCCTTATAATAAACATTTCCACAACAATCCATTTTTAGGCGCATTTGACAATCCCTAGGTGCCAGAACTATAGATTCTTTCATTTTGTGAATATAGTTTTTTTCAAAAATAATTTTTATAGTTTTACTACCTTTAAACAAAATGTACTCCATTGCTGTGGAATATTCCTTCATAGGGGCGTGCATGGTTCATTTCTGCATCGCTTGTGGTGGCCTTCAGGTTCTTTCAGGTTTGGCTCCTGTGGCTGCAGAGTCCGTGTCCATGTGTCCTGGTGCAGGGCTGGTGGGTTTGTGTTCAGCTGGGAGGAGCACTGCGGGTCTGTGTGCAGGGACTTCGCTATCTGAGGCCCGATTGTCTCAAAAGTGGTTGCGTTCCCCCGCCGTGTACCAGGCTTTCCATTGGTCCACATCCTGCTGATATTTGATACTATGTCTTTCATATCTGCCATTCTGGTAGGTGTATGCACAGTATTTTTCTTAGGGTTTTAATTCCTCAGGTGTTAGAGAAGTTGTGCATCTTGTGGTATTCATGGACTATTTCCTGTTGTTTTTTAAAAAGTTTTAAAACTTGTGGTCCAATACACATAACATAAACTTTACTATCTTAACCATTTTTAAGTGCACATTTCAGGGTCAAGAAGTATTTCGCACTGTTGTGCAAATCGGACCACCCTCGTCCTCCAGAACTTTTTCATCTTGCAAAATTGAAACAGTCCCCATTAAACACTCACTCCCCATCGTCCCTCCCTCAGCGCCTAGAACTCAACATCCTACTTTCTGTCTCTATATTTCTGACTGCTCTAGGGACCTTGTATGAGTGGATCAAACACTTTCTTTTTTGCGTGTGTCTATCTTACATCACTGAGCATAATGCCCGCAAGGTTCATCCCTGCTGCAGCCTGTGTCAGAATTGCTTTCCTTTTTAGGCTGAATAACATCCCCTTGTATTGATGGACCATGCTTTTATTCTCCATTCATCCATTAGTGGACACATGCAATATCTACATTCATTTCTCCTGTCATAATATTTGTGGAATAACATCAGAAAGTCCTATGAATCAAAAGTCATTTGTGGGCATCCCTGGTGACGCAGTGGTTGGGAGTCCGCCTGCTGCTGCAGAGGACACGGTTTCGTTCCCCGATCTGGGAAGATCCCACATGCCACGGAGTGGCTGGACTCGTGAGCCATGGCTGCTGAGCCTGCGTGTCCAGAGCCTGTGCTCCGCAACGGGAGAGGCCACGGCAATGAGAGGCCCGCGTACCGCAAAAAAAAGAGGCATTTGCCATTATTTTTTTTCTTAAACTTTTTATTGTGAAAAACATCAAAGCTAAGAAAAGGCAAAAATACATGTCAGCTTCACTTGTGTCCAGGAATGAATGCTTTACCGATTCACTTTATTCCCTGTGTGTGTGCTATGCGTGTGCATGTGCCTGTTTGCATACATATGCTGTGCATGTGCATAGGTATGTGCACTTGCACACATTAGTGTGTGCATGGGCATATGCATGCATGTGTGTTCATATGCTAGTGTGTGAATATATTTGTGCTGTGCACGTGCGTATGTTTGTGTGTGTGCTGTGCTTGCCTGAGTGCACACCTGTGTGTTTGCTGGAACCACTTGCAAGTTGGTTGCAGGCTGAACTGTGCCCCCGATATGTCCGCACGTACCTGCTCTAACAATCCTGCGTAGCCATGTAAAGGTCACAGATCTCAGGGATTTAAATGGATGGAGCAGGATGGCCTGACACAGAGTCTGTCTTCCAATGACTGTCACTGTCTCAGTAACATCCTTCACATCTTCTTTAAGCCCCATTCAGGGTCCAGTTTAGACCCGCATTACATTCACTCACCTGCTCCAGTTCCCCTAAAGCTACAATGTCACAGTTGGAGAGCCCAGCCAAGGCTGGGGGTGCCCCTCCAGTTAGCCTGGCCTCCAGGCCCTGCAGTTGGCTCCTGTGTTCCCATCTCTCAGCCAGGCCCCGACTTGGATGGGGCCGCCACCTCTTTCCTCACAGGGTCCCATCGCCCAGTCAAGGGGGTTCATTTTCCCCAAACACAGTATCAGGAGTGGGGCAGTGACAGTGACAGTCCCCACTGGGTCTCCTTCATGTGAGATCCTGTACTGTTGGAAGAGCAGGCGCCCTGCCCTCAGGGGTGGGGGGCTGGGGGGTGACCTGCGGCCCACGATGGGCAGGCGGGTCCCCGGGTGGGGCGAGCCAGTGTGAGAGGAGTTCCACGGTGGGTTCTCCTCTCCAATGGCTTCTGTGTCCCTACTTCTCCCCGTGCCTCCCCTCGAAGACAGCTCAGTGTCCATGCTGGCTGTCAGCCCCAGGGCATGAGGTCACCTGACCGGAAGCCATGGGAGCCATCAGCCACCGCCTCCTCCACACACACACACAGATGCACACGCTGCAGGGAAGCAGGACCTGAGTGCAGGGCTCTCAGCGGCCCTGAGCGCCCTGCCTGGAATCGGCCAGCGGAATGGACAGACCGGATCTCCCAGCCCGGAACATGCAGGACTGTCCTGCCTGGGCTTCCAGTGTGGCCACCTCCTTCTGGAAGCCTGGGAGGCTGGAATCAGGCCACTTGTTGTCTGTCCTTGCAGCAGACTGGGCTGCACTATAAGAAGAAGTTCATGGCTCACCCGTGGATCCTGACCATCAGGTGGCCAGAGAAATTGGTAACATTTCTGTTTTGCCTGTTGAAATGATTAATGACAAAGATTTTGTTCAGTTTCCTGATGTGGGTATCCAAAGATGAGAGACCCATGTGTGTGATCTGTACCTCCTATGAGATCAGCCCTAAGCTAGTTTAAACATGATCAAGTTTTGTCTATGTGGTACATTTAGAGCTCTGCATGTCCCGTCTACTGATTATGTTTAGAGCTAACCATGTGTTGTCTATGATAAGAACATTTCGACCTGACCATGTCTGTGCCAGGACTATAGGGACCTGGGTAGAGACCCGGCCTGGCCTCAGCACTGGGAAGCTCCATGCCTGCATCTGAAGGTCAGTGCTTAGATGTCCGGGGTCTGGAGCTGAGGTGGGCTTGTCTACATCACAGCTTCTCTTCTGAGTGTGGTGACCTGGTCCTCCCAAGGGTCAGTGCTATGGTCGGGGCCTTCGTCTTAATCCCTGCAAGGCTCACCTTCCCTGGGGCTCGTGGAGAATCCTCAGGAGGGCTACCTGGCAATAATTCCAATTCACCAGCATGTACATGGTGCATAGAGAGGCAGGTTTAGCTGGTGAATTGATTGCCGGATACCTCAGAGTGGGCAAAAGGCCGATGGGTAACAGCCGAGGCTGCTGCTGACCTCTCCTTCCAGTCTACTGTCCCTACTCAGCAGTGTCCAGAGCTGCCCCTTGGCTTTCAGCCCTGCTGCCCTGTGAGTTTTCTCAATATGTAGGTGAGACGAGAAAGGACTGAGCCTGCCAGCACCAAGGTCGTGTGTTCAACTCTAGCATGAAAGCTTTAAAAACAGTTAAAATCACACAGAACCAAAGGGAAAAGAGGAGTTCTCTGGGACAAGTGTGGTGAGAGGAGACCCACCTGACACTTTTTCCCATCCCAGGAGGTCCCAGGAACCCAGCTTGTTTCCACATTAGGGGAGCCACCAGCAGAGCCATGGTGTCCTGACCAAGGGGACGTGTGACCCCAGGTGCAGGGTCTGCGGAGGTGAGGTCACCCTGGGACTATGGACATGTGACCCAGGTGGAGGTGTCTGGGGAGGAGGGGTCACCTGTTGAGAGAGAAAGTGTGACTTTAGGTGCAGGGTCTGGGGAGGTGTGTCACCCTGGTGAGTGTGGATGTGTGACCCCAGGTATAGGGTGCGGGGACTGTGTGCGTCTTACCACATCTTCATGGGTCAGGATCACATGTACGGGGAGACTGCATATGTGCTCTTTGCCTGCACTGCGTCCTGTCCCCTTTGAGATTTCCAAACTGCATTAACGGTGTTGCCCTAGTTAACCTGTGGTTCCTTTACTTCTCTTAATCTGGTCACAATCATATGAGGTCAGTCATGTTTGAGTGTGTTGCTACTCTGTGTTCTGGTGAGTGACAACACTTGGTGGTATCCTATTAATATCATAGCATATCATATGCCTAATCTATGGGGGTCACCACGGTCTGGGTCCCCCTGGACAGAGGTCAGCTGAGCACAGACTAGCGCCCCCCCCCTAAGAATGGTCTCCCACATGCTCTGTGATGGTACCGTGATGGCCCCTAAGGTAGGAGACTGTGTCTGGGCCTCCAACATCTGTGATGAAGAGGAGTCAAAATGGAATCTCAATTAACAAGACATAATTTTAAGAATTTATTTTAAGTGAAATAAAACACGTCACGTACCCTTTACCATCATCACCATTTTAAGTGCACGTTTCTGAGGCATCAGATCTATTCACTTTCTCGTGGAGCCATCACCACCACCCCTAGAACTTTTCATCTTGCAAAACCCAAATTCCACAACCATGAGAGTCTCCCTCTCCATTCCCTCCCGCTGCCCTGGCCCCCATATCCACTTCAGTCCCTGAGTTGTCGACTCCAGGGCACCCACTGGAGTGGAATCCTGCAGTGTTTGCTCACGGGTCATTTTGGAAGAGCTGACTTGTAGTCTGAAGCTCTGCCTGTTTGCATCTGAAGAATTTGCATTTAAGGAGAGGGTGTATGAGGAAGGGGGTGTATGAGGGACAAAGGTGTCCGGGGTGCAGATGAGCCAGGACCTGACCAGCTGCCTTTTGGGTCCTCTGGTCCCATCTCTTGGTCTGTGCCTCATCTGCATCATCACTGCCCCCACTGGCACCGCTGGGCTGTTGTTGTCTGAGTGAGATTCCCCTGGTGCCCTTGCTCTCCTCCCCTCCTCCTGCTGGTTGGGGCGGGAACTGCTTGCTCTGTGGTCTCTACTCCTGAGGCACGAAGGACCCTGTAGCATGGACCTGAAGAGTGTGGGGTGTGGTCCCAGGAGCATGGGGCCCACATAGGACACAACATCAGGGCGTGACAAGTGCTAGGGCTGCCTCATCACTGACAGAGAATGTTGCCAAGATCCTGCTTGGGAGGGCATGGTGGGTGGCGTGGCACCCTAGAGGCCCCATTCCTATCCTGGAGCTTGCAAAGTGCATCCCCATGGGCTCCAGATTCACTCCATATCTCAGCCATATCACTCTGTCCAGTCTTGAACTCACAAAAACGAGCTCCCTTGTCCACAACATAGGCCTGGTCCTGTTGGTATTAGGATTCTTTAATTTAGGCGTCCTGGGATAGCAGCTCTTTTTAGGCCTGAGAAGGAACAGCTCAGGAGCGTACAACAATTTCAGATGAAACTAATATTCAATGACTATCTCTAACTACTCGGTTGTTGACTTCTATCAGTATTTATTCTCCTGGTTTTAGCTCTGATGTGGGGATTACAGAGAAGTCAACATTTAAATCTTCATTATCTGTGTATTTGTAGCTTCAGTATCATTACTGACCCATAGTTTTTTATGGTTTGAAAGAGTTATTCATTTCATGTATCATGTAGAGGATTTACAATGATGATAGGGCAATTAAGATTACAATAATGGCTAGTAAATTGTTCACATTTTCTCTACCTGTGCATCTGTTGTATGTATATGAGTTAGTTTAGATGTCAATATTAGTGAAATAATATAGAGGACTAGAGAACTTATTTTAAAAATCACTATTAATGTGTGATGATGAAAATGTAAAAGTTCTTCCATAATCGGTGATGTTGTATCTTGAGAACCTAGATGAAATTTATATGCCATAGTGATATACAGGATTTTAGCCTATGATTTAACTTTGACCAATCTACATTACTTTTTACTTTTATCTCATTTATTGAGAAAGGCATAATTGTTATGGTGTTGGCTTGAAACTGGTTGAAAAGGACTTGAGTCCTTCCTTATTTTACACTTACATAGATAGGATTCTTGAAACATAGGATATGGTGGAGAGCATTTGTGTAACCATTCTAGGTTAGGAGTAGGAGTTTCCACTGCTAAGACTTCTTGTTTAGATGCAAATGCTTTTCAAAATATGAAGAGTATTAGCATTACTGCTGCTACTGAGATGAATGAGCCTAAAGACAAAATATTTCATGTTGTGTGTGCCTCAGGGCACACAGACTAACGTAGTGACATCCCTGAGAGGCCAAGAAAGTGCTGCAGGAAGTCATATTTACTACTACAAATATACTTGTGAAGTGAATTTTTGCTCATGCTGAGTTAACTGTAAAACCTGAGAACAGTGGGAATCCGTGTAGGAGCCTCCCGTAATAGTGAAGACTGCTCCCATGGACATTAGGTCATGGAAGTGTGCTACTACATAGCATGTATCCTGGAGCACAATGTCTGGGGTTGAGTTGGCTAAGATGATTCCTGTCACGTCCCCGGACATGTTCCGGGGCCACGTCCCTGTGAGAGACGTGCGGGATCTGGGGCGGGGCGCCAAGCGCCAAAGGGTTTGCTGGGTCCCTCCCGCCCTGGGCTGGGAGGTCGCCAACCCCTCCACCACCCCGCGGTACCCGAGACCTCCATTCCCCTGGCTGGGCGGGCAGCGGGGCCCTGCCGGGGCGGGCTGGCCGCGGGGCTGGCGGTAAGGCGCACGCGCCAGAGAAGCTGGGCCTCAAGAGGCAGCCCGCGGTCCCCAACCCTGCGTATGGCCATACCACCCTGAACGCGCCTGATCTCGGAAGCTAAGCAGGGTCGGGCTTGGTTAGTACTTGGATGGGAGACCACCTGAGAATACTGGGTGCTGTACGCTTTTTGCCTCCCGCCCCGCCTTCTCCTTTAGTCGCCTGGGGCTGAGGCCGCCTCCGCCCCGGCCGGGCACCGCTGCAGGCCCCCACCTCCTCAGGCCCCTCCCACCACAGCGCGCGCCAGAGGGGGCGCTCCCCGCCGGCCTGGCCGGGGCTAGGGCGGCCAGAAGGCGGCTCTGGAAGGCAGCGGCACACCAGACGCTCTGGCGGTGGCTGGCCCGGATCCAGACTCCGCCGCAGGATCGGGGCTAAGATACACGCCCATGAGTGGAAGTGCCCTATGCGCTGTAGCTCTGTTTTTTAGATGTCTTAGGAAACACCATACACTTCTCCAGAGTGGCCGTTTGCAATTTACATCCCTTCCACCAGCATAACAAGGCTCCCTTTTCTCCATGGCTTATCCTGCATTTCTGGGTTTTACACTTTTTCACGATGGCCGTTTGACCGATGCGAAGTGAGACTTCTTTGTAGTACTGATGTGCATTGCCCGCTTGTTTCGTTGGCCAAAAAGGGCGTATGCGTTTTTTCCCTGAATATATTCAGGAAAAAAACGCATACGCCCTTTTTGGGCCAACTGCATCATTGTTGAAATTCTGCCGCTTTTCAGGTGCTTTAAAGGCGACTCCAATCTACCTCTTGAAAACTGTTTCCTCCAATACTGCCTTGATCTCAAATCCTCTTCATTTCCTTACCTCAGTATATTTTTGGACAATTGTTATCATTTATAACACTGCAGGTTTGTGAATTGCAGTGCCCCTGAGCTCCATTTTTCAACTCGCCTTTTTGGAGTTGGCCTCAAAACCACAGGATTGCTTCAGGCCCTTTTCTGGTTCCAGGGGGCAGGCTGAGCCTTTGGTTAATTCTTCTTCCTGATTGGAAATTAGAGTGACATGTGCCTGTCCAAACACCTAGAGCTGGTCTCTCATTGGTTCCCCCTCTTCCCGTTCATCCTCTGGACAAATTGCAAACTGTACGAAACAGGAGGTTAAATAAAGGTGCTGATTCTCCAAGTGCGGAGATTGTTAGTAAAGCGGCTGGAATGGCAAACCCGAGCACCAGGGATGAAAAATGAGATGTGTTTTAGAAACATTTCCTGATCACACAATGTACCATCCTATGAGTTTCCTATGCATGTTTTAGCTGTAGGAAGATTCCCTTGAACCTGGAGAGTTGGGACCCATGGAATGGGTACCACGCAGTATTACTTTAAAGGGTCTGCATTTGCTCACCCAACCTCACCAATCCTCTTGGCCCCAAGAGTGTCCAGCCTTATGTCTCATCCAGTTGTGTGTCTAGATGTGGTCAATCAAGGTTTCATCACAGCCCCTGAAAGAATTTTGTAAGAATGTTTCTTTCACTGTTTGCTTTTTTAATTTTTATTTTTTTATAATTTATTTTTTAATGGGGTTCAGCTGATTTTCAATGCTGTGTTTATGCCGTTTTACACCCAGCTGATTCACTTACAGAGAGATATCAATAAATACTTTTTTTTTTTCGTTACGCAGGCCTCTCACTGTTGTGGCCTCTCCCGTAGTGGAGCACAGGCTCCGGACGCGCAGGCTCAGCGGCCATGGCTCACAGGCCCAGCCGCTCCATGTCATGTGGGAACTTCCCGGACCAGGGCACGAACCCATGTCCCCTGCATCGGCAGGCAGACTCTCAACCACTGCGCCACCAGGGAAGCCCAATAAATACTTTTTAAGATTCTTACTAGGCAGATGTATTCTTCTGCAGTGAATAGGATGTGTTGAGTCCAGTTCATTGAACAATGAGTAGGTCATGTCTATTACATATTTGGTTTATGGAACGGTATCTGTGCTCACTTGAAACTCTCGTTTTATGCATCACCCCACCTCACCTTTCCCCTTAAGCAGCCATAAGTGTGTTTTCTAAATGTGTGACTCTGTGTTCTGTTTTGTAATTCAGTTCATGTGTAGCAATTTTTCGAAAACCCCGGTAAGTGATATGTTATCATAAGTTTCTTTTTCTGTCTGACTTATTTTACTTAACATCATCGTTCCTAAATATACTCATTATGCTGTTAGTAGCCTTATGATATTGATTTCATGGCTGAGTTATATTCCATTGTACATAAGTACCACAACTTGTTTACCCATTTTTCTCTTTCCTAGGATATTTTCAGTGTACCCAAGCCGAGGTCCTTGCAAACCAAGCAGCCCTAAACTTTGAGGTGCCCGTGTTCTGTCGATTTTTGGTTCTCTGAATATATACGCCAATGAGTGGAAGTGCCCTATGCATTGTAGTTCTGTTTTTTAGATGTTTTAGGAAACACCATACACTACTCCAGAGTGGCCGTTGGCAATTTACATCCCGCTCATCAGTGTCACAAGACTCCCTTTTCTCCATGGCCTGTCCTGCATTTCTGGTTTTTACACTTTTCCAGGATGGCCCTTTTGACAGATGGGAAGTGAGACTTCTTTGTAGTACTGATTTGCATGTCCTGCTTGTTTGGTTGGCCAAAAAGAGTGTATGCATTTTTGCTAAATATATTTAGGAAAAATATATGTTTTGGCCAACTGCATCATTTGCGAAGTTCTGCCACTTTTCATGTGCTTTAAAGGCGACTCCAACGTACCTCTTGAAAACTTTTTCCTGAAATTTTGCCTTGCTTTCGAATCTTTTTCGTTGCCTTACCTCAGTGTATTTTTGGAAGATCGTTATCATTTATAACCCTGCAGGTTTGTGAATTGCAGTGCCCCTGAGCTCCATTTTTAAGTCCTCTTTTGGGAACTAGCCACAAAACCACAGGATTGCTACAGGCTCTATTGTGGTTCCAGGGGGCAGGCTGAGCCTTTGGTTAATTCTTCTTCCTGATTGGAAATTAGAGTGGCATGTGCCTGTCCAAACATCTAGAGCTGGTCTCTCATTAGTTCCCCCTCTTCCCGTTCATCCTCCTTACAAATTCCTAACTGTACAAAACAGGAGGTTAAATGTGCTGATTCTGCAAGTGGGGAGCTTGTTAGAAAAAAGGCTGCAGGGGTGAACCGACTACCAGGAGCTGAGGAGATGACGTGTCATTTCCAAACTCTTCCCGATCAAACGGTGTACCATCTTCTGGGTGTCAGGCATGTTTTAGCTGTAGGTAGAGCCCCTTTCATGTAAGGAGAACACCAGGGATTTTTCCAAATCAGTGTCTCACCGAACCCCAAATTGGGAAATTTTTAAGCTACGGGTACATGTATGATCATTAAGGGCCTTGGGCAGTAGGCAGAGTCCGAGCTTTATATGATTGAAATCTTCAGGGCAGAAGAGCTCACCATCGACCTCCTTTAGGTTACATTTTATCTATCATTGATAGATGATGTAGATATAGTTATGTATTCTTTTGCAGATTTTTTCCCCTTATAGGTTATTACACAATATTGAATGTTGTTCCCCGTGTTATACAGAAGTTCCATGTTGACGATCTATTTTATACATCACAGTTTGTATGTGTTAATCCTAAACTCTTAATTTATCCCTCCTCCCGCGTTTCCCCTTTGGTAATAATACGTTCTAAGATTTTATACTTCTCAGACATGGGGGAGTTAAAGGAGAGGTATCATTTTCAATGGAAAAGCAATCAAAACAAGATTGAAGCTTCAGCCAAGATTATTAGATGTATTGTACATCGTTGGAAAGAAATCACGTCATTTCTCTAATGTTGACCTGACAAATAAGACAAAGCCCTCCACTGAACTTGCTTATAATAAAGTGATGGAAATATCAAATGGAAGTGTTAGAAACATCTTATTTTACACGAGCCTTACACACTGCTCTATGTTAATTACAGTTTGGCTCACACATCTGTTCATTGAAGGTACAATGTTCTCAATTTCTGTTACTGATCCTACAGAGTGGTCCCAACAAGGGTCCCCCTGCCCAGGGTCACTGGAGCCAAAAGAACGAGACTGAGTTTGCTTCAGAAGCAAAGGAAACTTTATATTTTGATCAGAGAATGGAGAGGTGAGAGCGTGCGCTCCCCCGTGGGCTGTGGGACAGGCTGCTGGGTAGGGATCCCGGCAGCGTCAGCGGGAGGGAGGCGCAGAGCTCTCCACGGCCCGGGTTGGCTGGAGCTCAGGCTCTATGTCGCTGAGTCTGCACGGGGCCCCGAGAGCTGAGGTGTCGGCCCAGCCATTTTGCAGTAGGAAATTGGGTCTGAAGTGCCGGGTGTGGGACCTCTGCATGTGGAAACCTAGGAGCATGTGAAATTAGACAAAGCACAAAGGAAAAAAAAGGTTAGATTTTATTTTATTGCCCAGATTCTATTTTTATCTCCCAGGAATTTTTAATGGGCTTTGCTGGCGACAAACCCCTCCTCTGCCTTTTGTCCCGTTCCTCATTCTTGGGGGGCTGAGGGTGCAGACCCCTCTTCTGTAACTGCTTCGTGCTGAGTTGGGAGTCCTCATACCTGTGGGGGAGGGGCAGAACTGCTCCCTGGCAGCCTCCAGGTGAGGTTGATTGTCCCCAGGCCTCCTCTCTCACTGCTTGTCTGCCTGAGCACCAGCATTGGAAGTGCTTAGATTCTAATGACTTTTAAGGGTCCAGGAAAGAGATGTGCAGAGTTGCTGGGGGGCGGCGGCTTTACCCCACCCCACATTTGTTTGGCCACCTTAGGCTGAGGGTTTCTGCCAGCCTAGATGCTCTGACCAGTAGTCTGCGCTTTCTTCAATTAGGCCCCTGAATTAACGTACAAACAGCACCAGGTGTCAGAGCCCTGCCTGCTCAACTCCCAGACAGTCCAGGGCCGGTGATGATCCAGGACCATGACGGCCACTGAGTCAACGGCCTTTTGAAGTAGCCAAGAGTCCAGCCGGTCTCATTGGCTGCCGTCACCGCGGTGTCTGTAGGCTTTTCTATGGTGACAGCGTTATTTACGGTTTCCCCGCCAAGCTTATTAGCTCTGCTCTGGGTGCAGTAAGTCCTGCAAGCAGTAGTCTGCTCTTTTGGGGCACACTCTTGTTGTTTTCTGAGAGAAGCTCCAGGTCAAGTGATGGTCACACGAGTCGTCATGGGGGTCTGTTGCCCCCGGTTGTCTCTCTGGAGGCTGGAGTTGGAGGGCCTCCTCACTCGAGGTCAGTGTGCCCACGGAGCAATCCCTGCAACTTCAGGGCCTGGTGGGTGGTTAGGATCACCACGTGGGGTCCTTTTCTCTTGGGAGGGACCTGGCCTTGCAGGCTGCTGATTTCCAGGTTTTTCGATACCCCCAGTATCCTGGCCGGATGAGGTGGCGGGCCAAGCCCTTGGTGACCGTAGTTTCTCCTACCTGGAGGGCATTCTTGCGTTGTTCCATTTCAAGTGGTCCCAGTTTTTTCACTGATACTCCAAGGGCGATTCACCTTCGACTGGGAATGTAAAGGTCAAAGGGTTTAGTTAAATTAGGGAGTTCCAGGGCAAGGGTCTGAATTGACTGCTCTTTCCATTCTTCAATGGCCACTTCTGGATTCTATTCAAAAGGATCATCATCTTTTCCTTTCAGTGTTTCATATCGAGGCCCAGCTATTAGACTGTAGTTAGGATCCAGATGCAGCAAACCCCGGCCTCCCCAGGAACCCCTAAGCTGTCTTCTAGTTTTAGAAGGGGTACGGCTGCAAATGGCTTCTTCCCTTTCCTGGGATGGCCTTCTCTGACCTTCTGTGAGAGTGAAGCCCAGGCAGGTCACCTTAGTCTGTGATATTTTAGCCTTTTTCTTGGACACCTTCTATCCTTTATTGGCTAAGTAGTTCAGAGACCTCCTTAGTAGGGCTGGCGATCAGACTGTCATCTGCCTATTGAAGGAGGGTTCCCTTTTCCAGAGGTAGAACTTTTAGGTCTTTAGCTAACGTTTCCCCAAAGATGGTGTGGGAATTTTTGAACCCTTGGGGCAGGACGCCTCAGCGGTATTGTTTCTGTTGTATGTTGAGTCCTGCCACTCACAAGCCAAAACTTCTTGTGACTCTGGGATAATGGAATACAGAAGAAGGCATCATTGAAGTCTAATACAGAATAGCATGTTCTGGTGGATGGTAGAATGACCAGCAGTGTGTAGGAATTAGGAACTACTGGATATATATCCTCGATGGCTTCACTGACTGTCCTGACATCCTGTACCAGGTCGCCAGCAGCCCATGGGGCTCTCGTGGTCAGGCCAATCTCAGGATATGGAGCTCACCTGGGCAGGTACCCTGCAGCCCACGGGGCTCTTGTGGTCAGGCCCCTCCCAGGATACGGAGCTCACCTGGGCATGTCCCCAGCAGCCCACGGGGCTCTAGTGGTCAGGCCCCTCCCAGGATTTGGAGCTCCCCTGGGCAGGTACACCGACAGGGCTGGGCACACAAGAACTGTGCCCATAGCCCTCATTGCAGAGCACCCCCAGCTCACCTGTTGGTCAGAGCTGCCCCAGAGCACCTCAGAGCAGAACTTGAACTAACAAACAGTGGCTCCGACAGGTCTGTGACCCTGACCTTCACTCTGTGCGGCCTCCCTCTGCCAGGTCTTCCAGAAGCTTCCACTGCAACCGGGGCACCAGGCCTTTGTCTCCACCCACCACCCCTCCTCTCCCTGACTCCTGGGTTCCTCTCATTAAGAGAGGGTCTTCTTGAAGTTGTCTCCCACTCATGGACCAGATAAAATGATTAGAAAACAAGCTAGAGCTGCAGCCCCTTGTCTATCCTGACCCTCAGGACGCCACACCTGTTCCTTGGACCTGGCCGGTGCAGCAAGGCCCATTTTCTGCAACTGTGAGCCCCTGAGAGGCGAGGATTGGCTGACCTGGGCAGCCTGACCTGGCCGGCCAGCCCTTCTCAGCTGTGCCTGGGCTGAGGTCAATATAAACACCCCTCCAGGCAGCAAGAGTCCCTGCAGCTGTACCTGACGTCATATTCTCTGCCTTGTCAGCAGTCTCGGGGATGGGCTTGTGGGAGGGAGTAGGGCCTGCGGCTCTGTGGGTGCCCCAGTGTGAGTGGGGCTCTGCTGGACTTTCTGAAGGAGTTGCCAGGCTGCCACCTGCTAAAGAAGAGGATGTATTACCCATACCTGCCGCTGGAATTTCTCCCCGGGCAAAGCTGAGGAAGGGAAAAAAAACAGTGAGGGCTGGGACAGGAGGGGTATGTCAGGCAGGGAAATAGAAAGCTTCCATAAGAGTGCCTGGGGCCAGGACCAGCCTGGCTGACCTCCAGGCACCAAGTCGGCCTGTGTACTGTGGCTGTTGTGGCTCCACGGCCCTTCCTCTAGGCTTTCAAGTACTTGCACACATTTTTACCTGGGAAGAGTGGGAACAGTTCAGTAGCAGCTAGCCTGGGGCTCAGCTCACGTTTACTCAGAGATGCCTCGGCACCGTCCCCCAGCTTTGCAATGAGGACGCTCCTTGCGGGGGCGCTGCTGGCTGCATGGGAGACGATTCCCCACCTCTGACCAACTTCAGAATTGTTCGCCACTGGAGCAAGTGCCCTGATAGGGTTTTCCTCTGTATGACCAGTGGGTTATGTTTTTCTTCTTTTTTGGTTCAAGGTAGGTTTTATTCCTCTTCTTCCATTTATAGATATAAACATGGAAATAATTCATTCATATAAATATGTCTATGGGAAGGAAAATGCTTTTTTCTCTTTTTTAAATACTATTGTTTTAATTTTTGAATTTAATTTAATTTATTTTTTATACATCAGGTTCTTATTGGTTATCTATTTTATACATATGTGTGTATATGTCAATCCCAGTCTCACAATTCATACCACCACCACCACCCCTCCACTTTCCCCCCTTGGTGTCCATACATTTGTTCTCTACATTTGTGTCTCTATTCCTGCCTTGCAAACCGGTTCATCTGTATCGTTTTTCTAGGTTCCACATGTATGCATTAATATTTGTTAATATTTGTTTTTTCTGTTTCTGACTTCATTCACTCTGTATGAGAGTATGTAGATCTATCCACGTCTCTACAAATAACCCAATTTCATTCCTTTATATGGCTGAGTAATATTCCATTTTATATATGTACCACATCTTTTCCATTCGTCTGTCTATGGGCGTTTAGGTTGTTTCCATGACCTGGCTATTGTAAATAGTGCTGCAATAAACATTGTGGTGAATGTGTCTTTTTGTATTATGGTTTTCTCTGGGTGTATGCCCAGTAGTGGGATTGCTGGGTCATATGGGAATTCTATTTTTGATTTTTAAGGAACCTCCGTACTGTTCTCCATAGTGACTGTATCAATTTACATTTCCACAAATAGTGCAAGAGGGTTCCCTTTTCTCCACACCACCTCCAGCATTTGTTGTTTGTAGATTTTCTGATGATGTCCGTTCTAACTGGTGTGAGGTGATACCTCATTGTAGTTCTGGCTTATATTTCTCTAATAATTAGTGATGTAGAACAGCTTTTAATGTGCTTCTTGGCCATCTGTATGTCTTCTTGGGACAAATGTCTGTTTAAGTCATCTGCCCATTTTGGGATTGGGTTGTTTGCTATTTTTTACTGTTGAGTTCCATGAGCTGTTTATATATATTGGAGATTAATCCTTTGTCTGTTGATTCGTTTGCAAATATTTTCTCCCATTCTGAGGATTGTCTTTTCATCTTGTTTGTAGTTTGCTTTGCTTTGCAAAAGCTTTTAAGTTTCATTTGGTCCCATTTGTTTGTTTTTTATTCCATTACTCTAGGAGGTGGATCAAAAAAGATCTTGCTGTGATTTATGTCAAAGAGTATTCTTCCTATGTTTTCCTCTAAGAGTTTTATAGTGTCTGGTCTTACATTTCAGTCTCTAATCCATTTTGAGTTTATTTTTGCGTATGGTGTTAGGGAGTGTTCTAATTGCATTCTTTTACATGTAGCTGTCCATTTTTCCTAGCACCACTTATAAAGAGACTGTCTTTTCTCCATTGTATATCCTTGCCTCCTTTGTCATAGTTTAGTGGACCATAGGTGTGTCGGTTTATCTCTGGGCTTTTTTTTTTCTTTTACATCTTTATTGGAGTATAATTGCTTTACAATTGTGTTAGTTTCTGCTGTATAAAAAAATCAGCGATACGTATACATATAACACCATATCCCCTCCCTCTTGCACCTCCCTCTCACCCCCTTATCCCACCCCTTTAGGTGGACACAAATTGCCGAGCTGATCTTCCTGTGCTATGTGGCTGCTTCCCAGTAGCTATCGATTTTACATTTGGTAGTGTATATATGTCCATGCCACTGTCTCACTTTGTCCCAGCTTACCCTTCCCCCTCCCCGTATCCTCAAGTCCTTTCTCTATGTTTGTGTCCTTAATCCTTTCCTGCCCCTAGGTTCTTCATGAACTTTGTTTTAGATTCCATATATATGTGTTAGCATACGGTATTTGTTTTCCTCTTTCTGACTTACTTCACTCTGTAGGACAGACTCTAGATCCATCCACCTCGCTACAAATAACTCAACTTCGTTTCTCTTTATGGCTGAGTAATATTCCATTATATATATGTGCCACAACTTCTTTACCCACTTATCTGTCGATGAACACTTGGGTTGCCTCTATGTCCTGGCTATTGTAAGTAGAGCTACAATGAACATTGTGGTACATGACTCTTTTTGAATTATGGTTTTCTCAGGGTAAATGTCCAGTAGTGGGATTGCTGGGTCGTGTGGTAGTTCTATTTTTAGTTTTTAAGGAACGTCCATACCGTTTTCCCTAGTGGCTATATCAATTTACATTCCCACCAACAGTGCAAGAGGGTTCCCTTTTATCCAATAAATGTCTCTCCAGTATTTATTGTTTGTAGATTTCTGGATGATGGCCATTCTGACTTGTTGTGAGGTGATACCTCACTGTAGTTTTCATTTGCATTTCTCTAATGATTAGTGATGTTCAGCATCCTTTCATGTGTTTGTTGGCAACCTGTATGTCTTTTTTGGAGAAATGTCTATTTAGGTCTTCCACCCATTTTTGGATTCGGTTGTTTGTTTTTGTGATATTGAGCTACATGAGCTGCTTTTTGGAGATTAATCCTTTGCCATTTGCTTCATTTGAAAATATTTTCTCCCATTCTGATGGTTGTCTTTTCGTCTTGTTTATGTTTTCCTTTGCTGTGCAAAAGATTTTGTTTCATTAGGTCCCATTTTTTTGTTGTTGTTTTTGCAGTACACGGGCCTCTCACTCTTGTGGCCTCTCCCATGGTGGAGCACAGGCTCCGGACGCGCAGGCTCAGTGGCCATGGCTCACGGGCCCTGCCGCTCTGGGCATGTGAGATGTTCCCGGACTGGGGCACGAACCTGTGTCTGCTGCATTGGCAGGTAGGCTCACAACCACTGCGCCACCAGGGAAGCCCCATAGGTCCCATTTTTAATTTTTGTTTTCATTTCCATTTCTCTAGGAGGTGGGTTTAAGAGGATCTTGCTGTGATTTATGTCATAGAGTGTTCTGCTTAAGTTTTCCTCTAAGGGCTTTATAGTGTCTGGTTTTACATTTCAGTCTCTAATCCATTTTGAGTTTATTTTTGTGTATGGTGTTAGGGAGTGTTCTAATTTCCTTCTTTTACATGTAGCTGTCCAGTTTTCCCAGCATCACTTACTGAAGACACTGTCTTTTCTCCATTGTATACCCTTGCCTCTTTTGTCATAGATTAGTTAACCATAGGTACGTGTGTTTCTCTGTGCTTTCCATCCTGTTCTATTGATCTATATTTCTGTTTTTGTGTCAGTACCATATTGTCTTGATTACTGTAGCTTTGTAGTATAGTCTGAAGTCTGGAAGTCTCAATCCTCCAGCTCTTTTTTTTTTTTTCCTCTAAAGACTGCTTTGGCTATCCAGGGTCTTTTGTGTCTCCCTACAAATTTTAAGAGTTTTTGTTCTAGTTCTGTAGAAGATGCCGCCGGTAATTTGATAGGGATTGCATTGAATCTGTAGATTGCTTTGGGTAGTATAGTCATTCTCACAATATTGATTCTTCTAATCCAAGAACATGGTATGTGTCTCCATTTGTTTATATCATCTTTGATTTCTTTCATCAGTGTCTTATAGTTTTCTGAGTACAGGTCTTTTACTTCCTTTGGTAGGTTTATTCCTAGGTATTTTATTCTTCTTGTTGCAGTGGTAATGGGATATTTCCTTAATTTCTTTTTCTGATCTTTCATTGTTAGTGTATAGGAATGCAAGAGATTTCTGTGCATTCATTTTGTATCCTACAACTTTATCATATTCATTGATTAGCTCTAGTAGTTTTCTGGTGGCATCTTTAGGATTCTCTATCTATGGTATCATGTCATCTGCAAACAGTGACAATTTTACTTCTTCTTTTCCAATTTGTATTTCTTTTTCTTCTCTGATTGCTGTGGTTAGGACTTCCAAAACTATGTTGAATAATAGTGATGAGAGTGGACATCCTCGTCTGGTTCCTGATCTTAGAGGAAATGCTTTCAGTTTTCCACCATTGAGAATGATATTTGCTGTGGGTTTGTCATATATGGCCTTTATTATGTTGAGGTAGTTTCCCTCTATGCCCACACTCTGCAGAGTTTTGTTTTTTTTTTTATCATAAATGGGTGTTGAATTTTCTCAAAATCTTTTCCTGCATCTATTGAGATGATCATATGGTTTTTATTCTACAATTTGTTAATATGGTGTATCACATTGATGGATTTGTGTATATTGAAGAATCCTTGCATCTCTGGGATAAACCCCACTTGATCATGGTGTATGATCCTTTTAGTGTTGTTCGATTCTGTTTGCTAGTATTTTATTGAGGATTTTTATATCTATATTCATCAGTGATATTGGCTTCTAATTTTCTTTCCTTGTAGTATCTTTGTCTGGTTTTGGTGTCAGGGTGATGATGGCCTCATAGAATGAGTTTGGCAGTGTTCCTTCCCCTGCAATTTTTTTTTTTTTTTTTTTTTTTTTTTTCCCCTGCAATTTTTTGGAAGAGTTTGAGAAGGTTGAGTGTTAGCTCTTCTCTAAATGTTTGGTAGAATTCACATGTGATGCCCTCTGGTTCTGGGCCTTTGTTTGTTGGAAGATTTTTAATCACAGTTTCAATTTCATTGCTTGGGATAAGTTTGTTCTTATTTTCTATTTCTTCCTGGTTCAGTCTTGGAAGGTTATCCCTTTTGAAGAATTTGTCCATGTCTTCCAGGTTGTCCATTTTAGGGGCATAAAGTTGCATGTAGTAGTCTCTCATGATGCTTTGTATTTTTGTGGTGTCTGTTGTAACTTCTCCTTTTTCATTTCTAATTTTATTGATTTGAGTCCTCTCCCTCTTTTTCTTGAGTCTGGCTAAAGGTTTATCATTTTTGTTTATCTTCTCAAAGAACCAGCTTTTAGTTTTACTGATCTTTCCTGTGGTTTTCTTTGTTTCTATTTCATTTATTTCTGCTCTGATCCTTATGAGTTCTCTCCTACTAACTTAGGGTTTTGTTCTTCTTTCTCTACTTCCTCTAGGTGTAAGTTTAGATTGTTTATTTGAGATTTTTCTTGTTTCTTGAGGTAGGTTTGTATCGCTATAAACTTTCCTCTTAGAACTGCTTTTGCTGAATCCCAAAGGTTTTGGATCATCGTGTTTTTGTTGCCATTTGTCTCTAGGTAGTTTTTGATTTCCTCTTTTATTTCTTCAGTGATCTCTTGGTTATTTAGTGACGTATTATTTAGCCTCCACGTGTTTGTGTGTTTTTACGTTTTTTTTTTCCCCTGGAATTGATTTCTAATCTCATAGCATTGTGGTCGGAACAGCTGATTGATATGATTTCAGTTTCCTTAAACTTACTGAGGCTTTATTTGTGACCCAAGATGTGATCTTTCCTGGAGAATGTTCCATGTGCAGTTGAGAAGAACGTATAATCTGCTGTTTGGGGATGGAATGTCCTATAAATATCAATTAAATCTATCTGGTCTATTGTGTCATTTAAAGCTTGTGTTTCCTTATCAATTTTCTGTCTGGATGATCTCCATTGATGTAAGTGAAGTGTTCAAGTCCCCTGCTATTATTGTGTTACTGTCGATTTCCTCTTTTATAGCTGTTAGCAGTTGCCTTATATATTGAGGTGCTCCTATGTTGGGTACATATATATTTATAATTGTTACGTCTTCTTCTTGGATTGATCCCTTGATCATTTTGTAGTGTCCTTCCTTGTCCCTTGTAACATTCCTTATTTTAAAGTCTATTTTATCTGATATGAGTATTGCTACTCCAGCTTTCTTTTGATTTTCATTTGCATGGAATATATTTTTTCATTCCCTCACTTTCAGTCTGTTTGTGTCCCTAGGTCTGAAATGGGTCTCCTGTAGACAGAATATATATGGGTCTTGTTTTTGTATCCATTCAGCGAGCCTGTGTCTTTTGGTTGGAGCATTTAATCCATTCACGTTTAGAGTAATTATCGATATGTATGTTCCTATTACTATTTTCTTAATTATTATGGGTTTGTCTCGGTGGGTCATCTTCTTCTCTTGTGTTTCCCACTTAGAGAAGTTCCTTTAGCATTTGTTGTAGAGCTGGTTTCGTGGTGCTGAATTCTCTTAGATTTTGCTTGTCTGTAAAACTTTTGATTTCTCTGTCAAATCTGAATGAGATCCTTGCCGGGTGGAGTACTCTTGGTTGTAGGTTCTTCCCTTTCATCACTTTAAATTTATCATGCCACTCCCTTCTGGCTTCTAGAATTTCTGCTGAGAAATCAGCTGTTAACCTTATGGGAGTTCCCTTGTATGTTTTTTGCCATTTTCCCCTTTCAATCATTTTCAATCATTTTTCTTTGTCTTTAATTTTTGTCAATTTGATTACTATGTGTCTCGGCATTTTTCTCCTTTGGTTTATCCTGCCTGGGACTCTCTGTGCTTCCTGGACTTGGGTGGCTATTTCTTTCCCCATGCTAGGGAAGGTTTTGACTATAATCTCTTCAAATATTTTCTCGGGTCCTTTCTCTCTCTCTTCTCCTTCTGGGACCCCTATAATGCGAATGTTGTTGCGTTTAACATTGTCCCAGAGGTCTCTTAGGATGTCTTCTTTTATTTTCATTCTTTTTCTTTATTCTGTTCCATGGCAGTGATTTCCACCTTTCTGTCTTCCAGGTCACTTATCCATTCTTTTCCCACAGTTATTCTGCTACTCATTCCTTCTAGTGTATTTTTCATTTCAGTTATTGTATTGTCTGGTCATTCGCCTACAAGGTCACTGCTCCTTCCCCTGGGTCCTGATGTGCACACTACTTTGAGTGTGCCCTCCAAGAGTGGAGTCTCTGAGTGCAGTTGAGACTCTGAGACTCTGAGTGGAGTCGAACAGACTCTGGGTCCTGTAAAGCTTTGATGCTTTGTGGTTCTAGAAATCCTATAGGAGAAGGTCCACAGCAGGTGAAGCTAATGCTGTCAGTAGAGGTGGTAAAGCCAAAGACCTGAATTTCCGACTAGAGGTGCCGATGTACATACAGGACAAAATCATTTCGTGTCAATGTAGTTCAGGCACGTTTAAGATGAATGCAGTCACGTTAATGCCTAATGTATTCTATCCTGTGTGTCTCCTCAGGGACCCCCTCCTCAGTTCCCGAGGCTCCTGTAAGTCATGTACAGGGGAATGGAGAGTGGGCTCTGTCCAGTCTGAGCCCTGAGTTACCCTGTGTGTATCTTAGGATACTTTGTATTTCTGTGGTGTCTGTTGTAACATCATCTGTTTCATTTCTGACTTATTTGGGCTCTCTTTTTTAAAAAAAGAAAAAAAAATTTGGTTGTGTTGGGTCTTCGTTTCTGTGCAAGGGTTTTCTCTAGTTGCGGCAAGCGGGGACCACTCATCGCGGTGTGTGGGCCTCTCACATCGTGGCCTCTCTTGCTGTAGAGCACAGGCTCCAGATGCATAGGCTCAGTAGTTGTGGCTCACGGGTCTAGTTGCTCTGCTGCATGTGGGATCCTCCCAGACCAGGGCTCAAACCCATGTCCCCTGCATTAGTAGGCAGATTCTCAACCACTGTGCAACCAGGGAAGCCCTAATTTTTATTTTTTATCAGAGCAAATTTGATTAAAATGTTTTGTTTGTTCTAGGTGTGCAAGATGTGGTTCTTTTACACATATACATATATCTATATTACTTCGGATCGTTTTCTCATGTAGGTTATGACACAATGTTGAGTAGGCTTCTCTTGGTATGCTGTAGGTCTTTGGTGATTATACATTTCACATGTGTTTGTATATCTATGATAACCCCAATATCCTAACATATCCAATCCTCACACCTTTCCATTTGGTAAACCATAAGTTTGTTTAATGAATCTGTGATTGACTTTCTCTGTGGAAATATCTTCATTGGTATCAATTTTTAGCTAACACCTATAAGTGATATTATAGGATATGTGTCTTTTGCTGTCTAACTTGGTACAATTTGCCTGATTACCTCTAGAATCATCTACGGAGCTGAAAATGGCATTTTTTCACTTTTTTCCCTAGCGAATATTCCATCTGTGCATGTATCAGTTCTTCTTTGTCCACTCAACTCTTGATGTACTTTATGGTTGCCTCCATGTCTTAGCTATTGTAACACCGCTGCGATGCACATTTGCCTGCCTGTGTCTTTCCAATATTGTCTTCTTATGTTATAGGCCCAGGAGTGGGCCTCCTGTATCATATGGTAGCTCAGTGTTTACCTTTTAAAGGCACCACCATTCTGTTCTCATTAGTGGCTCTTTCCAGGTTACATCCCACTTAAAGTTGAGGGTATGCATTTCTCCAAAACACCTTCAGCATTTATTGTTTGTAGATTTCTTGCTGATGGTTATTCTTCCTGGTGTGAGTTGATACCTCTTTGTGGTTGAATTTGCATGTGTCTCATAATCCGTTGAAATTGAGCTTTAAGGCATGTCCTTTTTCTTTTTCAAAGTGTGATTACAGCTTAGTTCTTCAAAGTGTTTTTTTAAAGTATGTGTCACATTTTAAATTCTTTGGCCATTACCTCCCTCAAGATATTTTGAGGGCAGATTTCATTAACAGCCCTGCAGTGCTTATTCATATGAAGTGACCATTAGCACAGGCTTTAAATTGCGTTTGCAGGTAACGGCCAGAGGGTGGCAGCCTTTCTCCATTCCCCACGCTGTTACTAGGGAAACAGACCTGTGGCCAGTGGTGTTCCTTGGTTATAAATTAGAGTGGAATGTGCACGGATAAAACCACAAAAGCTGATGTCTCTTTACTTCTGTTTGTTTTTTAAATTTAATTTATATTTTTATTGGAGTAATATTCCATTGTGTACATGGACCATTTCTTCTTGGTGCATTCCTCTGTTGATGGACTTATTCATTGCTTCCAAGTGTTGGCTATGTTAAATATTGCTGGAGTGCAGTATTGCCAGCCTGTGACTTTTTGTTTCTCATTTTCTGAGGTGATAGGTCCAGCAGTGGGTGTGACTGATTGACTAATCGCTCCATGTGTACCTTTTCAAAGCACCTCCATTGTGTTTTCATTAGTGGCTCTTGCCACGTCCCCCTCAGAACCTAGGTTACGCATTTCTCCACAATCCCTTTAACATTTATTGTTTGCAGCATTTTTGCTTATGGCCATTCTGACTGCTGTGAGCTGATATGTTTTGTAGTTTGGGTTTGCATGCCTTTAAAAATTCCTAAAATTCATCATTTTCCACGCCTTTTTCTTTTCTGTTAAGAAAAAAAAAAAGTGTGAGTATAATATACCTCTTGAAATTGTCTTCTTGGAAGGTTGCTCTGTTTTGAATTTTTGGTCGATTTTCGACCTCAGGAGATTTTTGGAGGGAAGGTGTCATTTACAGGCCTACAATGATTGTGAATATTTAGTGACCATTAGCACTGGGTTTAAAGCTGCTGTTGTGGGAAACGGCCAAAAAGAGGCAGCATTTCTCCATTCCCAAATCTGGGTACTAGGGCAGCAGAGTTTTTCTGAAAGTCGTGTTCCTAATTTGTAAATTAGAATGGAATGTGCTAGGAGAAACGTCCATAAGTTTATGACTCATTACTTGTTGGTTGTATTATGTTTTGTAATCGGGGTAATGATTAGAATATTGTTGGTCCTAGGTGTACACAATCATTTGTACATTTTATATGTCTATTCATGTACAGATCCTCTTCCCATGTAAAATATTAGAGTGTTCCGTAGACCTCCCTTGCTAGATGGTTGGTCTTTTGACATATGTATATAGTAGTTATTGTTATATGTATAGTAACACTAATCTTAATTTATCCATTCCCCCCACCCTTTCCTTTTAGACAAGCATAGAATTTTCTAAGTCTGTGAGTGTCTTTCTCTGTGGAAATATATTCATTTGTTTCAGTTATTAGATAATGCCTATAACTGATACCATAGTATATAGGTCTTTGCTTTCTGACTTACTCACGTTCTGTGATTATCTCCAAGCTCACTTATGGTGCCTCAAAGAGCAGTGTTTCATTGTTTTCCATGGCTAATATTCCATTGTGCACATGGACCACTTCTTCTTTATCCATTTATCTGTTGGTGGACATTTAGGTTGCTTCCATGTCTTGGCTATTGTGAATAAGGCTTCAGTGCAGCTTTTGCAGCCTGTGTCTTCTCGATTCTGGTCTTCTCAGGTGAGAGACCCAGCTGTGGGCCTGCTACATCGATTGGTAGCTCAATTTTTACTTTTAAACACAGCTCCTTTCTCTTCTCATTATTGTCTGTTACCACTTTACATCTCACCTGCAGCTAGATGGTAAACAGTTCTCTAAAACCCCTTCAGCATTTATTGTTTGTAGACATTTTGCTGATGGTCAGTCGACTGGTGTGAGTTGAAACCTTTTTGTAGATTAGATTTGCATGCGTCTAATAGTGCCTGAGGTCAAGCTTCTATCCATTTTCCTTTTTTTAAAGAGAGTGAGTAAAACTTACCTCTTCAAACTATCTTCTTGAAAAATTGCCTGGTTTGAATTTTTTTGGCCATTCCCTACCTCAGCACAATTTTTTAGGGCTAGTGTCCTTTACAGCCCTGAGTCCTTCTGAATGTTAGGTGACCATTAGCTGTGGGCTTAAAGCTGCTCTTGTGGGAAACAGCCACAGGGCAGCAGCATGTCTACATTTCCAATCTGGGTTTTTAGGCAACAGAGCCTTCCTGGAAATTCTGTTAGTAGGCTGCAAATTAGAGTGGAATGTGCCAGGGCACACACCCATGAGCTTATGTCTCCTTATCTCTTGTTTGTTTTTTAAATTTAATTTTATATATTTTCAGAGCAAATTGGATAAAAATATTGTGTTTGTTCTAGGTATACAGAATCTGGTTCATTATATCTATGTATCCATCTATTCATCTTTGGTTCCTTTCCTGTGTAGGCTATTACAGAGTGTTTAGTAGACCTCTCTTGATATTCCATAGGCATTTTGTGATTATATATTTCATGTGTTAGTACATGTCTGTTAACCCCTATATCCTAATTCATTCATTCCTTATGCTTTTCCATTTGGTTAAACATAATTTTGTTTTCTTAATCCATGCGTGTCCTTGTCTTGGAAATATGTCCGTGGGTATCAATTTTTAGGTAACACCTAGAAGTGATGTCATAGGATATCTGTCTTTCAGTTTCTTTCTTACTTCAAGTTGGATGATTATGTCTAGGTCCTTCTATGGTGGTACAAATGGCACTGTTTCCTTCTTTCCATGGCTAATATTCCATTGTGTACATGGACCACTTCTTCTTTGTGCATTCATTTGTTGATGGACATTTTGGTTGCTTCCAAGTCTCGGCTATGGGAAATATTGCTGTAGTGCAGGATTCCCAGCCTGTGTCTTTTTGACTCAGGTGCTCTCAGGTGATAAGACCAGCAGTTGGGCTACCAGATCGTATGGTAGCTCAATTTTTTTTTTTTTTTTTTTTTTTTTTTTTTTTTTTTTGCGGTACGCGGGCCTCTCACTGTTGTGGCCTCTCCCGTTGCGGAGCACAGGCTCCGGACGCACAGGCTCTGCAGCCATGGCTCACGGGCTTAGTTGCTCCGCGGCATGTGGGATCTTCCCAGACCAGGGCACGAACCCGTGTCTCCTGCATCGGCAGGCGGATTCTCAACCACTGCGCCACCAGGGAAGCCCTCAATTTTTAACTGTAAACGCAGCGCCATTCTCTTCTCACTACTGGCTCTTATCAGTTTACGTCACACCAGCAGCTAGAGGGTTCACAGTTCTCTAAAAGCCTTTCAGCATTCATCCTTTGTAGACTATTTTGCTGAAGATCATTCTGACGGCTGTGAGGTGAACGTTTTTATAGATTGGATTTGCATGGCTTTATTAGTTCCTGATATTGACCATTTTTCCATGCATTTTTTTAAACAAAAAGAGAAAGAGAAAATGTGCGTAAAATATGCCACTTCATATTGTCTTTTTGAAATGTTGACGTCATTTGAATTTTCTGGTCGATATCTGACCTCAGAATTTTTTCTGGGGCCCAGTGTCCTTTACAGTCCTGCAAATATTTTGAATATTCAGTGACCTTTAATGCTGGGTTCAAAGCTGCATTTGTGTGAAACGGCCACAAGAAGGCAGCATTTCTCCATTACCAAATCTGTTTACTAGGGCAATAGAGCCTTAATAAGGTCCTGTTCTAGGTTGCAAATTAGAATGGAAAGTGCCAGGAAAATCCCTTTAGGTTTATGTCTCATTACTTCTTGTTCGTATTCTTAATTTAATTTTTATTTTTTATTGACGGCAAATTTGATTACAGTGTTTTGTGTGTTCTTGGTGTGCAAGATGTGGTTCTTTCACACATACACATATATCTATTCTTCTTCAGATCCTTTTCCCATGTAGGTTATGACACAATGTTGAGTAGTTTTCTCTTGGTCTTTGGTGATTATATATTTCACATTTGTCTGTATATCTCTGTTAATCCCAATATCTTAATGTATCCAATCCTCACACCTTTCCATTTGGTGAACCATAAGTTTGTTTAATGAATCTGTGATTGCTTTTCTCTGTGGAAATGTCTTCATCGGTACCAATTTTTAGCTAACACCTATACGTGAAATGATAGGGTATGTGTCTTTCCCTTTGTCACTTACTACAAGTTGTGTGATTACTTCTAGACTCATCTATGGTGCTGCAAATGGCATTGTTTCATTTTTTCCCTAGCTAATATTCCATCTCTACAAGTAGCAGTTCTTCTCTGTCCACCCATCTGTTGGTGGACTTTTTGGTTACTTCCATATCTGGACTATTGTAATACTGTGCAATGCAGATTTACATGCCTGTGTCTTTCCAATTCTGTCATAGATTATAGGTCCAGGAATGGACCTGCTGGATCATATGGTACGTCAGTGTTTACCTTTTAAATGCACCTCCATTCTGTTCTCATTATTAGCTCTCTCCAGGTTACACCCCCCTTAAATTTGGGGGTATGCATTTCTCCACAACACCACCAGCATTTATTGTTTATAGTTCTCTTGATGATGCTTATTCTGAATGGTGTGAGCTGATACCTCTTTGTGGTTGAATTTGCATGTGTCTCATACTCTGTTTAAATTGAGCTTTAAGGCATGTCCTTTTTCTTTTTCAAACTGTGATTACAGCTTAGTTCTTCCAAGTGTTTCCTTAAAGTATGTGTCACATTTTGCAATTTTTTGGCCATTACCTCCTTCAAGACATATTGAGGGTAGGTTTCATTTACAACCCTGCAGTTCTTGTTATATGAAGTGACCATTAACACAGGCTTTAAAGCTGCTTTTGCAGCTAACGGCCAGAGGGCGGCAGCCTTTCTATGTTCCCCACACTGGTACTACGGAAACAGACCTTCTGGCCAGTGGTGTTCCACAGTTATAAATTAGAGTGGAATGTGCCTGGATAAACCCACAAATGCTGATGTTTCCTTACTTTTGTTTGTTTCTTAAATTTAATTATATTTTTTATTGGAGTAATATTCCATTGTGTACACGGACCACTTCTTCTTTGTGCATTCCTCTGTTGATGGACTTTTTCGTTGCTTCCAAGTGTTGGCTATGGTAAATATTGCTGGAGTGCAGGATTGCCAGCCTGTGACTTTTTGATTCTCATTTTCTCAGGTGATAGGCCCAGAAGTGGGTATGCTTCATTAAATGGTAGCTCAATGTGTACCTTTTCAAAGCACCTCCGTTGTGTTTTCATTAGTGGCTCTTACCACGTCCCCCTTAGAACAGAGTTTACGCATTTCTCCACAATCCCTTCAGCATTTAGTGTTTGAAGCATTTCTGCTGAAGGCCATTCTGACTGGTGTGAGCTGATAGGATTTTGTAATTTGGGTTTGCATGTCTTTCAAAATTCCTAAAATTCATCAGTTTGAGACGCTTTTTTCTTTTCTGTTAAAAAAAGAGAAAAAAAGTGTGAGTACAACATACCTCTTGAAATTGTCTTCTTGGAAGGTTGCCCTCTTTTGAATTTTTGTCCAATTTTCGACCCCAGGATTTTTTTGGAGAGCAGGTGTGATGTACAGGCCTGCAAGTTTGGTGAATATTTAGTGACCTTTAGCACTAGGTTTAAACCTGCTGTTGTGGGAAACGGCCCCAAGGAGGCAGCATTTCTCCATTCCCAAATCTGGGTCCTAGGGCAACAGAGCCTTTCTGGACGTCGTGTTCCTAGCTTGAAAATTGGAATGGAATGTGCCAGGAAAACCCCCCCATAAGTTTATGTCTCATTACTTCTTCTTGGTTTTTAATTTTTTTTTAATTGGGGTAATTATTAGAATAGTGTTTGTCTTAGGTGAAAACAGCCTGGTTCATTTGTACATTATATATGTCTATGCATGTACAGATCCTTTTCCCATGTAAAATATTACAGAGTGTTCTGTATACCTCCCTTGCTGTATGGTCAGTCTTTTTGATATATGTATAAAATATGTATTGGTATACGTATAGTAACACTAATCTTAATTTATCCATTTTTTTAACATCTTTATTTGAGTATAACTGTTTTACAATAGTCTGTTAGTTTCTCCTTTACAACAAAGTGAATCAGTTATACATAAACATATGTTCCCATAACTCTTCCCTCTTGTGTCACCCTCCCTCCCACCCTCCCTATCCCACCCCTCTAGGTGGTCACAAAGCACAGAGGTGAACTCCCTGTGCTATGCTGCAGCTTCCCACTAGCTATCTATTTTACATTTGGTAGTGTGTATATGTCCCTGCCACTCTGTCACATCGTCACAGCTTACCCTTCCCCCTCCCCATATCCTCAAGTCCATGCTCTACTAGGTCTGTGTTTTATTCCCATCCTGCCACTAATCTCTTCATGACTTTTTTTTTTAGATTCCATATATATGTGTTAGCATACGGTATTTGTTTTTATCCTTCTGACTTACTTCACTCTGTATGACAGACTCCAGGTCTATCCACCTCATTACAAATAACTCCGTTTCATTTCTTTTTATGGCTGAGTAATATTCCATTGTATATATGTGCCACATCTTCCTTATCAATTCATCTGTTGATGGACACTTAGGTTGCTTCCATGTCCTGGCTATGGTAAATAGAGCTGCAATAAACATTCCCCACACCTTTCTGTCTAGATAAGCATAGTTGTTTTCTAAGTCTGTGAGTGTCTTTCTTTGTGGAAATATGTACATTTGTGTCAGTTATTAGATAACGCCTATAAGTGATATCATAGGTGTCTTTTGCTTTCTCACTTTCTACTATTTGCGTGATTACTTCTGGACTCATCTGTGGTGCTGCAAATGGCATTGTTTCATTTTTTTCTTTGGCTAATACTCCATCTGTACATGTACCAATTCTTCTTTGTCCACTCATCTGTTGATGGACGTTTTTGTTGCTTCCATGTCCTGGCTATTGTAATACTGCTGCAATGCAGATTTGCCTGCCTGGGTCTTTCCAATTCTGTCTTCTTAGGTTATAGGCCCAGACATGGGGCTGCTGGATCATATAGTAGCTCAATGTTTACCTTTAACAGTCACCTCCATTGTGTTCCCATTAGTGGCTCTTACCAGGTTATGTCCCACTTCAAATTGAGGGTATGGGGGCTTCCCTTGTGGCACAGTGGTTGAGAACCTGCCTGCCGATGCAGGGGACACGGGTTCGAGCCCCGGTCCGGGAGGATCCCACATGCCGCGGAGCAGCTGGGCCCATAGGCCATGGCCACTGAGCCTGCGCGTCTGGAGCCTGTGCTCTGCAACGGGAGAGGCCACAGCGGTGAGAGGCCCGCGTACCACACACACACAAAAAAAAACAAACAAATTGAGGGTATGGATTTCTCCACAACCCCATCAGCATTGATTGTTTGTAGTTTTTTGGCTGATGGTTATTCTGAGTGGTGTGAACTGATACCATTTTGTGGTTGGATTTGCATGTGTCTCATAAGCCCTTGAAACTGAGCTTTCAGGCATGTCCTTTTATTTTTTAAACTCTGAATACAGCTTACTTCTTCAAATTGTTTTCTTGAATTATGTGCCACATTTTGAAAATGTTTGGCCTTTACCTGCGTCAAGACATTTTGAG